>NC_136511.1:18351493-18581493 GCF_053919585.1 Euprymna scolopes | reverse complement strand
TTTAAAATAAAAATATGATGAAAACCTTTAAAAAAAACCCACAATTGTTGATGGCTACACTCTTTTAAATATATATATATATATATATATATATATATATATATATATATATATATATATATATATATATATATATACCAGGTTATTAAAGGTGTTTATGTATATACTAGCTGGCCGGATGGTGATACCCAGTCATACAATGCACTTAAACATGATATTTTAATTAATGCAGATTGCATATGTATTATTATAGAATCAATCTTCTATTGATTATTATATATTACAAGGTATAATTTGCCTAGTGGACTAATTCACAAAAAAAATAAAAAAATAAAAAAATAATAATGTCGTTCATCAAATTCTGTTTGTTTACAATATCACGTCAGCTGATATTTGGGTTTGACAATGAAAATGTTGCTTCTGATTAATATTTAGTTTTAAAATACGCAAACGAAGAAATGATTTGCAGCAATTTTAAATGGTACTTCTTCTTTTATCGTAAATTGAACTCATTAATAAGAAAAAAATTAAAATAAAATGGTGAGGTACATCTGGGCTTGAACATGGGATCATTCGATCTGTAGTCGAATGCTCTACCACCAAGCTATATATATATATAATAGTAGAGATAGATAAACAGATAAAAAAACACTCGTCTAGCTAAAACTACTATCAATAATTCCCTCCACTCTTTATCTATGCCTAAACCTAAATGTAGATTCCATTAACAAAGCTTCTTTCTTAGAACTGCACGCCTGTGGAACTCTGTTTCGTTTTCCTACTTTCCAACTGACTACAATATGGTTGTCTTCAAGTTCAACGTAAACAAATTCTTGATGAACCGTTCCCCTTAAGTAATCCAATTTTACCAAATTTCCACAAATAATGATTACTACGATATTTTCTCTTTGACTACTGTACATTCATTAACCCTTATCCTCGAGTGGCCTCCAGGCCTTGATAAGTGGTGACTTCTTTGTAAAAATAAAAATCTCCTCACTAGCAGAATGGCTGAAAAGACTTGGTCAACAAGAGAACTTACTCATCGCAAGTTGTGGAAGACTCACTGATGAAATTCTGTGCCTTTCCGCAGCATCACAGCAAGTCTGAAGGATTTTCTCTGGTTGCGACAATTCACTGATTACATCCAAATGAAGAATTTGCTTGCATCTCAAGTTGTGGCTTGTGCTGACAGCATAATGGTTTCTCGACATTTCAAAAACTAAATGTAAAAAGAGAAAGAAAAAAATCTGTATATAAACACGTGCAATGCTGTTTCGTTCTTCAACTCATCCGGTTTTTCAAACGTGCCTCTGTCATATCAAAGAACCTACTGTTGATCATATATGCCAGGTTTTCCTGCTTGTGTGGTAAAAAAAAAACCTTGCAAATGCACTTGTGATGTTAGAGGGTATAAAGTGTTAACTTTGGTCAAAATCTTTCATTGGATGTTTTCGATTATAGATTATTGATATTTATCAAAGATATTCTAATACAAAACCTATCTAAAAACACTGCCAGATGCATAAAGTACATTTATGTGAAATTTCATAAAAACCAGCTTAGTCATTGCAGAGTACATAATGAACAAACTTTCGCTCACTCTCTCTCACACACAAAGTTCGTCTTATATTTAAGGCCTAGCAAGGCCACAGGGGAGACATCCGAAGCAGCAAAACTGAAGCTGCTCGCCAGGACACTATATATACAAATGTAGGCAAATTTGGGCATATTTTATTTGTTTGAAAAAATAAGTTCTTTTTTACCAATTATCTTAATATTCCATTTGGTTATGAGTATATATATATATATATATATATATATATATATATATATATATATATATATATATATATATATACCTAAAATCTCCCCTCTTGTGTTATATCTCCCCTCTTTTTGAAAATAGGGTAAAATTATGAATATCTCCAGTATCAAATAATCCTCATACACTATGAAATTTACTTTATGTATGAAAACCAAAGAGGGGAAATATAACATATGAGGAATATTTGGAATCAAGTCTCCCCTTGCTGTTATTTCAGATCATTTGAAACCATAGCAGCAAGTTTTAGTCTCCCTTCCATCCAAGCCAGAGCTTTTGGGGAAATATATATATATATATATATATATATATATATATATATATATATATATATGATTATAAAACTCAAATGACCTTGTAACCTGTTTACGACATCTGGTTGTGCATGTGCGCATAACCTCAGCACTGAAATATTAACGTTATTATTTCGAAATTATTATTTAACATGGGAAGAGTGGGGTTTAAAATAACTTAAACGTAATACAGAAATGAACAATGTAAAAAAAAAAAGCAGATATATCAAAATTTCAATTCAACTATAATAAGTATTATGGTATTTGTTCAGTTCACATTTACCTATAAGTATGGTCAACCACTTATAATTCAGTAACTGTATTTTTTTTTTTCAAAAATAATTAATCATAATAAACAGAACGACTCATAGAAATCTATCTATATTCTTTTTTCATTTTAATATACTTTCATAGAAATGTTTCAGTTATGTCAAAAAAACTATTTTCTTTACATCACAAGCGTCACGCTCATACATTAATTCCATAGCTAATATAACATACTGACCCAACGGGTCACGGGTAGTCTCGTATATATATATATATAATGCGGGGTGAATAAATTTAATGAATTAGTATAAGTTCACTTACATGCACAAAATAAAACAAAAACACAATCAGGGATAGTGTATGATCGTTTCAGAGACTATATTTAGTTTATTTAGATATAATCTCTAAGAAAATGACCTCCAGTTGAATAGAAACAGAATTGGATGTTAACATTTAATGCTACTAACATAAATTTTTCCATCTTGTTTTTCCTGACTTCACCAACACAAAAAGAAAATTAAATATAATGTAAAAAAAAAAACATCTCATTACTAAACTCCCCATTTAGAATGCTCCCATTTAGGATACCTCTGTAGGCATGACCCGAAAATTCACAAAAGCCTTTTATGCACTTTGTTTTGGGGTAATTTAAAGTAAAAGATAAAATTAAAATATAAAAAAAATAAATAAAATATAACTTTTACGAGGGGCGTGCAATAAGTAATGCCGCTGACCCACTTCCCATAGCAGTAGAGCAACGAAACATGGCACAGTTATTAGTCTTTCTCTATATAGGAACCACCAAGAGTTATGCATTTCTCCCATCGTTTGATGCAGCTCTGAAGACCATTTTTGTAGAACACCCCAGGTTGGTCCTCCAACCACAACGTGACTTCAGAAATCAAGCCTGCATCATCTGGAGAAATGCTTTCCTTTCAAAAACAACTTCATGGCTGGGAAGAGGTGAAAGTCAGAGGGTGCAAGGTCAGGAGAGTAGGGAGGATGGGGAAGGATTTCATAACCTCACGCCTGTGCTTTTGATCTGGCGACATGCGAGTTGTGGACCAGAGTGTTGTCCTGCAGGAGGAGGGTACCTTTGCTGATCTTGCCCCGCCTCTTGATTTTGATAGCTTCCCTTAATTTCCTCAGAAGTGAAGCATAATAGGCTCCTGTAATTGTGGTACCGTTTGCCAGGAAATCTGTCATCACTACTCCATCCTGGCCCCAGAAGACTGTGAGCATGACCTTGCCAGCAGAGGGCTGCACCCTTGCCTTCTTTGGAGGTGGTGAGTCCAAGTGCTTCCACTGCATTGACTGGGCTTTGGTCTCTGGATCATAGTGATGGACCTAGATTTCATCCTGTGTAATCAGTCTTTTGAAAAACTTTGACTCATCTTCGTGGCACATCTCCAAATTCATCCTCGAGCATTTGACGTGTTCTTGCTTCTGGAATGGTGTGAGCAACCTGGAAATCCATCTGGCAGACACTTTATGCATATGCAAATGGTCATGAATGATAGTTTCCACAGACCCTGTACTAATCTTGACATCTTGGGCTATTTGGCGAATAGTAATGCGCCGATCTTCCAAAATGGCAGCCTCAATTTGACGGACAGATGCCTCATCAATGGCAGGGGGGGGGGGCGACCAGGTCTGGGAGCTGTTTCTACAGACTTCCGGCCATGTTTGAATTCACAATGCCAGCGTTTTACAAGGTCATATGATGGGGCATTATCACCATAAGTTTCTTTCATTTCATCAAAAGTCTCCTGTGGTGTGCGTCCTTTCAAATACAAAAACCGGACCAATGCTCGACATTCAACAGGCTCGATTTAACACCTGACTCAGTTCAAACACTTGTAAAACAGAAACCACAATTAGTTCAGAGCTGTAATTTGCCACATAACCCGTAGATATATAAATCATTGCACATGCAAAATTTCAGCTAGATCAAACAACTGGAAGTGGGTCAGGGACATTACTTATTGCACGCCATCCAAATTTTTTGTAAATATTTCTAATGTTCAAGAGACAATGTTTGAAGTTATATTCCAACTCTTATTTTTAGTGCTAGCCCGGTTGGGGGACGCCTGGCTTTGCTCGTTCGTAAAATATGTTTAAATATATTTTAATTTGTCCAGAATTCATATATATTATACGTCACCAGCTTTGAATTCTACAGTGTTGATTTTGGTTTCGATTCTAGTTGATTACAGCCAAATACATTTTTTTTACTTTAGAAATCCCGATAAATGTATTTGGGTTTCATCGAATTATCACTGTGCCAATGTGACACGCATATGAACTGATTGAAAATAAAAATTAAAAATAAGATGAATGTACAAAATGTATCACAATTTTTTTCATTTCTGACCCCCTTTTTTATCCCTTAGTAAACTATTTTAACCGGCTAAAGACCCATGAAATAACGGTCCATAAAAAATCCAATCATTTGAAGCCCCTAGCGCCGCTCTGCGACTTTTAGTTTCAGAAGAGATAGAGTTTGAAAATATGGAGATGGACAAACAGACATATAGCCTTTTATATATTAGATTTCATTATTTTCAGTAAAATAGTCAAAAACTCTGTAGAAACAATGAATTATCAAAATTAATTTGCAACAGTTTTTGCTTAGAAAGAGGAAAAACTTACCTTTGCTTTGTGCATCTCTAACAAAGGCAGAACCAATTTTTCGAGAGAGACAACGCGAAATTGCACCTAGAATAAAAAAAAATGAAATTAACAAATCCTATTTTTTATTGAATTGGAATTCATTATTGAGATGAGTATTATTTATTGATTTATTTATTGCGGACTATTATCCTCATCTTTATTAGTTGTTGTTTCATAACGTTTTTTTTTGTTTTTTTTTTACATGGAGTTCACCACTTATCAAGGCCCAATGGCCACTCAGGGATAAGGGTTCTTGTGTGTACAGTAATCAAAGGGATAGTGTAGCAATAGTATTGGAGAATTGGTAAGGTGTCATTACTTGGGGGGGGGGCGGTTCATCAGGAATTTGTTTATGTTGGACTTGAAGACATCCAAGGTGAAGTCGGGAGGGAAATAGGCAAGCGGAACAGAGTTCCACAGGCGTGCAGTTCTAAGAAAGAAGCTTTGTTCATGGAATCTACGTTTTGATTTAGGCACAGATAGGGAGTGGGGAAAATTATTGACGGTGGTTTCAGCTAGTCGGGTGTTTTTTGAAAAAGACTGGCGAGGGGGGACCAGAGAATGGAGCTCAGACGAGCACTTGCCATCTGGCCTTCGTCAGATGGTAACTGCAACGGGATAGGAACTCTGAATTTCCTAACTGCATTCTCAGCAATTACTGCCATCCATAGTTGTTGTCGTCTCACCACGTTTTTGGCCAAGTAAGACTCTGGCCGGCTTTGGGTAGAATTGAAACCGCTATCTTCAGACATTTCTCACCTGGAACCGTAGAGATTCAACGTCTCTTTCCACTGCACCACAGGCCTTGAAGATTACCACCTGATGAAGGCCAGAGGAATAGGCGAAACGTCCTGAAACAACATCTAAGAAAGATGAGGATAATAGTCCGCAATAATAAAAAATTAATTAACAAACCTGTTTAGAAGTAAAAAACAATGACAGAAAGTAAACCATTGCAGTGAGCAGGAACAAAAAAGACCAAATGTATATTTAGACTTATTTTATGGGAAGTTTAAAGTGTGGCGGTTGAGTTTGTGACAATTAGGAACAGTTAGAGACAGTCTTGGGTTTGCGATGGGTGACAACAGTTAGAGTTGAGAAGAATTGAGAGTCCATATTTACTTTGCCTCCCCACGAGGGCAGAGTTAGACACCAGGGTCGTTTTTTTTCTTTGAAGTGGAGAAAAGGAACTAAAATAAAAAAAGTATATGAAAGTTCAAAGACGTCTTCTTTCACACCCCAGTCAATGTCAAGCACAGCTATCTCCAGTCGAAGACACACTGCTCAAGAAAAATACTCTCAGCGGTAAACCTTTCTTACCTCATTATTACTTTCTCCACTGTGACACTATTTCAACATTTAGCAACCTACACCCAATGGTGTAGGTCAATTAAATAAGTACCTATATTGTTATTATAGAAGGGTTTTGTTTTCCTTTTGTAACAAAATATTAGGGGAGTTGGTCTTACATTTCATGCAAAGACCAAACCTCCATAATGCTTTGACAGTAGATGGCGACGTGGATCTTAGCATTAAGAGGGGCGATGGTGTCACACACACAGCCTGATATTTGCAGAATATGTTGCAGTTTGTGTTTTTGTGATTTATTTTATTTTATTATGCTTGTGAAAACATGCACAACCTCCTCGTGTCAATGTGGGAAATGATGACATGGTCAGAAGAGATAGATGAATCTGGTTTGGCTTTGCATTCTTTCCTTGACTTCAGTAAATATCTACAATGCCCAGAAGAAGAGCTAGTTCGTGAATATCAGGAAAAATAAAGGCCTAAAGATTGATCCTTGTGTCACATCCGCATTTATATCATGTTGTTTTGATGTACGATCATTGAGGACAACCTGAACTTTTCTCTTATCTAAGAAGGATTTGATTATGTTGAATATATGTTCAGCAATACCATAGGATTTGATTTTCAGGAGAAGACCATCGTACCAAACCCTGTCAAATGCCTTCGATATGTCTAGGGCTACTGGCCTAGCTTCACCTGCCGTATCTACTGTTTGGTATATACGTTGGGAGATTACTATTAGGATGTCTTTAGTAAAACGGGCTTGTCTAAATCCTTGCTGTCTGTCAGATAAAAGTTGGTCTGTGAGGTGGCGGACTAGTGCTTGATTGATTAAGGACTCTAAGATTTTGGCAATGAGAGGGAGGAGGCTAATTGGGCAATAATTGAGTTGGTCAGTTCTTTACTTTCCACAGCTTAACTCTCACTTTCTATATTTTTTACTAGCAGACTGTCCGGTTGTAAGATACGCATGAGTCAATGCCTTCATTCAGTCTTGAAAGACAAAGGATACCCCCTGTAGAATGGAGACATGAATGAAGACGGGTAATTGTGAGGCAAGGGTTGCGCAATCCCCAACCACACCTCTCCTGAATTGGCATTGTTTGAGTCCAGTGGCAAGGAGAAGTCCAGGATAACTGGAAACAATGCCGAGATAAGCGGAGAGCACATACAGCACTTGGAAGTCCCAAATGGTCACCCATCTGGTACTGGCCAGGCTCATCATTGCTTAACTTCTGTGATCTGACAGGAATCGTTGTGTCAAGCATGATTTTTTTCTCTTAGGATACTTTTCCCGAGAAGTAAACCCTGACTAAATATTCAAAATTATATAGTATTCACAGGCCAAATAAGATCTCCTCTCTACGGCTAACCCACATTAGCTTTTATGAGGAATGGTGCACCTTCTCCAAGTGATGTTACCTCAAGTAATAAAACAAAGCTGGATACTCCACCAGACTAGACAAATTCTTGTCCTGGAATCCAGTAAGACCAAAAGACCAAAATAAAAGATATACTACAACGTATGAAAATGGTTAATTGGGGTAAGGAAAATTAAGTTCTCAAATTCTTTACTAACTCCGTGTTTGAGAGATAAAGAACTTTAATGGAACATTCGAATATCTATGCATCTCATATAGACTTCAAGTGTTTGCCCTAGGTTGTGGGCCCCTCGATTTCTGAGAACTTTGAAGTAAAATAAAACGAAAAAGAGAAACCTTACACTTGTGGTGTGTATCACTCTTCTTTTGCAAGAAAAGACTACATCGTGAAACATATGCAAACATAACTCTAGTCAATTTCTTGATTGAATCTTTGTTGTTTTAGAATCATCTCAATTTTAATGTAATTCAATGCATTCAAATTCAATGCTGCCAAGACTTAGCTTGTTGGCTTCAATAATTACAAGAATTTTTTTCAACCACCAATAGCTATGGCTAAAGATACATTACCTGACAGCACTTCGTTCAAACTCCTTGGCTTCACGTTCACAGGAAACATGAGTTGGAACAGATACATTGCAAGCATTGCCGCAGACGTTGCAAAGAAGGTAGGCTCCCTCTACCAAGCTAGAAAGTTACTTATGTCTGAAAGTATCCTGTACCTCTACAAGGCCACCATTCGCCCATATATGGAATATTGTTATCACATTTGGGCTACTAGTCTTTCACTCCTGAACAGGTTTCAAAAGAGAGTTGCTAACCTAATAGGTCCTGAATTGTCATCTAAGCTTCAGCCTCTGTCCCATCGACGAAATATTGCATCCCTCTGCCTGTTCTATAAGTATTTTAATGGGGGATGCTCCAACGAACTATAAGCCCATGTACTCCCTCGATGTAAGTACCCCCCGACAAACTCGATAAGCAGCAAAGTCCCACCCCTACACAGTAGAGATCCTTAGATGTACGAAAGCTTTTAACTCTAATAGTTTCTTCCTCAGAACTGCTAGACTTTGGAACTCCCTCCCGGATATTTTTTTTTTTTTTTACATGGGGGTCACCACTTATCAAGGCCCAGAGGCCACTCAGGGATAAGGGTTATTGCGTGTACAGTAATCAATGGGATTGTAGTAGTCATTAGTATTGGAGATTTGATAGAGTGTCTTACTTAAGGGGGCGGTTTGTCAGGAATTTGTTTATGTTGGACTTGAAGACATCCAAGTTGTAGTCAGGTAGGAAACAGGCAAACGGAAGAGAGGTCCACTGTCGTGCACTTCTGAGAAAGAAGCTCTGCTCATGGAATCTACGTTTGGATTTAGGTACAGATAAAGAGTGGGGAAAATTATTGACAGTAGTTTCAGCCAGACGGGTGTTTCTCGTGAAAGATTGGCGAGAGGGGACCAGAGATTGGAGCTCAGATGAGCACTTGCCATGGAAGTAACGATAAAACAAAGGCAGGCTCGCAACGTCTCTTCTGTGGGAGAGAGGCTGCAGAGAAGAGAAAAGGGTCCCCCCCACTAAACCACGAAGTCTATTTTGTACTCTGTCAAGGCAGGATAGGCTATTTTTAGCAGCTCCTGCCCAGATGTGGCAGCAGTACTCCATCCTTGGACGTACTTGGCTTTTATACAGATACATCAGTAGTGAGATATCTTCTGGAGCGGTAGAAGGATCCCACCATTTTCCCAGCGTCCTTAGCAACAGACCTGATGTACATGTTCCATTTCAGATCAGGAGTAAAGGTCAAACCCAGAAATTTGTCAAAACATGGAGCCTTCCCAAGACGAGAGCCATCCATTTCAATTGATGCCAGATGGGGATCAGAGCGTTGATGAAGCTTGGTTTTGATGCATTAAAAGTGACCAGCCACCTCTTCCCCCATTGTACCACACACTCAAGATCAGAGGAGAGAGAATTAGAGAGAACTTTGTCATTTACGGCCTTTGATGTGTTGCTATAGATGGTCGTGTCATCAGCATAGATGTCAATGAATCATGTAAGTATGTGTTTTGGGAGACCATTGATGTAGATCAGGAAGGGAGTTGGACCCAGGATGGACCCCTGAGGGACTCCAGCATTAATACTGTGGGCCTCTGATTTCTTCCCATCAACCACTACTCTTATGAACCTGCTTATGGTTCCTGCTTTCCCAACTGTACTGAAATGCAGAAGTTCAAGTGTAATATAAACAGACATCTTGCTGCTCAACTACCTACATAGTATGCCTCCAACTTTTTTTCTTACATAGGCATCACCACTTATCAAGGCCTTGAAGCCACTCGAGGATAAGGGTTAAAGAGTGTACAGTAGAAATTGGACAATATAGTAATCGTTAGTAATACAACTTATACCCGATACCTGATAGTAGCCCCCTATATAACAGTGGCACTGTGCCTTGTTTGTGGTGAAAATGGAATTAAAAAAAAAAATAGTAAAATCCAAATTATCTCCCTTTGATCGAGATCCAAATTATCTCTTCGAGTTATCTCCCTTGAACTTATCTCCTAGTTTTCTCCCGACTCGGTTATTTATATTAACTTATTGAGCATTTGGCGAGTTCTTTCCATTAAATATGGTACATTATGTTCAAAATAGAACATTTGAAATGTGTGATATTTCTTCAAAGGAAACCATACAATCGTACTTACCTTTAAGACTGAAACTTGCATCTGTGCAATGGACGATCGCATCAGTTGTTTCATCAAGAAGGTCACCATTGATTAAATAAACCTGGATCTTACCCAGGACGAAATCAGGGGCACCTGGTATGAGATCAAAAACTTTCATTGTCAACGGAGACTGTATATTTTTTAAGGAGTGCAAAATACTAAAAGAAATATTCATAAAAAAGCAGTTGCATGTTTCGGTGCAAAAATCGGCTCCAAATTGAAATTGAAAGCAAATAAAAATTGTTTTCAAAAATAAGAATATCTTCGAGTTAAACAAAAAAGGAAAACATTATATAATGTAATAATATATTATATAAAGAATTAATATATTATATAAGGAAATAATATATTATATAAAGAATTAATATATTATATAAAGAAATAATATATTATATGAGGAAAAAATATATATTATGTAAAGAAAACATATATTATTAAAAGAAATAATACATTATATAAAAAATAATATATTTTCTAAAGAAATAATACACTATATAAAAAATAATATATTATATTAAGAAATAATGTTATATAATGAAATCATATATTATATAAAGATATAGTACATTAAATAATGAAATAAATTATTATACAAAGAAATGATATATTGTATTAATAAATAATATATTATATAAAGAAATAATATATTATATAAATATATCATAAATTATATAAAAAATGATGTATTATATAAAAATATAATATATTATATAAAGAAATAATATATTATATAAGGAAATGGTATATTATATTAAAATATAATATATAAAGAAATAATTTATTATATAAAGAAATTATATATTATATAATGAAATAATATATTATAGAATGAAATAATATATTATAGAATGAAATGATATATAATGAAATGAATTTATTATATAAAAATATAATATATTATATAAAGAAAATATATTATATAATGAAATGATATATTATATAATGAAATTATATATTATATAATAAAATGATATGTTATATAATGAAATAATATATTATATTAAAATTATATATTATATAATGAAATGATATATTATATAAAGAAATAATATATTATATAATGAAATAATATACTTTATAATGAAATATATTATATAATGAAATAATATATTATATAAAAAATAATATATTATATAATGAAATAATATATTATATAAAGAAATAATTTATTATATAATGAAATAATATATTATATAAAGAAATAATTTATTATATAATGAAATAATATATTATATAATGAAATAATATATTATATAAAAAATAATATATTATATAAAGAAATAATATATTATATAAAGAAATAATTCATTATATAAAAAAATAATTCATTATATAAAAAATATTATATTATATAATGAAATAATTTATTATATAAAAAAATAATATATTATATAAAGAAATAATATATTATATAAAGAAATAATTTATTATATAATGAAATTATATATTATATGAACAAAGCTTCTTTCCTAGAACTGCATGCTTGTGGAACCCTGCTTACTTGCCGATTCTAATATTGTAGCTTTCAAGTCTAATGTAAACAAGTTCTTGTTTAACTGTCCCCCATAAATAATCAAATTCTACCCAATCTACACCATTAACGATTACTTCACTACCAACTTACATTTATGTTACATAGATGTTGCGAGTTTGTCTCTGATGTATCGTTATTTTCATGGAAAGTGTTCAACTGAGCTTCAATCTATGGTCCCCCCTCGCCAAACTTTCACAAGAAACACTCGTCTAGCTGTAAACACTATCAATAATT
Organism: Euprymna scolopes; assembly: GCF_053919585.1. Lineage (NCBI taxonomy): Eukaryota > Metazoa > Mollusca > Cephalopoda > Sepiida > Sepiolidae > Euprymna > Euprymna scolopes. The sequence goes on along the minus strand of NC_136511.1, from coordinate 18,569,251 downwards.
TCCCCCACTCTTTATCTGTGCCTAAACCTAAACGTAGATTCCATGAACAAAGCTTCTTTCTTAGAACTGCACGCCTGTGGAATTGTCTTCCGTTTTCCTGCTTTCCGGCTGACTACAATATGGTTTTGTTCAAGTCTAAAGTAAATAAGTTCTTGATGAGCCGTTCCATATAAGTTATTAAATTTACCAAATTTTCATTACTAATGATTACTATATTGACCAACTTCTACTGTACACTCTTTAACCCTTATCCTTGAGTGGCCTCTGGGCCTTGATAATGTGGTGATGCCTTTGTAAAAAAAAAAAAAAAAAAAAAAAAAATTTAAGCCTTATCCTTGAGTGGTCTTGGGCCTTGATCAGTTGTGACTCCTTTATAAAAAAAAATTTATAGGTTTTCGAGTTGGACTAGAAGCTTACCAAGCATAAAAAGATGCAACAGAAAAAACTTGGAGATTATAATTAGTCGAAATGTCGTGATAATAAAAATCAAGATGAAAATAGTAGTTGAATTATTGAAATTTTCTTTTTAAAGAATCACCACTTATCAAGACCCGGAGGCCACTCGAGGATAAGGGTTAATGGGTATACATTAGTCAATGTGATTATAGCGTTTTTAACATAGGTATTGGATTTTTGCAAATTGGATTACATAGTGGTACTGTTCACCAAGAACTTGTTTACAGTGGACTTGAAGACAATCAGATTGTAGTCTCCTGAGAAGCAGGCCAATGGAAGAGTGTTCCACAGGCGTGCAGTTCTAAGAAAGAAGCTCTGTTCATGGAATCTACGTTTAGGTCTAGGCACAGATAAAGAGTGGGGGGAATTATTGATAGTGATGTCAGGTAGACGAGGGAAACTATTGGTGGTGGTTCTAGCTAGATGAGTGCTTTTCGTGAAAGTTTGTCGAGAGAGGACCATAGACTGAAAATCGAGCACCTGCTATGGAAATTATGATAAAGCAGAGACAGGCTCACAACGTCTCTTCTGTGGGAAAGAGGTTGCAGGGAAGAGAAAAGGGCATCCCCCCACTAAGCTACGAAGTCTGTGTTGAACTCTGTCAAGGCAGGATAAGCAGATTCTAGCAGCTCCAGCCCAGATGTGGCAACAGTACTCCATCGTTGGCCGTACCTGGCTTTTATATAGGTAGAGAATTGCATCAGCAGTGAGATATCTACTGTAGCAGTAGAAGGATCCTACCATTTTCCCAGCGACCTTGGCAATAGATTTGATATACGTGTTCAATTTCAGATCGGGAGTAAAGGTCAGGCCCAGAAGCTTGTCAAAACATGGCGCCTCCCCAAGATGAGAGCCATTCATTTCAATTGATGCCAGATGGAGATCAGAGCGTTGATGATGTAAAGATAGAAGCTTGGTTTTAGATGCGTTAAAAGTAACCAGCCACGTCTTCCGCCATTGTACCACGTGCTCAAGATCAGAGAAGAGAGAATCAGAGAGAACTTGGTCATAGATGGTGGTGTTGTCAGCATAAATATCTACGAATGATGTAAGGATGTGATTTGGAAGATCATTGATGTAAATATAATTTTTATTCTTACAAAAAAAATTACCTTGAGTTGAAGATGGCGTTGTTGCTGCTGGAATCACAGGTTTTAACATGCTACCAAATGCAGAGGTCACTGAACTTTTAATGCGCTGTACTGCAAAATATATAAAAATACATACATATATATATATATATATATATATATATATATATATATATATATATATATATATTATTTTTATTTATTTTAATTTTTATAGGAGGTAGCATAATGGGGAGTAAAAGAGAGGAGGGACAGAAAAAAATACAATAAAAACTAAAAGAATATACAAAACTATATATCTATAAAAGTGAAAGTGTCTGTGTGTCTGTGTGTGTACATTTCCCTACGCAATAACTCTGTCAATTTTTAGTCTACAGACTCGAAATTTGATTTACAAGGTACGGAGATTTGGGAAAATGTGTGTAATCTGTTTTCGGCCAGAAATTTGGCTGTTAAAGAGTCAAAGTTCAACGATTTGACCTTTGAGAACTCTACCATACGTCTCTAACAATTTTGGGTCTAAACACTTGAAAGTTTAGATATAGGTTCCTTGGACATGGATCTAACTTAATAACTGGATTTGAGCCCAAAACAAGAAATGTTAAGGGGTATTAATAGGGGTCAAATTTTAAAAAATTTACCGCTTTTTTTTTTTTTTTTTTTGCTCAACATACACCGCCAAACACCCGGGCAACGCTGGGCTGAAATTCTATGAGAAAGAGAAATATTTTTTTTTAATTTTTAAAAAAAAATGTTTAATTTCTGTAAAACTTCAAAAAACTGTTTCAAATTTCAGAACTTTCTCAGAAAAAAAGTTTTTTAATTAAAAACAACTTTCAATAATAAACTGTAAATTAAAAAATATGAATAAAAAATATCAAGAAAAAATATTAATTTAAAAAATATCTATAAAAAATATCAATAAAAAAATATAAATTAAATAAATATAAATTAAAAAATAAAAAATAAATATATAAAAAAATATAAATTTAAAAAATATCAATAAAAAATATAAATTAAACAAATATAAATTAAAAAATATAAATAAAAATATTAAAAAATATAAATTTAAAAAATATAAATAAAAAATATAAATTAAACAAATATAAATTAAAAAATATAAATTAAAAAATTTCAAAAAATATATATATAAATTAAAAAAAATATAAATAATAAAATTTCAAAAAAAAATATATCAATTAAAAATTATAAATTAAAAAATAAAAAATATATAAATTAAAAAAATATAAATAAAGCAGAACAAATTAAAAACAAAACAGAAAAAGAAAAATAACAACGTTAAAAAGTAAATCAACACTTTGGAAGAAGATGCAGTATGGAAGAGAAAGGCGCATCACTAGGTGTCAGAATTTGAAGGAGAATTTTTGACACCTTTAACACAAAACTGCAAATAAAATATAAAAAAACCCGTAATTTCTTTTTTTTAAAGTGGATTGCTTAATTTCTTAAGGAATATACTTCCAAAAAAACTATTAAAGTTTTTAAAAAAATAATAGAAATATTTTTTTTTTAAGTGTTTACAAAGTGCATGCACATGCTCATGCAGCCATTTTTTTCTACATAATAAAATGAATTGAATTTTACGAGTTAAATTTTTTTTCAATTTTTTTAATTTAAAAATCTATCTATAATTTTTCTATTGGTTCAATTTTTAAGATATTTTCAGGTTTAATGTGAAATTTTATGCTCTTTCCAATAAACCGAATATAATATTCTAGACAAACGTTTTTTTTTTAATTCGCCCACCCCCCATTTTGAAATGTCTATTGAAAAGAAAATAATTTTCTCACCTAAGGTTTATATATCACAAATTGAAGATAAAAGATCAATAAATAATCTAATTCAAAACAAAAACAAAAGAATAGTTATGTGCAAATTTACCTGTAAAGTCCAAAGTTTAAAACCTTTTTTTAAAAAAAAAAAACATTGATATTTTTTTTAAAGTAAAACCTCATATTTTGAAGATATTGTCCCATAAAATTTTTTCTATTTCATTCAGTGTTATTTCTTTTTAGATTAAAAAAAAAATATTCATTACATAAAAAAGAAATAAAATATTTGTAATTTTTTAAGATGGAATTTGTCAGCGTTTTTTTTTTTTAAGTACACTTTGATGAGTGAAATGTGATAATTTTTCAAAATATGGTGACCCATAATTGACTAATTTGATTGTTGACACCAAACACATGTCAGAAATTCAAATGGGAGATAAGACACATATCAGCACTTCAAATGTTTGTTTCTTTATATAATTACTACTGGGAAATATATTTCGTCTAATGTGTTGTTTTTACGTTTTTTTAAATAATTAATTATGGCAGTTTTCGGCATCTGTATTTCTCAACTGGAAGAAAGAGAGATAACTCCGTTTGTGAACCTTTTATATGACAATTTAAAATCGCGGTATTTTTGAATCGTTGCTTAAAAAATTGTTTTATTAAAAAAGTACATGGAGTATAAAATACAAATATGGACAAATTCTTAACAATGAAGAATGGAAGTACCCACTGATTAGTATTTTTTATAGGTAAGTGATTTTTTGGAATTTATATATATTTTTATATTCGAAGTAAGTTAAAATTTGTTGATTTTCTTGACATCTTATTTTAAGAAAACCGATTTAAAAAAATATTGCATATTTTTCTATTAAACGTTTTATTATTTTAAAATTGGTCTTTGCTCCTTTTATTGAAAAATAAATTCGGGTTTAAATTACATTTTTCAAGTAGTTATAAGCTTCGAAAGACAGTGAGTCTAATTATTCAAATTTTTTATCACTCATTTTTAATGGCGACACCTGACACTGCTAGGGCATCACCTATTAGGTTTCATAGCCAGTTTTGAACTCTATCAAGGCAGGATAGGACGTACAACTCGGCGCAGTTATAATATATATATATATATATATATATATATATATATATATATATATATATATATATATATAAAAGTGAAAATGTCTGTCTATATGTGTGTGTCTGTGTGTGCACATTTCTCTACCAAACTATTCTGTCAATTTTCGGTCTACAGATTAGAGATTTGATATAAGGGCTATGGAGATTTGGGAAAAAAATTTTAATCGTTTTTTTGACCAGAAATTTGGCTGTCAAGAGGTCAAAGTTCAATGATTTGACCTTTAAAAATTCTACCAAACTCCTCTGCCAATTTGGGGCCTAACCACTTGAAATTTGAGATGTAGGTTACTTGGACATGGATCAAATTTTTTAATTTGATTTGAGCCCAACACAATAAATGTTAAGGGGTCAAAACTTTTTAAAAATTGACCTCTGCGGTCTCTACTAAATTACTCAGCCAATTTTTGGTCTAAACATTTGAAATTTAAGTAAAGTGTATATGTGGCAAGCTTTTTAATCAGTTTTTGGGCGAAAATTTGGCTGCCAAGAGATCAAAGTTGAAAGAGTTGACTTTTGCAGACACTACCAAACTCCTCCGACAATTTTGGGTCTAAACACTTTAAATTTTAGATGTAGGTTACCTGGACATGAGTCAAACTTTTAATGTATGTATATATATACAGGGTGGGCCAAAATAAGGGTCCTATTTTTAAAAATTCAAAAATTCATGTAAGTTTTAAGAAGTGTTTTTCGGCCAAAATTTGTTTTGTTTATTTCAAAAAAATCTCGGAAGGGTCAGTCTACACACACATAAAGTTTGGTGAGTTTAACTTTTATTTTGTGGAAGTTATTCAAATTTAAAGATAGAACCCTTATTTTGGCCCACCCTATATATATATATATATATATATATATATATATATATATATATATATATATATATATATATATATATATATATATATATATTAGTTTGTTTATTATACAAACATTATTGGTTACATATGTGCATGCATGTTTCTGTGGAATCCAAATTTAAGGATAACACCTCATCAAACCCAAAACCAATCTATACAACCATTATATACATAAAGTTTGGAGAACCCGACGCTTTCAGTAGTACACAAACTTTATCACATCACCTGACGAGGACTTTTGGTCTTTACCGACCACTTGTCGGAAACATTAGCATGTTCAATGTAGTGACTATCTAATATTTGTCCGTATAAATAAAAATAACATATTTTGCTCTTTTTATTGAGCACTCTTAATAACTTCGTTTTAATTTGCAAGTTTTCTCTCTTGAATACCTTTAACTTGATTATATATATATATATATATATATATATATATATATATATATATATATATATATATATATATATATATATATAAATTTAATATTCAAATTGCTTGCTCAATTTACATGATTGTTGGAATATGACATTTTTGTTTTGTGATTGGTACGTACATCATAAAGATTTTTATGTTTTCTTTATGTAGGTTGAATTCTGGACAAGCTCTAGAAAAGATGCAGAGTCAATTTTATCTGAAATGTGGGCAAAATCTGGTCAAAGCAGACAAGATATTACAGCAATCACTATGCTACGATTGAACGTTTGTTAGTTTACAAAATATGAAGTTTATAAAAGAACAAGAAAACAATTTGATAGAAAGACGTGCAGTTATTAGACAATCGGACGACAAGAAAAAAAAGACACTTGTTTAAAGGTACAACTTTTTTGGTTTTCAGTTGAGACATTTGAAGAGTGCATAGCAGGGGCAGACAAATCTAATTTCACGACTGAATCAAAAAAAACTTTTTTTTTCTAACAAAGCCAAATTGCTCAACTTTTTGAATGCATGTTTTTTTTTTGTTGAGAAAGTTTGTTTTTTTTTTTTAATAAATATTATAAATTTATGATAAACATATAAGAAACTTTTAATAAAACATGAACCAAGTTTTGGAGCACATTTCTTGAATTAAAATAAATATAAGAAATGTGTCACAAAGATTTTTGTGTTTTCTTTAAAGTTATGAACAGTACATAGACATAGGGCTCAAGCAAAGCCAGGCTGAACTGCTAGTACGCATTAAATTTGGCTGTATTTCAGCAATAACGCATTGAATGTTGTCTTCCAAGTGGTCTATTGTGTCTAGTTTATCAGCATAGACATGAGACTTACATATCTTTGAAGACAATAATCTAATAGGGGTCAATCACAAGAACAAGGTAAGCCAGTTGACAGCGTGTTTGTATGTCTGCTAAAAACTTTTGTCATCCGCATCTGACTGGGTTAAAACCGATACCATCTAAAAGAGGAATGCCTCGGATACATAATATGCGAAAATTAGAAAAAAGATTAATTCTATGGCGGTCAACTGGAAGGGGGGGGTCCTTTTTCGCGTTGCTTTTTCCGCAAATCACACACGTGTATCAAACTAAAACTACATTTAAAAAGTTTATTTTGCAACGTTATGATGTCGTAAGCTCTCGTAGCCATGTGGACGAACGCGTTCATCAATAAGTTTTTGCGTTCTTCCCCTTTTTCGCATTTCGAGTCCGAACACAGCGGTTCATCTTCTTTTTTTTTTTTTCCTGTGCGGACAATTTTGATTGAAAGAAAAGTTGTTTTGATTTATTTTTTATTGGGGGGGGGGGGGAAGGCGCGGAGTTTTCTGTCAGTGCACGGGCAACAAATAGTGCTCAATATCCGGAGAATAACTTGTCTTTGTACCCCTTCTACCAAAACACCTGGTGGGTAGGTTGTTACATATTTCTTGGGGGGCAGAGGATTACATTTTTGTGTTTGTATCCGTTTTTAAGTATCATTTTTTTTCTTAAATTGTTGTGGGGGGGGGGGTAACGATGGAGTTGACATATAATAATGAAAAACTGCTTAATATCCTTAGCATAGCACGTGCTTCACCACCAAACTTCATGTGGATCCGGGCTACACCGGGTATCCATGCTAGTATGGATATAAAATGGAGCCAAGTATGCTTTACTTATTTTTGAAGAAAATCATTGATTGTTTTGTTTTACAGAATATCAACACTTCAGTTCATTTAATATTGAATCCATTAATTCAGAAAAAATTTTATGCTTCTTTAGATCTTCAAATATTTATTCATTGTGTTTGTTTTGATTGTTTTGTAGAGGAAAATTGTTGTTTTTTTTTTACTTTGCAGAACATGATTGAGTTTTGCAAACTAGAAAGAAGAAAATAACATCAATATTTAGTGCATTTCAAGTCAGGAAGCCATTATGCGTATTTCTTGGTTGTTTTATGGCATACCAACCCTTTTCAGGTTATTTAAATCTTCAAATATTTATTCATTGTGTTTGGTTTGGTTGTTTTATAGAGGAACATTGTTGCTTGCTTTTGACTTTGCAGAACATGAAGCAAGGAAACACCAATTACATCAAGTATTGTTGGGGTATCGACATTGTCCACGATGGAGTTGACATATAATAATGAAAAAGTGCTCAATATCCTTTGAATAGCATGTGCGTTCAAACAGAACTTCATGTGGACCCGGGAAACGCCAGGTATCCATGCTAGTATGGACATAAAATACATATCTTATATATGATGCATTCGGTGGAAGAATGACGTAAGCACCACTTGGTACTTTTCACAAAAAAGAAGTTAAATGTTTCGAGCATAATAATTTGGCTCGTTGTAATTTCCTATTTTCCAGAATGATTTGAATATCAACACAACCTTCTCTAGTCCACCTATTTTTACGAGACATTTCTTTCTCTTGCAAGAACATGCTTATCGAAGCCTGCACTTTCCTACAATGCATTTTGAAAAACTACTGACATATTCTTCTCTGCTATTTTGCTTCAGTTTTGTTGTTTCTCTTTCCCACTGGTCAACCTTACTTGTTCTCTTTCTTCCAGTCTAATTCGAAGGGGCTTACAAAATTAAATATTTTAGAATGAACAACAATGATGTTAGTGTTTGTTGATTTGTAAGTCTGGAAAAATCAAAACAAATCGAACATAGTTAGGTAGAGAATTTAAAAGAAAATCTATGTATCCACATTTCAACAGACAAATATCAAATATTCAAACACTTATTTTCATATAAATACTTTCAATATATTCAAACACTTATTTTCATATAAATACTTTCAAATATTCAAACACTTATTTTCATATAAATACTTTCAAATATTCAAACACTTATTTTCATATAAATACTTTCAAATATTCAAACACTTATTTTCATATAAATACTTTCAAATATTCAAACACTTATTTTCATATAAATACTTTCAGCAATGATTTTTTGGTGATTAGATTTTCCTCTATATTTTACGTATTTTGTGACAAAAATCAGAAACCGCGACGGGATAGGAACTCTGAAGATCCAAACTGCATTCTCAGCAATTACTGCCTTCCATGGTTGTTGTCATCTCACAACGTTTTGGCCATGTAAGCCTCTGACCAGCTTTGGGTAAGACGACAACAACTATGAATGGCAGTAATTGCTGAGAATGCAGTTAGGAGATTCGGAGTTCCTATCCCGTCGCGGTTATCTCCTGATGGAGGCCAGAAGAATAGTTGGCCGAAACGTTATGAAACAACAACTAAGAAAGATGAGGATAATAGTCCGCAATAAATAAATTAATAAATAATACTCATCTCAATAAGGAATTCCAATTAAATAATATAAAAATCGCAAAATTTCAACTTTTGACGCTTACATTGTTCTTCCAATGAACACGTCATATAATGTATATATTGATAATTCTAATCTATTATATATATATATATATATATATATATATATATATATATATATATTTAGAGGAGATGGTAATTAATAAAAACTTAAGAAAGTGCTCAATACTGTTGTAGAGCAAATATGCGTTTTATTTTTTATTACAATCTATAGTCACCCCTGGCCTGACTGTCATAAAAAAACACTCGTTTAGCTGAAACTACTATCAATAATTTCCCCCACTCTTTACCTATGCCTAAACCTAAACATAGATTCGACGAACAAAGCTTCTTTCTTAGAACTACACACTTATTGAACTCTGTTCCGTTTTCCTGCTTTCCAGCTGACTACAAAATGGTCGTCTTCAAGTCCAATGTGAACAAGTTCTTGATGAACTGTTCCCTTAAGTAATCCAATTTACTAAATCCCCACTACTAACAATTACCATGACATTTTCCCAGTGACTATTGTACTCATTAACTTTTATCCTCGAGTGTCCTCCGGGCCTTGATAAGTGGTGATTCCTTTGTAAAAAAAAATTGACTCATCATTTCTTAAAAATCTAAAATGTGCCTAATTGCATGTCTTTGTATTTCTTTTAATTTTTGTTTTGTTTTTTGTTTTTTCAAAAAATAAGTCAAGAAATATACACACGTTGTTGGATTTTATAATTATGCTAGCATGGGTGCCCGGCGTTGCCCGAGTGTTTGGAGGTGTATGTTGAGCAAAAAAAAAAAAACGGTCAATTTTTTTAACTTTGACCCCTATTATGACCTCTTAACATTTATTGTTTTGGGCTCAAATCCAGTTATTAAGTTAGATCCATGTCCAAGGAATCTATATCTAAAATTTCAAGTGTTTAGACCCAAAATTGTCAGAGGAGTTTGGTAGAGTTCTCAAAGGTCAAATCGTTGAACTTTGACCCCTTAATTGCCAAATTTCTGGCCGAAAAACCAATCACATCGATTTTCCCAAATCTTGTATATCAAATTTTGAATCTGTAGACTTAAAATTGATAGAGTTATTGCGTAGGGAAATGTATACAGACAGACACACTGACACACAGACACTTTCACTTTTATAGATATATAGATTTTGTTTTTGTACTAAAGATTCATTGCTTATCAAGGTTTGAAAGCCACTTGAGGGTAATAGTCAATTGGTTGATCAGACAGAGAGTGAAACAACACCGTGATTATTAATGACAACAGGTGAGACTAGGCAGAATTTGATTACTTAAGAGAATTGCTTGACAAGAATTTGTTAATATTTGACTTGAAAATGACCATGTTGTAATTAATCAGCTGGGAAGCAATTCTATAAAATTGTATTCCATATTTTGTGTATATGAACTGACACTATTTTTGCCAAGATATGTATAAATAGTGTGAAAAACATTTAAATTCTTCCAAATTTAAGTTCAGCAAAATTTAAATTCAGCAAAATTTAAATTCAGCAAATCTAAATTATTTTTGTGAGGCAAGTTGATCATGAATTGGTGCCGTAATATTTATTTCAAAAGGTTTGGGTTTTTCAAGCGAAAATCTGATGTTACAGAGTGCAGACAGATGTGTGGAAGCTATACATGATTTTTCTTTCTTTTTTTTTTTTTTTTTTTCTTTTTGGTGGCAAAAAAGAAGAAAAGTAACAGTGCCCAAATGATAAAAAAATTTAAGATTTTTACAGATTAAGACAATTTCCATAGGTTGTGATCTGCGCTAACCAGACACTGGTCAAGAACAGATTGATTTAAGATTTTTCAAATTTAATAGAATCTGAATGTTTTACAAAACTTTCTATCACAATAAACACTCGTCTAGCTACAACCACTATCAACAATTCCTTCCACTCTGTGCCTAAATGAAAATTCCACAAAGCTTTTTTTCCTAGAACTGCCTGCATGTGGAACTCTGTACTGCAGGCCTGCTTTCCAGTTAATTACAACGTGGTTGTCTTTAAGTCCAAAGTAAACAAGCTCTTGTTGAGCTGATCGCGTAACAAATAAAATTTTACCTAATTTCTACCATTTAACGAACGTTATGCTGTTGTCTCACTGACTGTAACAGATTGTGTATATTAGCGTGCGTACAAATACCGAGCCATGTGCAAAATGACGTCATAGTAAGGAAAAAAGAAAGTTATAAAAAAGAGAGCAAGTTAGAAAAGACAATCACGTGGGTGACGTCATAGCCGTAAGGTATCGTATTGTTCAGGTATCGTATTGTGAAGGTATATTATTGTTCAGGTATAGTATTGTTAAGGTACTGTATTGTTAAGGTATCATATTGTTCAGGTATGGTGTTGTTCAGGTATAGTATTGTTCGGGTATAGTATTGTTACGGTATAGTATTGTTAAGGTATCGTATTGTTCAGGTATGGTGTTGTTCAGGTATAGTATTGTAAAGGTATCGTATTGTTCAGGTATCATATTGTTCAGGTATAGTATTGTTCAGGTATAGTATTGTTAAGGTATAGTATTGTATAGGTATAGAATTGTTCAAGAATCGTATTGTTCAGGTATAGTATTGTTAAGGTATAGTATTGCTTAGGTATAGTATTGTTCAGGTATAGTATTGTTTAGGTATAGTATTGTATAGGTATAGAATTGTTCAGGTATAGTATTGTTCAAGTATAGTATTGTTCAGGTATAGTATTGTTCAGGTATAGTATTTTATAGGTATAGAATTGTTCAGGTATAGTATTGTTTAGGTATATTATTGTTTAGGTATAGTATTGTTTAGGTATAGTATTGTATAGGTATAGTATTGTTCAGGTATCGTATTGTTCAGGTATAGTATTGTTCAGGTATAGTATTATTCAGGTATAGTATTGTTTAGGCATCGTGTTGTTCAGGTATAGTATTGTTAAGGTATAGCATTGTTTAGGTATAGTATTGTTCAGGTATCATATTGTTCAGGTATAGTATTGTTCAGGTATAATATTGTTCAGGTATTGTATTATTCAGGTATAGTATTGTTCAGGTATCGTATTGTGAAGGTATATTATTGTTCAGGTATAGTATTGTTTAGGTATATTATTGTTCAGGTATAGTATTGTTCAGGTATCATATTGTTCAAGTATCGTATTGTTCAGGTATAGTATTGTTCAGTCATCGTATTGTTATGGTATCATATTGTTCAGGTATCGTATTGTTCAGGTATAGTATTATTAAGATATGGTATTGTTCATGTATCGTATTGTGCAGGTATATTATTGTTCAGGTATAGTATTGTTCAGGCATTGTATTGTTCAGGTATAGTATTTTCAGTTATCCTATTGTTCAGGTATAGTATGGTCAGGTATAGTATTGTTCAAGTGTATTATTTTTCAGGTATAGTATTGTTAAGGTATAGTATTGTTTATGTATCGTATTGTTAATGTATAGTATTATTCAGGTATAGTATTGTTAACGTATCGTATTGTTAATGTATCATATTGTTTAGGTATAGTATTATTCAGGTATAGTATTGTAAAGGTATAGTATTGTTCAGTTATGGTATTTTTCAGATATAGTATTGTTCAGGTACAGTATTGTTCAAGTATAGTATTGTTCAGGTATGGTATTGTTTAGTTATAGTATTGTTAACGTATAGTAGTGTTCAGGTATAGTATTGTTCAGATATATTATTTTTCAGGTATACTATTGTTCAGGTATATTATTGTTCAAGTATAGTATTGTTCAGGTATTGTATTATTCAGGTATAGTATTGTTCAGGTATTGTATTGTTCAGGTATATTATTGTTCAGGTATAGTATTGTTCAGATATGGTATTGTTCAGGTATAGTATTGCTCATGTATTGTATTGTTAACTTATCATATTGTTCAAGTATAGTATTGTTCAGGTATAGTATTGTTAAGGTATAGTATTGTTGAGGTATCGTATTGTTCAGGTATAGTATTGTTCAGGTATAGTATTTATCAGGTATCATATTGTTAACCTATCATATTGTTAATGTATCGTATTGTTCATGTACAGTATTGTTTAGGTATATTATTGTTAAGATATAGTATTGTTCAGGTATCGTATTGTTCAAGTATTGTATTTTCAGGTATATTATTGTTCAGGTATAGTATTGTTTAGGTATCGTATTGTTCAGGTATCGTATTGTTCAGGTATTGTATTTTCAGGTATATTATTGTTCAGGTATATTATTGTTAAGATATAGTATTGTTCAGATATCGTATTCTTCAGGTATAGTATTGTTCAGGTATCGTATTGTTGACGTATTGTATTGTTAAGGTATCGTATGGTTCAAGTATAGTATTGTTCAGGTATCGTAATGTTCAGGTATATTATTGTTAAGATATAGTATTGTTCAGATATCGTATTCTTCAGGTATAGTATTGTTCAGGTATCGTATTGTTAACGTATTGTATTGTTAAGGTATCGTATGGTTCAAGTATATTATTGTTCAGGTATCGTAATGTTCAGGTATATTATTGTTCAGGTATCGTAATGTTCAGGTATATTATTGTTCAGGTATCCTTTTCTTCAGGTACAGTATTGTTCAAGTATAGTATTGTTCAAGTATGGCATTGTTCCAGTATAGTATTGGATCTAAGTGCATCATAGGTTCACTAATTGATATCACAATTATATGATTGATTTTGTGCTATGAAACAGATACTGTCAAGAATTGTATAAATTAACTGATTTAAGGGAATAACTATAAGATTGTCAACATCATGAATTTTGTAATATAAATTTTTATTATTTATTATATATATATATATATATATACATATATATATATATATATATATATATATACAGTTGTGCGCAAAAATATTCGATCCCTGTCTAAATTTTCTTTTTTCGTTGAATCTATACTTCAAAAATATTCATAACGCCTTTTAACAGCTAATTATGAATAAATTGTATATTTTTCAACAATAAATGAGGAAAAGTAATTCGATATTAATAATATATATAAATTTATTTACAAAAAATATAAATATGGATGTTGCAAAAATATTCGACCCCTTTAATTTAAAGTTTAAATAAAAGCGTCATTAAGTTTATTATTTTAGTCTGACCTTGTATTTATTTCCTATAAATAATATTTCTGACTCTACTGAATCTAAAATCAGTTCAAATTGAACTTCAATGCCATATTGAATGATTGAATAATTGTTTCAAGTAAAAAAAATTCTTTTTCAACGTCAACAAATCTGCAATTATGACAAAGAACAAAGAGTACTCTGAAGACATTAAAAGAAAGTAATCGATGCCTACTAGTCTGGAGAAGGTTATAAAAAAATTTCCAAACGTTTTTCTATACCACGGTCGACTATTATGTCCATTATCAAAAAATGGAAAGTAAAAGGGATTGTATCAAGTCTTCCAAGATCAGGTCGTCCAAGAAAAATTACGACACGTGGGGCTAGGAAAATTGTTAGACAAGTTTCAATAGACTCTAAATCTAACCTAAAGGACGTGCAGAACGATTTGAAGAATGCTGGCTCAGATGTACACTTGTCAACTATTCGTAGGGCATTAAATCGTGCCGGATTGCATGGACGTATTGCCAGAAGGAAGCCCTTACTTTCCAAAGCTCATCAAAAGGCTCGATTAAATTTTGCAAAAAAGTTCCTAGAAATGCCTATTGATTACTGGAATAATATAATTCGGTCAGACGAAACGAAAGTGGAACTATTTGGACGCAACCAGCAACGCTATGTTTGGCGAAAAGAAAATACTGCTTATAATGTGAAGAATACCGTTCCAACCGTAAAGCATGGAGGTAGATCAATCATGGTGTGGGGCTGTTTCAGTATAAATGGAACTGGAAGATTAACCATAATCGATGGAAGAATGGATTCAGTAAAATATCAGTCCATACTGAAAGAAAATCTTATTCCGTCTGCGAACCAGTTGGGGCATAGGAGGAGGTATACCTTTCAACAGAACAACGATCCTAAACACACTTCAAAGAGCACTAAGGCATGGTTAAAGAATAATAAGGTGAAAGTTCTAGAATGGCCTTCCCAGTCTCCAGACCTAAATCCGATTGAGCACTTATGGCATGATTTAAAAATTGCGGTACATAAAAGAAAACCATCTAATTTGATTGAATTAAAACAGTACTGTCAAGAAGAGTGGCTTAAAATTCCAGTGAACAGATGTAGAAGTCTCGTTAGATGTTATAGGAAACGTTTACTTGCAGTAATCAAGGTCAAAGGAGCTTCAACCAAGTATTAATGAAAAGGGTTCGAATACTTTTGCAACATCCATATTTTTATTTTTGTAAATAAATTTATTTTTATTATCAAGAACTAATTACTTTTTTATTATGTTTTGTTGAAAACTATACGGTTTATTCGAACTTCAATCAAATTAGATGTTGCGAGTTTGTCTCTGATGTATCGTTATTTTCATGGAAAGTGTTCAACTGAGCTTCAATCTTTGGTCCCCCCTCGCCAAACTTTCACAAGAAACACTCGTCTAGCTGTAAACACTATCAATAATTTCCCCCACTCTTTATCTGTGGCTAAACCTAAACGTAGATTCCATGAACAAAGCTTCTTTCTTAGAACTGCACGCCTGTGGAATTGTCTTCCGTTTTCCTGCTTTCCGGCTGACTACAATATGGTTGTGTTCAAGTCTAAAGTAAATAAGTTCTTGATGAGCCGTTCCATATAAGTTATTAAATTTACCAAATTTTCATTACTAATGATTACTATATTGACCAATTTCTACTGTACACTCTTTAACCCTTATCCTTGAGTGGCCTCTGGGCCTTGATAATGTGGTGATGCCTTTGTAAAAAAAAAAAAAAAAAAAAAAAAAAAAAACTTAGTTGTTAAAGAAGGTTTTAAAGATTATTGAAGTATCCATTCAAAGAAATAAGACAATTTTGGTAGGGGTCGAATACTTTTGCGCACAACTATATATATATATATATATATATATATATATATATATATATATATATATATATATATATAATAAAAATTACAATAAGTTTACCAAGGTAATCAAAATGGTAAACTTAAAATATATTATAAATATTAAAGAGTTAATATTTACAAGTAAAATAAACTCAGCCAGATGTAAAAGCTCAATAAAACCGAAAAGGAAATAGAGCTTATAATATGAACAAATGATTAATAAAACATGTTAAAAGACATCTTGAAAAAGAGTTAAAAACATATTTAATTTTAAAAAAAGGAAACACAAGATAAGTGGCTAGTCCTTCGCAACTCCGCGGATTAAGGACTATCCACTTATCTTGTGTTTCCTTTTTTTTAAATTAAATATGTTTTTAACTCTTTTTCAAGATGTCTTTTAACATGTTTTATTAATCATTTGTTCATATATATATATTTATATATATATATATATTATAAGATTTAAAATTTGTTTAAAAGTAGTTTACCTGTTGATGAATTTTGGTCTTGGCATTGATTGTCGATATTTACATTTGGAACTTTTGGTAAATTCTTCAATTCATTTGAAAATGCCTGAAAAAATCATAATAAAATATTCCAGTAAATTTTAATTAAATATTATAATAGGGGACCAAGAAACTACCTTTATTAAATTTTATAAGAGGTGACAAAAAACAATTTTTATTAAATATTATAAGAGTGGACCAAAAAAAGAACTTTGATTTAATACAGTAATAGGAAACCAAAAAACAACTTTGATTAAATATTACAAATGGGGACCAAAAATTAATTTTTATTCCATATTATAATAGGAGACCAAAAACAACTTTGATTAAATATTATAATAGGGGGCCAAAAACACATTTGATAAAATATTATAATAGGGAACCAAAAAACAACTGTGATTTAATAGAATAATAGTGTACCAAAAAAACTTGGATTACATATTTTAATATGAGACCAAAAAACAACTTCGATTCAATATTGTAATAGGGGACCTAGAAACAACTTTAATTACATATAATAATAGGGAACAAAAAAAAAACTTTCATAAATAATAATAATAGGGAACAAAAAAAAACTTTCATAAATAATAATAATAGGGAACAAAAAAAAACTTTCATAAATAATTATAATAGGGGACAAAAAAAAACTTTCATAAATAATTATAATAGGGGACAAAAAAAACTTTCATAAATAATTATAATAGGGAACAAAAAAAACTTTCATAAATAATTATAATAGGGAACAAAAAAAAACTTTCATAAATAATTATAATAGGGGACTAAAACAAAACTTTAAATCAATATAATATTAAGGGACCAAAAACAACCTCTGATGAAATATTATTATAGGAAAGACAAAAACAACATAGATTAAATATTATAATAAAGGACCAAAAACAACTATGATTCAATAGTAAAAAAAATAGGACTGAGAAACAACTTTGATTAAATATTATAATAGGGGACCAAAAAAAGTATGATTCAATATTATAATAGAAGTCAAAGAAGCAACTTTGATTTAATATAATAACAGGAGACCAAAAAACAACTTTGATTATATTATCTAATATGGGACCAAAAAACAACTTAGATTAAATATTATAATAGGGGATATATATATATATAACAACCATGATTAAATATTTTAATAGGGAACCAAAAAACAACTTCAATCAAATTTAATAATAGAGGCCAAAAAGCAACTTTGATTAAATATTCTAATAGGGGACCAAGTAAAACTTTGATCAAATATTATAATAGAGGACAAAAAAATAACTTTGATTAAATTTTATAATAGGGGGGAAAAAACTTTGTATTAAATATTATAATAGAGGACTAAAAAGAACTATTATTCAATATTAAAATAATGGACTAAAAAACAACCTTGATTCAATATTATAATATGGGATCAAAAAACAACTTTGATTACATATTATAAGAGGGGATCAAAAAACAACTTTCATTTCATGTTATAACAGGGGACCAAGAAAGTACTTTGATTAAATATTATAATAGGAAACGAAAAAACAACTTTGATTAAATTTTATAAGAGGGGACCAAAAAAACAACTTTGATTAAATATAATAGGAGGCCAAAAAACAACATTGATTAAATATTATAATAGGGCACAAAAAACAACTTTGATTAATACAATAATAGGGGACCAAGAAACATCTTTGATTAAATATAATGATAGGGTACAAAAAACAACTTTAATTAAGTATTATAAATGGGGACAAGAATTATTTTTGATTCCATATTGTAATAAGAGACCAAAAAACAATTTTGATTAAATATTATAATAGGGGACCTAAACACATTTCATGAAATATTATAATAAGCAACGAAAAAGCAACATTGATTTAATATAATAACAGGGGACCAAAAACAACTTTGATTACATTATCTAATAGGGGACCAAGAAACAACTTTAATTAAATATCTTAATATTGGAAAAAAACAACTTTGATTAAATATTTTAATCGGGGACCAAAAACAACTTTGATTAATATTATAATAGGGAACCAAAAAACAACTTTTTTAAAATGTTATATGGGACGAAGAAACAACTTTGATTAATATTATTATAGAGAAGCAAAAAGCAATTTTTATTAAATATTATAATAGAAAAAATATTATAATAGAGGGGAAAATTATAATAGGGATTTCGAACACAAAACAACAACTCCTGTAATACTTTATGTTTGCCAATAAACTATAATTCACATAGAATTCAACATTTCAATGAAATCAATTAGTCATCACTATTGTCATCATCATTATTTAGTGCAAGAAAATTAGATTCTTTGAATTTCGTTATGTGATTTGTGACAAGATGTAAAAATGGGAAAATGAATGAAAGATGTAATTGATGATGATGATGTGCAAATGCCGATGATGATGATTATTATGTTGATGACAATGATGACGTTGATGCTTATGATAATGATGACGATGATGATGATGTTGATGATGACATTGATGTTGATGGTGATGATGATGATGATTATAATGATGATGACGGCAATGGTGATAATGAATGAAAGATGTAATTGATGATGATGTGCAAATGCCAATGGCGATGATGATTCTGTTGATGACAATGATGACGTTGATAATGACAACACTGATGATATTGTTTATGATTATGATAATGATGACAATAATTATGATGTTGATAATGATGAAATTGATGATGATGACAATGATGACAACGACAATAATGATGATGATGGTAGTGATGGTAGTGGCAATGATGATGATGATAATGGTAATATGATGAGTATGATGATGATGATGACGACGACGATGATGCTTGCAATGATGATAATGACAATTATGATGATGGCAATGATGATGGCAATAAATACAATGATGGTGATGATAATGATAGTTGGTAATAGTGATGAAGATGATGATGATGATGACAGTTATGGTGGCAACGATGATGATGATGACGACGGTGACGATGATAATAATGATGACGGTGATGGTGGCAATGATGATGATGATGATAATGGCAATGGCAATGATCATGATAATGTTGTTGATGATGATGATGAGGGTGACAACGACAATTATGATGGTGACAGCAATGGTAGTGACAATGATGACGATGATGATGGCAATATGATGATGATGATGATGATGATGCCAATGGTGATAATGATAATGTTAGTAATATTTGTGATGACAATGATGACGATGACGGTGATCGTGGCAATGATGATGATAATGATGATGATAATGATGATGATAGTGATGATGATAATTAAAATTATGATGAAAATGATAATGGTAATATTGATGATGATTATGATGATGATGACAGTGGTGACGATAATAATGATCACGGTGATGATGGCAATGATGATGATGATGACAATGATGATGATCGCAATGATGATGACAATGATGATGACGATGATGTGTGTAATAGTGATGATGATTATGATGATGATGGCGGTGACGACGATAATGATGACGACTACGATGATGGTGGCAATGATGATGATGATGATGATGATGATGATGATGATGTTCGTAATATTGATGATGATGATGATGATGATGATGATGATGATGATGATGATGATGATGACATGCTTTTAATAATAAAAATAAATAGAAATTACAAAAATGATTTCCATCAAAGAATTAACTTAAACATTACCGTTAAGACAGGATCATCTCTTGGATAAACAATGATATCAACTTCCTTCAGTGATGAAGATGGATCTGACAGATGCTGTTGGGCGGCAGACAGCATTTCCTTGGCAACATCTACAGGTGGATATGACAGTTGTCCCGTACCAAGACTTGGGAAAGAAATGCTGGAAACACTATACACTTCAGCTGATTGTAGACATTTTTTCATATATCTCTTAATAATCTGGGTTAAAAAAAGAAAAGAAACATCTTTTTACCATAAAAAAAGAAATTGTTATTAACTTTAAATATGCACGAGATAGTATCAGGAAATAAACTTTGAACTAGTGACAGTAGATAGAGTAAGGCTTGTATCAGATTTTTAAATTTTGAGCTTGTATAAGAAAGTAAACTTTGAACTAATAAAGACAAATTCATTTTGAGCTGCTGGTAGGTAAATACACTGAGCTAGTGTAAGAAAATACACTTTGAGCTGAAATCAGCAAATAGCTTTGAGCTGGTCAGGACCAATACACATTGAGCTAATGTACACGTATACACTTTGAGCTGATTTTACCAAATATGCTTTGAGCTCTGCTTATAGCAAATACACTTTAAGCTAATATGTGATATTAAGTACTGAGGGGAGGGGGACAATAGACAGATAGTAAGTGTCTTACAATGTCCAATGAAATGGGAAATAGCAAACAATGAATCTGTCGGTATTTTTATATCAAGCCTTTTAGATGTGAAAATGACAATAGAAACCTGCAGAACCAATGACACTTGACAGGGGTATCAATAGGGTTAGGGTTAGGGTTAGGGGAGGGAAGGGCAGCTTCTGAGTAGCCTGGGTGGGGAAACTTCAGATAGCAATGCTGAGAAGAATAGTGACGTTTGCAGCAGATGGGAGTTGGGACTTGATAGCGAGTAGCGTTGGACAACGGATGGACAGTTTTTAGAGCTAACAACAAAATAGAGATTGAGATGAGCTGACGACTGACACAAAGCCTAGCCTTGACGGAACGCAAATGAGACACACACACACTCTCAGGTCCAGTCGTCAAATATGTGTGAAGTATTGGCATTGTGTTTTTCCAGTTTTTTTTAACTTTTACTTTGTGGACCCAACGTGTTTTCCCATCAACATTTGCCAGCAAGGAAATGACGAGCCAGCAATGGGAAGAATAGTTGATGAAAATCCATGGCACACAATAACTTTGACCTAATTTCATCAATTCTGTTTTGAGCTGGTCACAGCGAATACACTTGGAGTCAAATACACTTTGGAACGATTTTAGCAAATACCCTTTGAGCTAGTCATAGCGAATGTACTCAAATGCACTTGGAGTTTATGTACAAAAAAAATTCTGATTAAAAATAGAAAACTCCACATGAGTTTAGTTTAAGCAAACAGATGAAATTTCCATTAGAATTCAAGTTAAAATTAAAACTGTGTGCACAGGAAGTTGTATTCTGGAAGATGGTCCCATGTAAAATTAAAACTGTGTGCACAGGAAGTTGTATTCTGGAAGATGGTCCCATGTTAAATTAAAACTGTGTGCACAGGAAGTTGTATTCTGGAAGATGGTCCCATGTAAAATTAAAACTGTGTGCACAGGAAGTTGTATTCTGGAAGATGGTCCCATGTAAAATTAAAACTGTGTGCACAGGAAGTTGTATTCTGGAAGATGGTCCCATGTAAAATTAAAACTGTGTGCACAGGAAGTTGTATTCTGGAAGATGGTCCCATGTAAAATTAAAACTGTGTGCACAGGAAGTTGTATTCTGGAAGATGGTCCCATGTAAAATTAAAACTGTGTGCACAGGAAGTTGTATTCTGGAAGATGGTCCCATGTAAAATTAAAACTGTGTGCACAGGAAGTTGTATTCTGGAAGATGGTCCCATGTAAAATTAAAACTGTGTGCACAGGAAGTTGTATTCTGGAAGATGGTCCCATGTAAAATTAAAACTGTGTGCACAGGAAGTTGTATTCTGGAAGATGGTCCCATGTAAAATTAAAACTGTGTGCACAGGAAGTTGTATTCTGGAAGATGGTCCCATGTAAAATTAAAACTGTGTGCACAGGAAGTTGTATTCTGGAAGATGGTCCCATGTAAAATTAAAACTGTGTGCACAGGAAGTTGTATTCTGGAAGATGGTCCCATGTAAAATTAAAACTGCGTGCACAGGAAGTTGTATTCTGGAAGATGGTCCCATGTAAAATTAAAACTGTGTGCACAGGAAGTTGTATTCTGGAAGATGGTCCCATGTAAAATTAAAACTGTGTGCACAGGAAGTTGTATTCTGGAAGATGGTCCCATGTAAAATTAAAACTGCGTGCACAGGAAGTTGTATTCTGGAAGATGGTCCCATGTAAAATTAAAACTGTGTGCACAGGAAGTTGTATTCTGGAAGATGGTCCCATGTAAAATTAAAACTGTGTGCACAGGAAGTTGTATTCTGGAAGATGGTCCCATGTAAAATTAAAATTGTGTGCACAGGAAGTTGTATTCTGGAAGATGGTCCCATGTAAAATTAAAACTGTGTGCACAGGAAGTTGTATTCTGGAAGATGGTCCCATGTAAAATTAAAACTGTGTGCACAGGAAGTTGTATTCTGGAAGATGGTCCCATGTAAAATTAAAACTGTGTGCACAGGAAGTTGTATTCTGGAAGATGGTCCCATGTAAAATTAAAACTGTGTGCACAGGAAGTTGTATTCTGGAAGATGGTCCCATGTAAAATTAAAACTGCGTGCACAGGAAGTTGTATTCTGGAAGATGGTCCCATGTAAAATTAAAACTGTGTGCACAGGAAGTTGTATTCTGGAAGATGGTCCCATGTAAAATTAAAACTGTGTGCACAGGAAGTTGTATTCTGGAAGATGGTCCCATGTTAAATTAAAACTGTGTGCACAGGAAGTTGTATTCTGGAAGATGGTCCCATGTAAAATTAAAACTGTGTGCACAGGAAGTTGTATTCTGGAAGATGGTCCCATGTAAAATTAAAACTGTGTGCACAGGAAGTTGTATTCTGGAAGATGGTCCCATGTAAAATTAAAACTGTGTGCACAGGAAGTTGTATTCTGGAAGATGGTCCCATGTAAAATTAAAACTGTGTGCACAGGAAGTTGTATTCTGGAAGATGGTCCCATGTAAAATTAAAACTGTGTGCACAGGAAGTTGTATTCTGGAAGATGGTCCCATGTAAAATTAAAACTGCGTGCACAGGAAGTTGTATTCTGGAAGATGGTCCCATGTAAAATTAAAACTGTGTGCACAGGAAGTTGTATTCTGGAAGATGGTCCCATGTAAAATTAAAACTGTGTGCACAGGAAGTTGTATTCTGGAAGATGGTCCCATGTAAAATTAAAACTGTGTGCACAGGAAGTTGTATTCTGGAAGATGGTCCCATGTAAAATTAAAACTGTGTGCACAGGAAGTTGTATTCTGGAAGATGGTCCCATGTAAAATTAAAACTGTGTGCACAGGAAGTTGTATTCAGGAAGATTGTCCCATGTAAAATTAAAACTGTGTGCACAGGAAGTTGTATTCTGGAAGATGGTCCCATGTAAAATTAAAACTGTGTGCACAGGAAGTTGTATTCTGGAAGATGGTCCCATGTAAAATTAAAACTGTGTGCACAGGAAGTTGTATTCTGGAAGATTGTCCCATGTATGATATGTTAAGAAACTGAAATCTTAGGGAGATATCAATCATACCAGTTATTATAGGTGCCACACGGGCTTATGAAGAAGAACCTGAAGTCCTACCTAACTAATATTCCTGGTGAACCAAGTGCAAAAGAGATTCAGACAATTGCACTTAAGGGAAGAGCGAGGATACTAAAAAGAGCTCTCGGTTGGTTTCAATAAAAAAACAGGGCAATGTTGGCAGCTGGTTTGGCTGCCCCATATCCAGCATTATAATCTTCAAGAAAGAAAAAGAAAAAAAAAAGGAAGAAAGTACATGCAAGGGAAGCTAGGCAATGATTGAGGCTGAAGGCGGCTACATTGAATAGATGTCAGCTCTACTATATAATCAAGTTACCTTAATTGATTTTTTTCACTAAAAGTTTTAAAATAAAGCCATAGTGTTGTTCATTTTTTTTGTTGGGTCCATTAAAATGTTGTTTTCTTTCGGGTGAAAATTTTACGTAAAAGTGAAAAGTGAAAACTTTATCGTTCCACCCTGTACGTACAACTGTACGATTCAAAGTTTGTATGGATCGATACATTCTGTTCGGAAACAACATTTCTCTTCTCATGGCTTACAACTGAAAAAACATCTTTTAAACTCCTCGGCCTAACGTTCACAGGAAACATGAGTTCGAACAATTACATTGAGAGCATTGCCAGGACCGCTGCGAAGAATGTAGATTCTCTCTAACGTGCTAGAAAGTTACTAACGCCCGAAAGTATCCTGTACCTCTATAAAGCCACCATTCGTCCATGTATGGAGTATCGCTGTCAGTCGCCAACCTGATAGATCCTGAACTGTCATCTAAGCTTCCGCCTCTGTCCGATCGACGAAATGTAGCATCCCTCTGCCTGTTCTACAAGTACTTTAACGGTGGATGCTCTGATAAACTGTAAGTACTTGTACCCCTTAACATAAATACCCCCAACAAACCCGACAAAAAGCTAAATCCCACCCCTTCACAATAGAGATCCTCAGATGTAAGAGAGCCTTCTACTCCAGTAGTTACTTCCCCTAAACCACTAGACTTTGGAATTCCCTTCCGGATCCCTGCTTCCCCAACTGTACTGACATGCAGAAGTTCAAGTGTAGCATGAACCGATATCTTGCTGCCCAACTCCCCACATAGTACCCCTGTAGCTTATGTCCATCAAAGTGGCAATATGCCTTGTGTGGGGTGAAAATGTAATAAAAAAAAAATAATAAAATAAAATAAAATATATACAACAGAGTTTTCAGGTACAGATAAATTTGTTGTATTCAACTGGGATATAGGACAGTGGAACAGTGTTCCATAGGCAGGCAGTTTTAAGAAAGACGCTTTGTTCATAGAATCTGTGTTTAGATTTAGGCACCAATAGAGCGTGGGGAAACCGTTTATAGAGGTTGTAGCTGGTCGAGTGTTTTTTGTTAATGTTTGGCAAGGAGGAACCATAGATTGGAGTTCAGTCGAGCACCTGCCATGAAAATAACGATAGAGCAGAGACAGGTTATAAGGAAGAGAAAAGGGCATCATCTATTGTTTCTATGTTAGTTTTGAACTCTATCCAAGCTATATAGTGAGCCGCAAGCAACTCCTGCTCAGTACTCCATTTTAGGGCATACCTGGCTCTTATACAGATAGAGGGTTGCACCGGCAGTGAAATACCTACCGGAGTGGTAGAGTGATCCAACAATTTTACCAACGATCTTAGCAACAGACGATGTATGTGTTCCATTTCAAATCAAGAGTGAAGGTCAGTCCCAGAAGCATGTCAAGAGATGGAGCTTCCCCCCAAGACGAGAAACGTTCATTTCAATTGATGAGGGTCAGAGCGATGATGATGAAAGGAAAGAAGCTTGGTTTTCAATGTATTAAAATTAGCCAGCCACCTTTTCCCCATTGCATCATGTTCTGAAGATCAGAATAGAAAGAATCAGAAAGGTCTTGGTCATTAAAATTAGTGTAGCTTGAACCGATATCTTGCTGCCCAACTCCCCACATAGTACCCCAGTAGCTTATGTCCATCAAAGTGGTAATGTGTAGGGTGAAAATGAATTAAAAAATAAAATAAAAAATATAACAGATTTTTCGGGTACAGATAAATTTACTTACATTGTTCATATTTGAATTGTGGGGAGGAAGACAGATGTGAAAAACAATTTTGCATGGTAAATTGTAAGCTTCTGTAACAATAAGTTCCAAGTGATTGATTTCGGAATGATTGTTGCATTCTTTTTGGATTTCTGGTCCAGCAGATTGAAGAATTGCTCTCGAAAGTTGACCGCTGGATAAATCCAGATTTCTTGAAACTGAATTGACGATTACGTCAGCCTGAAATTAAGAAATTAAAACGATTAACATCTATTTTATATGACGATTGCATCAGCCTGAAATTAAGAAATCGAAATGATTAACATCTATTTTATATGACGATTACGTCAGCCTGAAATTAAGAAATTGAAATGATTAACATCTATTTTATATGATTGAAACGTCATTTAAGGAGTATTGGAATGTCATTATAGAAGTTTAACAATTGAAAGGTAATTGAAGAAATATAGAGATTGAAACGTCATTTAAGGAGTATTGGAATGTCATTATAGAAGTTTAACAATTGTAATGTAATTGAAGAAATATAGAGAATGAAACGTCATTTAAGGAGTATTGGAATGTCATTATAGAAGTTTAACAATTGAAAGGTAATTGAAGAAATATAGAGATTGAAACGTCATTTAAGGAGTATTGGAATGTCATTATAGAAATTTACTAATTGAAATGTAATTGAAGAAATATAGAGATTGAAATGTCATTTAAGGAGTATTGGAATGTCATTATAGAAATTTAACAATTGAAATGTAATTGAAGAAATATAGAGAATGAAATGTCATTTAAGGAGTATTGGAATGTTATTATAGAAATTAAGCAATTGAAATGTTATTGAAGAAATATAAAGGATGAAATATCACTTAAGGAGTATTAATGCAGAAATGTAATTTAAATAATACCTTCGATTTTTCCAATTCTCCTTTTTTTAGGACAAGACGTCTTACTGGAATTGTCTTTGTTTCTGGTGATGATGTTGACTTTGATGTGGGCGGTGATGTTGACTTCGATGTGGGCATTGTTTTTGTCGTCGGTTTTGGAGATTCTTTCGATCTTACTGCAAATAAGCAAGTTTTAAATTAAAACCAGTCAGAAGTAGAAATGTTTCGATAATTAAAAAATGAATTATTTTTGTTGGATATGGAGTCAGGGTGAGACTGATGAAAGCAGAGGTGTCCACACATGTACATTCCAGATGGATTTTTGATCTACATTTTTGTGTCCCATAAAATGAGACCAGAATTGTAATTATCATCAAAAATAAAGAAAGGTTACATTTCAGGTTTGGAGGTTATAAATTGTGCAATACAAAATAAAAAAGAACAATGTAATATTTTTAATATTTACACCCCATGAATGTCAGTTGATGCCGATCTATGACAGATAACATAAATAACAGAGCAGACTGACAGTCTTCCAATGTGATTGACATTTTCTCGGCCGCCACACACAAACCAACCGTCTCTTTCTTTGTCGATGGGCAAATTGTAAATAAAATTTCTTTGTTGATAAATTACTCTCTGTGTTGATTTCAAGAATAATGACAAAAGAATTGTCAGGTGTATATATGATTTTCGCATTTGAAAAGTGCAAGCTAGAAAATTTTTATTATTATATAAAAGTCACTTTGTGAGTGTGTGTGTGTGAGAGAGAGAGTTCCTTCCTCATAGATTCTGAAACGGCTGAGACTATTTTTTGCAAATTTCACACAGAGGTAATTTATATGTCTGGTAGTGTTCTTAGATATGCTTTGTACAGAAATTCATCTGATGAGTATCAAAAAAAAAAAAAAAAATCTGATCTTAAAAATAGTCTTTTTTTTCTCTTATAGATAAAAAAAAGAATCATTTTTATTGGGGAATATTTTACATTACACTGGTGTACCCTTGGTTGGTGTAACGTAAAATATTCCCCTTTAAAAATTCTTAATCTGTATCTATAATAGAAGAAAGCCTATTTTAAAGATAGTCAAGCTCAAATATCAACTGACATGATATTGTAAACAAACACGGATGGAATTTAATGAATGACATTATCATTATTATTTTTATTTATTTTTTTTTGTAGGAATTAGTCCACCGGCTAAATTATTCCTTGTAATATATAATAAGCAATAGATTATTGATTCTATAATAATCCATATGCAATCTGCACAAATTAAAATATCATGTTTAAGTGTATTGTACAACTGGGCAATGCTGGGCGCACAGCTAGTATATATATATATATATATATATATATATATATATATATATATATATATATATATATACTACTTGTGATTATAATCACTTCTAAAAAAAGCAGAACTACTGTCATCTGGAAAAATAGCTCAGTTTATTCGACTACATATCGAGTGATCCCCTGTTAGAGCCCAGGTGTACCTCACCATTTTATTTTTATTTTTGCTTATTAATCAGTTCAATTTACGATAAAAGATACCATTTAAAATCACAGCAAATCATTTTTACATTTTCATATTTTAAAACATTAATCAGAAGTAACTTTTCCAAGGCATTCATTGTCAAACCAAAACATCAGCTGACATGTTATTGTAAACAAACACAGACGGAATTTGATGAATGACACTATCATGAGTAAAAAAAAAAAAAAAAAATTATTCCTCGTAACATATAATATTTAATAGAAGATGGATTCTATAATAATCCATATGCAATCTGCACAAATTAAAATATCATGTTTAAGTGTATTGTACAACTGGGCAATGCTGGGCGCACAGCTAATATATATATATATATATATATATATATATATATATATATATATATATATATACTACTTGTGATTATAATCACTTCTAAAAAAAGCAGAACTACTGTCATCTGGAAGAACTACTGTCATTCCAAGGCATTCATTGTCAAACCAAAACATTAGCAGACCTGATATTGTAAACAAACACAGACGGAATTTGATGAATGACACCATCATGAGTAAAAAAAAAAAAAGAAAAAAATTATTCCTTATATCATAATATTTAATATAGAAGATTGATTCTATAATACATACACAATCTGCATGAATTAAAATATCATGTTGTAGCATATTGTATGACCGGGCAATGCTGGGTGCACAATTAGTATATATATAATGTTGTAATAATTCATATGCAATCTGCACAAATTAAAATATTATGTTTAAGCGTATTGTACAACTGGCCATGCTGGGCGCACAATTAGTGTATATATATATATATATATATATATATATATATATATATATATATATATATATATATATATATATATATATATTACTTGTGATTATAAAATATATACATACAATATATATATAAAAAAAATTTTTCCAATTAGCAGAAAAACTCAATGAAAATGCACTTACACTTTCAGAGCATATCGATCAGTAGTGAACATTCCAAAACCAAACTTTCATAATATTTTATTGTGTCTTATACGTGTTTCATTGAATACTGGAATACCACCAAAGAAAGAAACAGTTTTTATGTCCCTCAGAACATATAAACCATCTCCTGATGAGTTTTCTGATGTTTTTTTTCACCATTCAATGAAACACGTGTAAGACAATAAAATATTATGAAAGTAAAAATAAATACATATTTGGTTTTGAAATATTCCCTGCTAATTATGCATATATATTTCCCTCAAAACCTCTGCCCTTGATGGAGGGGAGACTAAAACTTGCTAATAGGATTTCAAATGATCTGAAATAACAGCAAGGGAGACTTGATTCCAAACTTCCATTATATTATTTTAAATTTCTTTATATTATTCTTTTTTATATTTGTATCAGATACTAAGTCTCATCCCTTTACAGTAGAGATTCCTAGGTGCAAGAAAGCCTTTTACTCCAATAGTTTCTTCCCCAGAACTGCAGGTCTTTGTAACTCCTTCCGGGATTCTGCTTTCCCAACTGTATTGATATGCAAAAGTTCAAGTGTAATGTGAACAAACATCTTTCTATTCATCTTCCTTCATAATGACCCTGCTAATTAAGTCCCTGATAGTAGCCCCCTGCTTCAAAGTGGCACTGTGCCTTGTTTGGGGTGAAAATTAAATTAAAAAAAAATATATATATATCAATGATAAATATTTCTCATATGTTATATTTCCCCTCTTTGGTTTTCATACATAAAGTAAATTTCACAGTGTATAAGGATTATTTGATACTGGAGATATTCATAATCGTAATCTATTTCCAAAGAAGGGAGACATAACATATGAGAAATATTTATCATTGATATGTATCCGATATAAATATAAAAAAATATAAAGAAATTTAAAATAATATAATGGAAGTTTGGAATCAAGTCTCCCCTTGCTGTTATTTCTAGACCATTTGAAATCATATTAGCAAGATTTAGTCTCTCCTCCATCAAGGTCAGAGGTTTGGGGGAAATATTAGATATATGCATAAATTAAATTATCATGTTAAAGCGCATTGTATGACCAGGCAATGCCAAGTGCCCAACTAGTTATATATATATATATATATATAAAATAAATAAAAATTACAATAAGTTTACCAAGGTAATCAAAATGGTAAACTTAAAATATATTATAAATATTAAAGAGTTAATATTTACAAGTAAAGTAATCTCAGCCAGATGTAAAAGCTCAATAAAACCTAAAAGGAAATAGAGCTTATAATATATATATATATGTGGTGGTGTTTGATCAACACTGCTGGGGAGCCATGATGTAATACACTGTTTTGTTTTTAAATCCCCGAAACAGTGTTTCATGGTAAACAACTGATGATCCCTTAAAAAATATAAAAATTGGTATTATAGTAAATTTGAGAGTTGATGCAGTGATTGCAGGTGATTAAATGACTTACTGACTAGATGAATGATAAAAAATAATTTTTTGTGTGGTTTCAAATGTTAAAAACTTCAAAGACTATATATATATATATATATATATATATATATATATATATATGTATATATATATATATATTCAATAATGCAACAAACTGTTCAGGTAGTGACGCAAAATTGATGCGGCCATTTTTAGCTTTTGCATTATCTCCCCTTATTCAATTCCAACCCAACAGACAGAAAATTATCCGTTAGCTGCTCCTCATAACATCTAGCTTCATCGAGTTACACAGATTTATAAAATTGGCAAAATAGAAACGACACTAACCCTATGCAAGTTTAACTGACGTCCTCCAAAGGAGAGAGTTCCATGGGAGTGTGAAATGAGTCGCATGTATATCCCCATCAGGGGAGATGACGATGCTAGGTTTTTGCAACTCTTTCAGAGAAGTGTCGACATTCTCCTACATGGAACTCGCAACTTGGTCACCCATCTGTTACTGACCAGGCTTAACGTTGCTTATCTACTGAGAACTGGTGTG
Source organism: Euprymna scolopes (assembly GCF_053919585.1). NCBI lineage: Eukaryota > Metazoa > Mollusca > Cephalopoda > Sepiida > Sepiolidae > Euprymna > Euprymna scolopes. Next base: position 18,537,897 of record NC_136511.1, on the reverse strand, counting down.
TCAACGTGATTATGCAGGTTTATAAAGTTATATATACATGATTCAATCCTAAACTAATTAATCAATTACTATAAATTATGGAATAAAAATGTGGGTTATATTTAGTTGCATATAGCTTTATTAAAAGGGGGGGGGGTCCTCTTTTTTTGTGGGAAATTTTAACAAAAAGTATTGTCCAAATTTCATTTTTCTTTATTAATTCAAGTGTTTTAGGATTTAAGATTTCAAATCGAGACGTATTATGTCAAAAATAATCAATAATTTTACACAAATAAATGTTTTGTTTTCTTTTTACAAAATCTCTGTGTTATAATTTGGCTTCAAATGTATAACATACCTATTTCATTTTAAACATTAATTAGCCCTCCATTTAAGCCCGGTATTTTTTTATTAATCCCCTTTAGTATGTACAGACCTACTAAGTTCATTATCTATGCAGAGTCTGGATACCCCATTGTAACATCAAAGTGGTTTTCTATATCCTTTCTTGTTTATAATACATTATTGTATCTTTTCTTGGTATTTTTTTTAATTTCTATTTCTAATCTAGTTATATCTGTTTCATTTTCTGCTAATTTTAGTGCTTTCTCGTATAGTTCAGGAGTTATAGATGGATAATATGATTTTTACGAGATTGGTATCGTTTTGAAGCCCAACCTTTCGGACGATAAATATAAAAAATTAGCTTAAAACACTAATTCCTGGGCAGTTTTCTACAAGGAGGGTCATATTTTTTTTTTTTTTTTTTGCGTCACCATTTTTGCAAGTTATCGTATCAGTTCGAACGACTTTACTAATTTCAACATCCTGAACTTCCGGTCGCTTCATGGAGTAGGGGTAAGACGTCAGGTTTTCTTTTACTTTTTTTTCCGCCTTCGGGTCACGGGTTCAAGCCTGCCTGCCTACTACTACTTTTTTTTTGTTTTGCATAACACACACCTCCAAACACTTGGGCAACATTTATTTTTTCACATTTTAAATAATTTATGTCGTAAAGATCTTCTTCCATTGCCATTTTATAATTTTTATTTATTTCGCTCAAAATGAGTTGATTGTACGTTTCAAAGTTCATACTGTATATGTTCGTTGTTTTATCTGTTGGACCTGTTATATCAATTATTTTTTTAATATTTTATTTATACTTTTTATTCTATGGTTCATGTATTTTTGCTTTTTTTAACCTTTAGACTTTATATATATATATATAAGTATATATATATATATATATATATATATATATATATATATATAAATATCGATAGGTATCTGAATTACAATGAGCACTTTTTCTTTTCCTGTATTTTAATTAAATTAGTAATTTTACTATTACATTAAAATACACTCTGCTCTTTAGACTATTGTTCTAATCTCCTTTAAATTATATATATATTTTTTTAATATTTTATTTATACTTTTTATTTTATGGTTTATTTTGTGGGCCCATCCGTAGAACTGCTGACTGTCAACGTGATGATTCTAGCTTCAATACTCGGTTTGGAAGAAGTGCTAGTCTAGCGGCACTGATGAGTTGTTATGTAATGAAACAGGACTGTATGTCAATGACTACAAATATATATTTGTAGTCATTGACATACAGAAACAGCGAAACAGTACTGTGTGTGAATTACTATAATGCTTCCTATCTGTTAAACAGCGAAACAGTACTGTGTGTGAATTACTATAATGCTTCCTATCTGTTAAACAGCGAAACAGTACTGTGTGTGAATTACTATAATGCTTCCTATCTGTTAAACAGCGAAACAGTACTGTGTGTGAATTACTATAATGCTCCCTATCTGTTAAACAGCGAAACAGTACTGTGTGTGAATTACTATAATGCTTCCTATCTGTTAAACAGCGAAACAGTACTGTGTGTGAATTACTATAATGCTTCCTATCTGTTAAACAGCGAAACAGTACTGTGTGTGAATTACTATAATGCTTCCTATCTGTTAAACAGCGAAACAGTACTGTGTGTGAATTACTATAATGCTTCCTATCTGTTAAACAGCGAAACAGTACTGTGTGTGAATTACTATAATGCTCCCTATCTGTTAAACAGCGAAACAGTACTGTGTGTGAATTACTATAATGCTTCCTATCTGTTAAACAGCGAAACAGTACTGTGTGTGAATTACTATAATGCTCCCTATCTGTTAAACAGCGAAACAGTACTGTGTGTGAATTACTATAATGCTTCCTATCTGTTAAACAGCGAAACAGTACTGTGTGTGAATTACTATAATGCTCCCTATCTTGGGTTGAGCATATTGGGAAGTGATAGACAAACTGCCAATAGCGTATTAAGCGACGCTCTTTGTGTAAACAAATCGAGCGGCGGAATTTGGACGATGTCAAAACATCGTTAATTCATTACCCACACAGCAGCAGCCCTATAGCGCAATGGTGAGAAGCCTTGACTGTCATTTGGCCGGTCGGATTTCACCCTGGCTTAAGGCAGTTGCCTGTCTAGCCGCATTGATGAGCTGTGAAACAGCGAAACAGTACTGTATGTACTTATATATATATAAACTTGACATAACAGTTCTAGCAGGTAAGACAGTGAACATATACAGTATGAACTTTGAAACGTACAATATATATATATATATATATATATATATATATATATATATATACTAGCATTTCAGCCCGGCGTTGCCCGGGTGTTTGGAGGTGTATGCTGAGCAAAAAAAAAAAAAGAAGAAATTTTTTTTTTAATTTGACCCCTATTATGACCCCTTAAAATTTATAGTTTCGGGCTCAAATCACTTTATTAAGTTAGATCCAGGTTCAAGGAACCTATATCTACAATTTCAAGTGTCTTGACCCAAAATTGTCGGAGGAGTTTGGTAGAGTTCTTAAAGGTCAAATCATTGAAATTTGACCCCTTAACAGCAACATTTCTGGCTGACACCCGTCATATCGATTTTCCCAAATCTCAGTACCCGGTATTTCAAATTTCGAGTCTATAGACTAAAAATTGACAGAGTTATTGCGTAGGGAAATGTACACAGACAGACAGACAGACAGACAGACAGACACGTTCACTTTTATAGATATATAGATATATATATATATTGTACGTTTCAAATATATATATATATATATATATATATATATATATATATATATATATATATATACATACATATATATATATATATATATATATATATATATATATATATATATATACATACATATATATATATATATATATATATATATATATATATATATAAGTTTATGGAGGAAAATATGCTTATTCAATTATATTCTATCCCCTATTTATACCAATCCTTTTATCTATGAAGCTCAATGTATGCTTAATATAACTACAGAGCATATACAAATAAGTGACAACAAAGTCTTTATTCCAAATTCCAAGATCCAGTTCATCTTAGTGTTTATTTCTTTCAGCATGTTTAAATGTTCAATTCTTAACAGCACCTGTTTCATAGCAGAGAAACATTCATATAATTATAATTATTAGATGGATAATATGAGTCAATATCAAACGTAATGAATTTACTGTTTGTGTATTTAGGTGTTTTCTGGAACCAATTTATAACCAGAAGAAATCTAAAGCTTATGTTGGATTTTAGATTTTAAAGTAGGTATAATCCTGTCCAATATCTTTTTACTACTATATATAAAGGCAAAATGTGTGTGTATGTGTGTTTGTATGTCTCACAAAAATTTTTATTTATAAAATTATTTTTTTCTTCAAAACACCATTGTACCAAGTTTTTTTATTACTTAAACTCATCTTGCAAATGTTATTTTTAGCTTTTAATGCAAGGTAAAAATGGTAAATATGACAATATTTTAATTTATCTTTTACTAAGAAACATTCCAACCAGCAATAAATCTAACAACATATTTGAAATGTTATTGTGTTTTGATTTCAGTTCTTTTTCATTTGATTTTTTTCTGTTTATGTATTTCTGCATCAACAAGAGTTTGCACAAAATATTGTAATTAATGTTTTAAATAAAATATTTGTATAAGTTGAAGATTTAATTTAAAAGTTAAAATACGATAACAATGTTATTGTTTAGTTTAGTGATCGTCACGAGATCAGTATCATTTTCGAGCTCGATCTTTTAAACGATAATTATCGAAAAATGGAAGGCAGTAATTACTGATGATACAGTTAAAGAGACTCAGTATTCATATCCCATCGCGGTTAACCGTCTGACAAAATAGTTGGCCGAAACGTCATGAAACAACAACTATGAAGATGAGGATAACAAATAAATAAATAAGTATGCATTTGCAAGGTAAAGAGCTACTATTTGGGATCAAATCTACAGGGACAGTGTGTAGGGAGTTGAGCAGTGAGATGTATGTTCACATTTCACTTGATCTTCTGCATGTCAGTGCAGTCAGGAAAACAGGGAACTAAGGGGGAATTCCAAAGTCTAGCAGTTCGAAGGAAGAAACTATTTGGGTAGAAAATTTTCCTGTAACTAGGGATCCCTACAGTGTAGGGGTGGGATTTTGCTGCTTTTCAGATTATGAGGGGGTACAAGTGCTTTGAGTTTGTCGGAGCACATTTCATTAAAATACTTGCAAACCCGGTACAGGGATTCAACATTATGGGGATGGGACAGAGTTTGGAGTTTGGTTGATAGTGCGGAACCTACTATGTTGGAGACTAATTTCTAGACTCTGTAGATGCACCAGCCCACATATGGCAGAAGGTGGCTTTGTAGAGATATAGGATACCCTCTGGTATGAGTAGTTTTCTAGCATGATAGAGAGAGCCCACTATCTCTGTAGCAACCTAAGCAATGTACTCAATGTATTTGTTTTTCATGAAATTCACCTTTGAACTGATCCTGTTACCTCAACTGTTCTACATCTACTAACCAAAGCAGCAAAATGTCGAATTAAAGAAAATGAAGTTACATTTATTTTTTTCTGCATCCAAAGAAGATGAGGAGAAAGTCTGCATGATCTGCTCCTGAAATTGGTTTGTCACTTTGATTTGAGTGTCGACAAAAGCGATAGTGTCCAGGCTGGTTTTTGGGTGTTGGACCAAATATTCCTTGACCGTTGATACAATAACATACACCGCCTCCTCCAAGGGATATCGGTAACTGCCTGCAAGAAAACAAACAAACAAATTTCATATATAGGACCAGCAAGGTTACCAGGTATTGCTCAGAAAGAGAACAGAAAACAAAATAGAAGATTTAAAAGTGTAAAAATTTTATATTGAAATGTCTTTCTTCTATATCTATCTCACTTCCGTCTTCCCTCAGCTCTCTCTTTCCTAGTCAAAAAGAATTTCCCTCCTTTAACCAAGGATAGAACAGGTACTGCACTTTGAACCTAGCCTGAAAGCTAAGAAAAAACATTTTAGCTTAAGTTCCACACCCAAAGTTGATAAAAAAAAAATCACTCTAAATGTCGGATTTTTTCTTTCAATTCAACCTAGGGGCACTATTACTTGGATCCATAAACTGAAATATATTAGAATATTAAGAAACAAAATAAATAAATGAATTCATTTTTTTAATAGATTTTTTTATTTCACAAAACAAAAATGAAATCAAAAAAAAAAAGAATGACAGACTCAAATGTCTATGTTTTTTTTCTGGACAAATGAACTTTTATTCGAACCTGCATCTTTTACCTTGCCATGATCTCAATAACCATCTGGCTCTTCTCACCCCCTCCACGAAAAATATGTTCACCGATTTTCTCTGTTTTAGCCACCAAAAATCAGTAATAATGCAACATCACCCCATGTCAACATGTACTCCTGTGGCACAATGACGTAGCTCCTCTTTTTGGGGAGCTGGGGAAGGGGGGGGGGGCTTCTACATTAATGAAGCTTGTGCCTAACTTGTCCGTACTTGTGAGGTGCAGATGTGTTAAGCAGGTGCTTTGTGGGTTCGGAAAGGTTAGAGCATGTTGGCTGGGTTTGAATAACAGTCGTTCATTAATATTCAACAAAGTCAAAACGCTTTGAGATCCTAGAAAACAAAAGGTCAAACCCGCAAACAAAACAACATTCAAACTGAATGAATATATCTCCTCTCTCTCTCGCTCTCTCTCTCTTCTTCTTCTTCTTCTTCTTCTCTCTCTTTCTTCATTGAAAGAGAGAATCGAAATATAATTCTATTGTTTTTTTTTAAACAGTTGAAGCTTGCACCATGTATGCGCGGGATATAGTAGTTGGGTGTGCTTGCAATGGGTCAACTGAATATGCTTCCTCATTGTTAAAAAACAAAAAACATAGAAAGTATATGCTGTAGAACGGAGAAAAAAAAAGTGTTTTGATTTGATGTTTTGAATATAATAAACTAGTTATGACCAAAGTTTCATTTCATTCGGACAAAACACTGAGGAACGGGGCCTAATTAGAGTTTGGACCCGTTTTTTTTTTTTTTCACAAAATTAGATTTTTTTATAAAAATGCATTTATTTGCTATTTTTGTACAAGTGTTCGATTTCAGCATGAGGTCCCAGTCAGTAATGCCGACAATTTATGTTGACGATGGAAATGCTGCCTGTAACACTGCAATGAAGACACAAGAAGCGACCAAATGGGAAATGATAGTATCATACTCCGCACTATTCAAACGATCTCTCTATTTTGTTGTGACACATTAACCTACCAGCAACATATGTATATATATAGATTTAATAAGAATAAATGTTTAAATTTCAACTGTTTCTCTCGCGGTTGACAATAGCCGATTAGTTTGGGTCCTTGCTAATGAAGCCAGATATGACCTCTGTGCCCGAGATTCGAATCTCATGACTGGCGTTAATTGTGACACCCTGCACTGATGATTCCCGAAAGGATGAAAGACCAATGTCTGTAGGTATTTAATAATTATTAGAGTAAATATATATATATACTAGCAAAAGTACCCGTCGTTGACTGGGTTCAAAAACAGCCTACAGAAAATGGACTCTGATTTATGAAAGTATGATAGGTTATGAAAAGGAATGGTTGTGAAGAGATAGCTTCGAATTTGGGGTATCAAAACCAAAGCAAAATATGATGAAAGTAAAAATAAAATAGATAAACCCCATAATTTATTATACCATACCTGTTCACACTGAAACACTTATCACAATATTCTGTGGATCTAAATTAATTTTTAAATTTTTTATTTCCATACTTTGTGGACCAGGCATGTACGTAGACCCCACAATTTTAATGAATCATCATTACGCCAGATCGAACATACCCATTCTGGTATCTCGATACATCTTCTATCATTATATGTGATCAGTTTTCTATAATAGTCAACCATATAGGAGCCTATTCGTGACCAGACCCATACACAGAGGTTCAGCTTTATATTATAGACATAATATTATAATATATATTATATTATAATATATAAAATAATAATGATATATATTATAATGTAATAATATATATATATATATATATAATATTATAATATATATTATATTTTAATGTAATTATATACATTATATATATACACTTGTGCCCGATATTATTCATACCCCCCTTGAAAATTGAGTTTATTAGGTGTAACTTTGTAAGAATTTATTGTTTACGTCCATATTGATACATATTCTTAATAAACCTCTTCTGATCATTTTCGTCATTTTAAAATCTCGGGATACTTGTAATAAAAGAAATATACAGCTATTTATAAAATATGCAATGTTCAAAAATAATCATACCCCCTTATTTTTTCAGTATTAATCGAGTTTCTGACTGTTTGTTTCCTGTTTGATTCTTATTTTGAATGCTTTTATACAACCTTTTATTAATTTCATTTCGTTTTTTGCATTTTTCAGAAATTAAAATGATATCAACTGAAAACCAATAAAAGAATAAAAATTATTAGAATGGGGAAGAAAAAAGAGCTTAGTAATGATCTTAGGACTAAAATTGTGAATTCACATAAGGATGGTTTAGGTTACAAGTCAATTTCCAAGAAATTTGAGGTCCCTACAGCAACAGTACAGAGCATCATCAAAAAATTCCAGAGCCACCACACAACAAACAACTTTATTGGTAGAGGAAGGAAAAGGAAAATGTCTGCTAGAGCCACCAGGAATATTGTAAGAAGTGTTAATGCAAATCCAACCACCACTACTAAGGACATTTTAGAAAATCTGGAGTCTTCTGGCATAAAATATCAAGGCAAACATTGCAAAGGACTCTGCATGAAAATGGTCTGAAAGGAAGAAGACCAAGAAGGACTCCATTGCACACCGGAAAACACCTTGCAGCACGTCTAAAGTTTGCTAGGACCCATGTGAATTCTCCAGAGTCCGTTTTCTCAAGTATTTTGTGGACTGACGAAATAAAAATTTAATTGTTTGGCCATATGGATGCTTCTTACGTTTGGAGGAAGAACGGAGAAGCTTACAACCCAAAGAACACCATATCCACGGTGAAACATGGTGGTGGTAGCCTAATGTTTTGGGGCTCCTTTTCGGCTAGTGGTCCAGGTAGTTTGGTCAAGATAGATGGAACCATGAAGAAGGAGCAATATTTGGAGATACTCCAGAAAAACATTAGACAGGATGCGGCTAAGCTCGATTTAGGACCAAACTGGGTCCTTCAACAGGATAATGATCCAAAACATACTACCAAAATAGTCAAGAAATGGTTTGAGGATAATCAAATTAATGTTTTGGAATGGCCTAGCCAGAGTCCTGACCTGAACTTTATCGAAAACCTCTGGAACCTATTGAAAACTGAGGTTAAAAAGCGGAAACCTAGAAATTTGAGGGATTTGGAGAACTACTGCATTGAAGAATGGTCAAAAATCAGTGTTGATGCTTGTAAAAACCTTGTTGATAAATATCCAAAACGGTTACGGGCAGTTATTAAGAATCAAGGGCATGCTATTGACTATTAGTAAGAGAGGTATGAATAATTTTGAACAAGTGCCATTATTGTTTTTCTTTGTATAATGTTTCAAACTTGCATAATTTATTTATTTGTTGAGTTTAAATTAAATGCTTATGCTTGATTTATAGTTTGAAATCCCTTTAATATTGTCTACCTTCTGGTTTGAGCAATATTCTTATAGAAATCTCAAAGATCCGAGGGGTATGAATAATATCGGGCACAAGTGTATATATATATATATATATATATATATATATGACAAAAATTATCACATTTCATAATTGAGCATTAATATACTGTGTGTGCAAAATCAAGACTTCAAGACAAGATGTTGATGGCAACATTTAAATGGGCTTTTCCGTAACCACAACCAAGGTAAATGTTTCTCGCATGTTTTTTCCCCGTTAGGGACCCCCCCCCCCCGCAGATTTCAAGAGGGAGGCGCACATGACATCACACAGCAATAGATTATCTACATTCAGCCAACAAATGACATACATATGAATTAAATATATGATCATACTTTAAAAAGGAGGCTTTACCCTTGAAATATTATCTAACACTTGTAAGCTGATGCAATGAGAAATGATGATGTGGCTAGAACTTGAAGATACCAAGACATATAGAAACCCCAGCAGGCAGCGCTGGGGCAGCGATTTTCAAGAGGGAGGCGCACATCTACATTCAGCCAACAAATGACATACATATGGATTCGATATATGACCTTACTTTAAAAAGGAGGTTTTACCCTCGAAATATTAGAAAAACTTGAATGCCATATAAGTTGAATGCTATAAACTACACGCAAGATTAATGGTTTGCTTGTTTTGTTTTACGGCATGTCAATCCTTTTCAGATTATTTAATGCCAAATCCAATAATTTAGGAAAGGTTTTTATGCTTCAAGTTCTTTATATTTTCCAATATTTATCCGTGATGTTTTGTTGCTTATGGAAGGAAAACAAAATGAAATTCAAATATCTGCACGTAAAATACCTGCGCTTATTGCTGGAAAGCCAATAGATGCCAGATTATGTCTGTCAGCAATTTCCAGAGATGTCTTCACAGCTTTTACCAGAAGGTTTTTCTCATTCGACTTTCCGTCAGTCCACTTCGGCCCAACTGCATGAATGATCTTCTTACAAGGGAGATTACCGCCCGTCGTGATAATAGCGTCACCAACATTAACAGCCTTTGTTTTCCAAATTGATAAGAAATCGTCACTTTCTGTCTGTATCACAGAACCTCCTGTTAAATAAATTTAAAAAAAATATCATACATATATTATAATGAAGTCGTATTCCTATTTGTTTGTGTATTTGTTTGTGTGTTTGTTTGTGTGTTTGTTTGCTTGTTTGTTTGTGTGTTTGTTTGCTTGTTTGTTTGTGTGTTTGTTTATTTGTGTTTGTTTGCTTGTTTGTTTGTCTGCTTTTTTTTTTACATAGGCATCACCACATTATCAAGGCCAAGAGGCCACTCAAGGATAAGGGTTACAGTAGAAATTGGACAATATAGTAATCATTAGTAATGAAAATTTGGTAAATTTGATAACTTATATGGAACGGCTCATCAAGAACTTATTTACGTTAGACTTGAAGACAACCATATTGTAGTCAGCCGGAAAGCAGGAAAAAGGAAGACAATTCCACAGGCGTGCAGTTCTAAGAAAGAAGCTTTGTTCATGGAATCTACGTTTAGGTTTAGGCACAGATAAAGAGTGGGGGGAATTATTGATAGTGTTTACAGCTAGACGAGTGTTTCTTGTGAAAGTTTGGCGAGGGGGGACCATAGATTGAAGCTCAGTCGAACACTTTCCATGAAAATAACAATACATCAGAGACAAACTCGCAACATCTCTTCTGTGAGATAGAGGTTGCAAGGAGGAGAAAAGGACATCTCCTACGAGGCTACGAAGTCTATTTTGAACTCTATCAAGGCAGGACAAGTCCTTTCTAGCAGCTCCTGCCCAGATGTGGCAACAGTATTCCATCCTTGGACGTACCTAGTTCTTATATAGATAGAGAATAGCATCAGCAGTGAGATATTTACCGGATCTATAGAAAGGTCCTACCATTTTTCCAGTGGCCTTGGCAACAGATTTGATGTACGTGTTCCATTTAAGATCAGGAGTAATGGTCAAGCCAAGAAGCTTGTCAAAACTTGAGGCCTCCTGAAGACGAGAGCCATTCATTTCAATTGATGCCAGATGTGGATCAGAATGTTGATAATGTAAAGAGAGAAGCTTGGTTTTAGATGCATTAAAAGTAACTAGCCACTCCTTTCCCCATTGTACTATGTGCTCAAGATCAGAGGAGAGAGAATTGGAGAGAACTTGGTCGTTTACTGTCTTAGATGTGCTACCATAAATGGTAGTGTCGTCAGCATAAATGTCTACAAATGATGTAAGGATGTGATTTGGAAGATCATTAATGTAGATCAGGAAAAGAGTTGGGCCCAGGATGGACCCCTGAGGGACACCGGCATTAATACTGATTTTTGCCCCTCAACTACTACTCTTATGAACCTATCAGAAAGAAATGATTTAATAATTGAGGAGACTTTTCCAGCTATACCATAGCTAGCGATCTTATGAAGTAAACCTTTATGCCATACCCTATCAAAGGCCTTAGATATGTCAAGAGCAATTGCCCTAGAAAGATTGCCACCGTCGAGAGATTTGCTAATCCTATGTGATATAACTGTAAGCACATCTGCTGTAGATCTAGCAGAACGGAAACCATATTGAGTGTCACTAAGAAGGTTATTTTTGTTGAGATGGTTGATTACTTCTGTATTTAACACAGATTCCAGCAACTTACTCATGACACACAGGAGACTTATTGGCCTGTACTAAGAGGGGAATGAGCGATCACCTGAATTCTTAAATACAGGGCATACTAATGAAATTTTCCAGGGAGATGAGAAACTATTCTCCTTAAGACAACGTTTAAACATGTTTGCTTGTTTGTTTGTTTGTTTGTTTGTTTGTTTGCTTGTTTGCTTGTTTGTTTGTGTGTTTGTTTGTTTGTTTGCTTGTTTGTTTGTGTGTTTGTGTGTCTGTGTGTTTGTGAGTATGTTGGCTTATTTGTTTGTATGTTTGTTTGTGTGTTTGTTCGTTAGTTTGTTTGCATGTTTGTTTGTTTGTGTTTGTTTGTGTGTTTGTTTGTGTGTTTGTTGGTGTTTGTTTGCTTGTTTCTTTGTGTATTTGTGTGTTTGTTTATTCGTTCACAATGTATGTTATACATGACATCATAGCAGATGACGCCATGCAAGGTGCCTTAAATAAGTTTCCAGACTTTTGTATGGCGCTTTTATTGATAGTACACACTTAAAATTCTAGTCCCCTTTGGTCAATCAAATCTGGTGTTCTGACTTCCTTATTCTTCCTTATTCCTTCCACACCTCTCATCATCCGTCACAGACTCTTTGCCTTTCTTGAATCTCTTATGTCACTCAAAAACTGATGCTGGTTTCATGCAAAAGCAGTCTAAAGTATTCCATACGTTTTTGTGCCACTTTTCCAAGTTTAAAACAGAATTTTATTGCATATCGTTCTTCTAAAGAGTCGTCACGTCCAGATTTTATTTTTGAAATCCACCAACTGTGACAATCAGACTTTAGTAGGGTGTATTCCAATTCCTGTTGTAACTGTTCATTTGAACCTGAAGTCATAAAAATTGGTCAGTCATCTCATAAAGTGTATTGCAATAACATACTGAATTTTGAACAGTCTACGACAATTTTAAATGCCTGTACAAAAACGTCTGAAAACTTACTGAAGGTACTTCATATATTACATCATAGATAGCAGATGACATTATATACGGCATCATAGCAAAAAGAAAGTTGTATAATTCAAAAAGGAGGGGGACAATAATGAAAGTATAAACACCCGGGCAACACTGGGCACCCAGGCTAGTATAATATATAAAAGGCTATATATCTGTCTGTCTGTCTCCTCCGAAACTAAAAGTTGTAGAGCGGTGCTATGGGTCTCAAATGATTTATATCATCTTAGTTCATTTTTCATTTTTTAATTTTTAATCAGTTCATATGCATGTTATGTTTGTGCAGTGGTAACATTGTTGCGTTGTTATATCATAAAGGGGATTGTGTGTGTGTTCGTCTAGTTGTTCAGTCTATTAAATAATATGTTCATATGCCGTTGTGTGCGTGTGTGTGGTACATGTATTTTTCAACATACCTTCTGCGTCTTGGATGTTGGTCCATCTGGAAACATCTCGTCTTGGAGGGGAGACTTGGTACCTATTTTGGATGAAGATTCAATCACTCCAAGACAAGGAATTGGTTTTATAGTTTATTTCACTTTCCAGATGTCTCACAGAAGATGGAAAGTGAAACTCTGGCTTGTGTGTTTCTGTTCTACACACGTCAGCGTTCTCCCCTCTCCCCCCAGTGAAGGAGAGGAGACGACGGTGAAGCCGTCCGTCCTCTTCTAAGTCTAAACCAAATCTCTACGATTCAGCTAACCTGATCACATAACTCACGCCTCCCCCTCTCCCTCTCTTAATCCATCACCAGCTTTGAATGCTACAAATTTGTTTTCGGTTTCGATTACAGCTGATGGCACCCAAATACTTTTTTTTTTACTTTTCAAATCACGACTCTATAATATGAAATTTGAACATACTAAAATGTCATATTTAAATGTATTTTATGACCGGGCAAAGCCGACTGCCCCCCCCCCCGCTAGTATAACATAATTTTGTAAAAATATAAAAATATTACATCAATATATATATATTTTTAACTAAATAAAATATTTATAATATATATGAAATATGAACAAACTAAAATATATTTAAGCATATTTTACAACCATCCGTCTGTTGTCTATCTGTCTCTATATTTTTAAACTCTACCTCTTCCACAAATGATTTGATTTTTATGGACTGTTCTTTTATGAGTCTTTAGTCTAATAAAATAGTTTTTAAGAGGTTAGAAATGGGTCAAAATTGAAAAAAAATCATTATAGATTTTGTACATTTTTTTTTTTTTTTTTTACAAGGTGGTCACCAGTTAGCAAAACCCGGAAGCCACTCAGGGATAAGGGTTATTGTAAGTACACTACATTAGTGTGGATATTTAAAGTGTCTACTTAAGGAGGGGGGGGGGCGGTTCATCAGGAATTTGTTAACGTTGGACTTGAAGACATCCAAGTATCTCTTCCACAAATGATTTGATTTTTATGGACTGTTCTTTTATGGGTCTTTAGTCTAATAAAATAGTTTTTAAGAGGTTAGAAATGGGTCAAAATTGAAAAAAAAATCATTATAGATTTCGTAGATTTTTTTTTTTTTTTTTTTTTACAAGGTGGTCACCAGTTAGCAAAACCCGGAAGCCACTCAGGGATAAGGGTTATTGTAAGTACACTACATTAGTGTGGATATTTAAAGTGTCTACTTAAGGGGGGGCGGTTCATCAGGAATTTGTTAACGTTGGACTTGAAGACATCCAAGTATCTCTTCCACAAATGATTTGATTTTTATGGACTGTTCTTTTATGGGTCTTTAGTCTAATAAAATAGTTTTTAAGAGGTTAGAAATGGGTCAAAATTGAAAAAAAAATCATTATAGATTTCGTAGATTTTTTTTTTTTTTTTTTTTTACAAGGTGGTCACCAGTTAGCAAGACCCGGAAGCCACTCAGGGATAAGGGTTATTGTAAGTACACTACATTAGTGTGGATATTTAAAGTGTCTACTTAAGGGGGGGGCGGTTCATCAGGAATTTGTTAACGTTGGACTTGAAGACATCCAAGTATCTCTTCCACAAATGATTTGATTTTTATGGACTGTTCTTTTATGGGTCTTTAGTCTAATAAAATAGTTTTTAAGAGGTTAGAAATGGGTCAAAATTGAAAAAAAAATCATTATAGATTTCGTAGATTTTTTTTTTTTTTTTTTTTTACAAGGTGGTCACCAGTTAGCAAGACCCGGAAGCCACTCAGGGATAAGGGTTATTGTAAGTACACTACATTAGTGTGGATATTTAAAGTGTCTACTTAAGGAGGGGGCGGTTCATCAGGAATTTGTTTACGTTGGACTTGAAGACATCCAAGTTGTAGTCAGGAGGGAAGCAGGCAGACGGAACAGAGTTCCACAGGCGTGCAGTTCTAAGAAAGAAGCTTTGTTCTGGAATCTACGTTTTGATTTAGGCACAGATAAAGAGTGGGGAAAATTTTTGACAATGGATTCAGCTAGACGGGTGTTTTTTGTAAAAGATTGGCGAGTGGGGACCAGAGATTGGAGTTCAGATGAGCACCTGCCATGGAAATAATAATAAAACAAAGATAGGCTTGCAACGTTTCTTCAGTGGGAAAGAGGTTGCAGGGAAAAGAAAAGGGCATCCCCCACTAAGCCACGAAGTCTATTTTGTACTCTGTCAAGGCAGGATAGGCTGTTTTTAGCAGCTCCTGCCCAGATATGGGAGCAGTATTCCATCCTTGGACGTACTTGGCTTTTATATAGATAGAGAATTGCATCAGTAGTGAGATATCTTCTGGAGCGGTAGAAGGATCCCACCATCTTTCCAGCGACTTTGGCAACAGACTTGATGTACGTGTTCCATTTCAGATCAGTGAAGGTCAAACCCAGAAGCTTGTCAAAACATGGGACTTCTCCTAGACGAGAGCCATCCATTTCAATTGATGCCAGATGGGGATCAGAGCATTGATGATGTAAGGATAGGAGTTTGGTTTTAGATGCATTAAAGGTAACCAGCCACGTCTTCCCCCACTGAACCACGCGCTCGAGATCAGAGGAGAGAGAATCAGAGAGAACTTTGTCATTTACAGCCTTTGATGTGTTGCCGTAGATGGTCGTGTCATCAGCATAGATGTCAACGAATGATTTAAGTATGTGTTTAGGGAGATCATTGATGTAGATCAGGAAAAGAGTTGGGTCCAGGATAGACCCTTGAGGGACTCCAGCATTAATACTGCAGGCCTCTGATTTTTGTCCATCAACCACTACTCTTATGAGCCTATCAGAGAGAAATGATTTAATGATAGAGAGAATATTTCCAGTTATACCGTAGCTGGAGATCTTGTGAAGTAGACCCTTATGCCATATCTTGTCGAAGCCTTTGATATGTCAAGAGCAATTGCCCTTGAAAGGAAGCCTTTGTCAAGAGATTCACTAATCCTATGAGATATAACCGTTAGCACATCTGCGGTAGATCTTGCAGAATGGAAACCATATTGCGTGTCACTAAGAAGGTTATTTCTGCTGAGGTGGTTGACTATTTCTCTATTTAATATGGATTCCAGCAACTTACTCATGACACACAGGAGACTTATTGGTCTGTACTGAGAGGGAGATGACTTATCAACTGAGTTCTTAAATACAGGGCATACTGATGAGGTTTTCCAGGGTGTTGGAAAGCACTTCTCCTTAAGGCAATGTTTAAACAGTTTCATAAGTATGGAAGCAAGTTTTGGTTGAAGCTTTTTTAACACTATAATTGGGATGCCATAAGGGCCAGTTGCTTTACTGGAATCTAGGTTCTTGATTAGCTTGGCGACCTCATGCACGGATATTTGTATGTTACCTAGTTTGTTCTGTGTTATAGGAGGAAATATGGGGAGTTGATGGCCTTCGTCGCATAGGGTAGAATTAGCTGCAAAGTTCTTGGCAAATAGTTTGGCCTTGTCTGAAGCTGACGAGATGACCTCTGGTCCGTTGATAATGGTTGGGATAGAACGCACACTTCTGTTTAGGATCCTATTTGTTATTTGCCAAAACTGGTGGGAACCAAGCCGCTGATCAGCTACTTTGGACTGGGCATATAGCTCTCTTGCATTTTTTATTACTCTTTTACAGTGGTTGCTGGCAGTCCTGAAAGCAGCTTTAGTCTCAGTGCATCTATTACGTTAGTAGCTATGGAAAAAGTGATTTCTGTGCGCGATGGCAGCAGCACATTCTGGGGAGAACCATGGCTGGCTGGTAGGTTTGTGTTGGAATTTTTTAGATGGTATGAATCGGTCTATGCCTAAAATTAACCATTCGGTCAGGTCTGATACTATAGAGGACACATCCTTTTTAAAAATGAAATGCAGAGGTAGATCAGATATAAATGTACGGAAGCTATCCCAGTCAGCCATGGAGTATCGGTATACAGTAAGGTGGAGGGGTATGTGTGGGGACTTATTACATTTCATTTTTATCTTAACTGACACAATGGAGTGGTCGGAGGATCCTAGAGGAGAATGAATGGAACATGAACATAGTTCAGGGGAAGTTGAGAGAAAAAGGTCTAGGAGGCTTGCATATTGACCTGTAGTATCAGGCACACGGGTGGGCTCGTGAACAATCTGAGTGAGGTCATAAGCAATGGCAAAATCATGACAGAACCTCCCCTCATCGTCCGTCTTATTTGAGTGGGTCAGTCATTCCACGTTATGGACGTTGAAGTCACTACAGATGTGGATGTTAGCCGAGGGGTGTGCAGACAGGATGTGGTCTATTTTTTCAGATATGCTCCTCAAGATAGTAACTCTGCTGTTGTGGGGCTGATAGAGGGCAAATATAAATGCAGTTATGTAAGCAAGTGCAACCCATAAGCACATATAAGGTAAATTAGGGTCTTCTCTCGAGATATTCCTGCCACACGGGAAGCCATCTTTAATGTAGGCACATATTCCATGCCCATAGCGATCTTGGGGGTCAGATTTCGATGTTAAGTTAGAGTATCCATTAATTATGAACTCATCTAGGGAGGTGGTCGGCCCTATTCCAGTTTCGCTTAGAAAGAATATATCCAGTGTCATCTCCTGTAATTGGGTTTCAACCTCTGGAAGGTTGGAATGTAGACCCCTGATGTTGGAGAACGAGACCTGGTAGTAGGGGTCTACATTGGAAGAAGGGGTTCTAGGTTTATTCGAGTTTTTTGGGGGGGAGGGAGATGTTTCATGTTGAGGTTTTGGAATTTGTGGAACAGGTCGGCATACTTGGTTAGAGCAGTACAGAGAGGGAAAGTAAGAGAAAAAAAGACAGGAAAATTTTTTTTTTTGTAGCACATGAAAAGGTAAAGCCGTAACAATTACCCACTAGTATGGCATCGAGAGGCCCCACCAGAAACTACTGCATGGTCCAGAGTCCATTCACCAAATGGCAATACAGCAGTCCCAGTACTTTGCGCCTGCTGATAGGACAGCCTCCTTAGTGGTTAATCCAAGGTTCGGGTCCCTGACTATCAGGCGGATAACGTCAGCGCAGACAAAACGTTTACCTCCAGCACCTTTAGTAGTGACATGGCCACAAGGATAGACATAGAGACAGAAAAATTTCCGACATCTCAGACTACTGCTCACCAAGTACTACCGACCTTTAAAGCAGCTTTTTCTTCACCCTTTGTCAGAAAAATCACTCATTTGCATGAGGACTGAGGGACAAAAAAAGAGATGGGAGAGTTACTGGAGCTGCCGATAACACATCCACTGTATTATCTACTCTCCATTAAAAAAAAAAGGGGGGGGGGATATGTACGAGGGACATATTAATATCTACTTAGTATAAGTCCAGTGCTCAATTATCAATTCAGGACGCTTTTGAAGATAATCTCCCCTCCCATATTAATGGGTGGATGTTTTGGCATTATATATCTCGAGTTTGAATAATTCGAGCTTCACCTTATAATTAAAATCCAATAATTAACTTTTATCAATTTGTGAAGTCGACTTAATATTAATTTACAGTTGAGTTTAGATAATTATTCAAGATTTTAATTTGGGAGGTTCTCGTTTACATAGGTGACCTTTTTTTTTTTTCTTTCCGTTTTACATGTAACAAGACGATATTGGTTAACAGCATATTTGACAAAGATTTCAGAACAGAACAAAACAAACAAAAAAGCAAGACAAGATAGGTAAAATTTACTTACGAGTTTTTAAGTCAAAGCTGTAATAAGAAAACAGTTAGCGGTAATTAGTACAAATTAGGTTCAAAAGTTGGAAACATTTTTTTAACCTTAGCTGAAGAGTCTGGAAACAGCGACTTACTCTTTTTTAGGGTAATATCGGAAGTGGGAACCTAGCAGACTCATTCTAGCTACATAAGGATATGGTGGGCGTTGTTTGTGTATGTTGGAGGCGGGGTGGGGGGGGGTAATGCTTATATTTATTTTTTATTTTATTTTATTTTTCTATTTTTATTCTTTTTTTTTTCACATAAGTAGAGTGGTAACATTACCAGCTTTGAATGCTATGGCTTTGTTTTCAGTTTCAATTCTAGCTGATGGCACCCAAATGCTTTTTTTTTCTTACTTTTGAAATCACAACTCTATAATAATGTATATGAAATCAAACTATCACCGTCAACATGCATCACTGGATTGCCACAAATAACAGCGACATTCCCAGGATTATAAAAACAAAGTTTTCGGCTACAGTTATGGTCTTTGGTGTGGTTTCAAGTGAGGGCCACATCATACCACCTCACATCTTCGGAGTTGGCTTGAAAATCAACACCAAAGTGTACCTGGATGTGCTGAAGAGTGTGGTGATCCCCTGTTACAATCAGGTGGCTGTTGGCAGACCCTGGGTGTTGCAGCAGGACCTGGCGCTACTGTTATATAGCGGTGTGTCATAAAGGAGATTGTATCATAAAGGGAATAGTGTCAAGAAGGAGATTCGTGTACGTGATCGTCTAGTTTCTAATCTTATTGTTCATGTCTTCGTGGGTGTGTGTTTGTGTACATGCATTTCTTAACATACCTTTTCATTCATGTGTCGTCGGTCGTTCCTCTGGTTTTCATTGTCTCTTGGAGGGGAGCTGGCCTGTTGGATGAAGAATTCACTCCAAGATGATAATTAAGGTTTTATGTTTTTATTCACCTTCCAAAGGTCGACACAGAATGGAGGTGAACCTTGCTTGCTTGATGGTACCGTCAGCGTCCTCCCCAGCCCAAGGGGGTGGGGGAACAGCTGAAAAGCCGTCTGTCTTCTTCAACACCCGAAACCAAAACTGCCAAGAAAGAATCAGCTAACCTCATCACATGACACCCACCACGTCATCTGGTCAGCTGACCCTTCTTCTGCAAACGTGTCCACTGTCCACGTTATTCACCTCTCTCTCTTTCCCTCCCTCTCCCTCTCTCTTTCTCTATTCTCTAATAGAGACACAGAGAGAGAAAATAGAAAGAGTAAGAAAGCCAGAGAGGGGGGGAGAGATGCTCTTTAACACTACCCCACAAGTCTAAAGAGACCCAGACTAGGCTTCAGAAGGAGTCCCACGACTTTGTACCCTTCTTTCACTCGCCCCCCCCCCCATCCTCTTCCAATCTAAACCCACTGGACTACTTCAAGTATTCCCCAAGCTCCCACCGAGCTCTTGCCGGCACTTGTAGAAAAGGCATGCTCCCAGTTCTCAACCTGTATCGAGGAGGTGATTGAGGCTGAAGGCGGCTACATTGAATAGATGTCAGCTCTACTACATAATTAAGTTACCTGAGTTGATTATTTCAATAAAAGTTTTTAAATACAACTGTAGTGTTGCTTTCTTTAGGGTGACACTTTTATCATTCCACCCTATATTATTAAAGAGCAGAAAGCCAAACAATGTACAGTGAGAGAGGGTGAAAATGATAGACCTATAGTACATACAGAAGTCAAACCAAGTGTTATACATACCTTTGTCAACAATTACTTTTGCCAAGCCACCACCATGCTTCATCTCTCGATTGGCTGCATTGACAATTGCATCAACGGGAAGCTGCGTGATATCACCCTCATAAATATTGATTGCTCGCTCGTGGAATTTCATCTGAAATGCCATCTCCAATTTGTTGGCACTTTTAGAGTTGCTGTTGCCTTTTTCAAACTCGGATAACGCCATCGTCGATTTCATCTCTTCAAATCGTCTCACGAGCCGGTTTACAAACTGTTCAGCTCCTGTCATGTTTTTCTCTACAGTTCTAATACAGATCTGATTGTCAGGTTCAAAGGTAATATTCATGGCATCTTTGTTGCTGAATTCTTGGCAAAACTCTTTGATTTCTTTCATCTTCCGATCCTTTAAAAACTCCACCAGCTCCTTTGTAAGCCAAATTCTTTTTTTCTGAATAGAGCTGGTTTCTAAAAAGCTTTTAAATTCAGATTGGATTTGGTTTTCAACGCAGTCAACTGCGATGCCAGTGAGCGTATTTTCATCCAAGTAAAACAGATTCACAAAATCATTCTGGATGCACGTCAAGAATTGTTTTGATACATCCGGTTTCAAGTCTTTTGTATTCGTAAGATTTATCGGCTTGAAGATAGACTGAAAAATTTCATTTGCAATTTGTAATTGACTTTGCTTCATAGCAAACACTATAATCGTATCTCTTTCTTTGATCTCCCATGATGCAATACAATTTTTATTTTTCATTTTATCTTTTATATAAATAATCACTTGTCTTTTTCTGAGAAGCATCTCTGAATATTTCGGTAAAGCCAACACTAAATGCTGAATGTCCTCTAAAAAGGTCTCAATTTCCTTTTTGATTTCAGGAAAGTGCACACATTCACCATGAAAATGTAATTTTCTTCTCTTGCTTTCAAATCGGATCCCAGGATATTTATTTTGGATTTTTTGCATGAATTTATTTGCAAAAAGCAAAGATATTTTATAAGAATCCAACTGTAAGACATTTCTTTCGATACTGCTGGGTTTGGCATAAAGAAATTCCTTCAGTTGAGCTATTGTATCCTTACCGAAAGCTGCAATTTGCAATGTTTGATTGTCCGAATCGAAAGACACAATGGCATTTGACAGGTCGCTTTCCGTTAACTCTTTTGCCTTTGCAAACATGTCAGCAGACAGACTAAGTGTTTCCTCAGAAATATTCTCAAGTAGATTTTCAATAATTTCGAAAACTTCTTCCCGGCTTTTGCATCTGTTGAATTCTATCTTTAGTGTCCGATCAACAGATGACGACCAAATTGGCTTGACATCTGGATCAAGCATTTTTTCCACAGTCAATTTGTACTTCTTCATTAGGTCTAATATCAGCGGAGATTCCAACAAATAGTGCTCATAAGTTTCCTTTTGCAGATTCTTCATGTAAGGCAAAACCTCCAATTCTGTGGCAAATATTTTATGGGTCCGAAAACATAATTCCACGACAACTAAAAGAGAAAGAAAATTCAAAACAAAAGTTGCAATAAGAAAGCGTGCAGAGTTAGACGATTTAAAAGGAGTAAGGCGAAACCTCTAATTCTGTGGCGAATGTTTTAAAAACAGAATTGCATGACAACTAAAAGAGAAAGAACTCAAATATTTATTTATTTAAGCCTTTAATTGTAAATGTCAACTAAATTAAAGGAATAAATTATAAGATGGTCAACATCATGAATTTTGAAATATAGTTTTCTGTCATTTATTCACTATATTACTCTGTAATTACATTGAGCTGTTTAAATAAGGATTGTAAAAATCCAAAGAAGAAATCAGTTAGAAATAAGAAACAACCCCGTTAAAAAAAGAAAAAAACAATAATAAAAAAAAGGGTGGCGCTTTTCGGTTTCATTTAAATTAATTTGTTGTTGACCCTTCAAAGTTGCTTTGATTCAAAAAATTTTTAAAATTATTTATTTGCTCAAAAAAAAAAAAAAAAAAAAAAGTATTTTATAAAAATCCAGTACTGCTTTCATTACTAAAATTGTTTTATCAAAATTATATTTTCTTACGCAAACTTTTCAATAAATGTTTTAATAAAAAAAAAGTTTCATGAAAAACTTTCCCATTTTCATTAATTAAATCAAAACATTTCCAATTAAACAATTATGGATATATGTTCTCTTTCACTTTCTTTTTTTAATTTTTTTTATAGTTCTTTCCGGAAGTTTGTCTAGTTTAATTTTTTTTATAGTTCTTTCCGGAAGTTTAATTTTTTTGTTATTGATTTCATGCTTCGGCCATATTTTAAAATACTGATTGGATTTTTACGGTGTCTCCAGTTCGGCGATAAAGTGTAGAAGTACCATATTTTTGGCCGGATCTAACAACCAAACAGAATAAAAAAAAATTTGGTGCTTATGCACTTATGTCACTGTTATCTTTTTTAATGGCTTAAGTGTCTCGCCCAATGATTGAAGAGTTTCTAATTGTTTTTTAAAGGAAAATTAGTGAAAGTCAAAATTAGGACTTGTGGCGATAAACAAAAATAAACAAAAAGTTTTAGCACGTACGTAACCTCTCATGGATGTCGTAGATTGAAACACAGTGAAATGTTATTTGGTGCTAGTGCACTTATTGATCCGCGCTATTTTTAAATAGTACTTTCAAGTTTAGTTAAAGGTTTATGAAACCTGTTCTTATTTTTTTTGTTGTCCTTGAAAGTTTTTTTGCATCGTGGTTCTCACGTTGGTTAGATTCTGGGAGAAATTTCCTCATACTTCCCAGATTATAATATCTCAGATTGGAAAAAGGACATCGTCTCTATCTTTATTTTGATTAACTTTTAAAAATTCCCTCCATCTCGTCCTTTCCAATATTTGTTTGTCTTTTCCATAGAAATAAAGCAAAACTAATAAGAGCAAATATGAGCCAGGACGTCTTGAAGGCAAATTAACTTTGATCAATGTGGGGGAAACCTTTCATATCAGACAATTGCTATTCATTTGGACACTGCTAGACTTCTCCCCTTTTTGGGGGGAGCTGGTTTTCCCAAACATTGTGGGGAAACAAATATGGCATAAAACTGAAAGCTTAACTGGCCTACAGCCAGACGTTCATTTCTGTGCCTATTTGATTCTTAACTTGTTTTTCACTTTCCTTTCATCCTTTGATTGACATCGCTAAATTTGAACGCTTTACACTTCCGCTCGCGTCATTGCATAGCAGTAAACTATCAGATTTATTTGGACTTCTTTTCCATCTTCACATCACGAGTTCGAGCCTGCCTGCCTGCCTACTAACAGTTTTTTTTTCACACACCTACAAACACCTGGGCAATGCCGGGCACCCAAGCTAGTGTTATATAAAGTGTATATTAAAGTTTATGCTACATAAAGTTGCATTTATTTACTATTTAAATTTATAATGTACCTGGTGATTGGCAGAACTTCAAACTAGTCGAAGATTAGAGTTGAAAATTTAGAAGTTATGGTTGAAGCGCTTTAATATAAAAACCTATTAATTACAATTAAAAGAAAAAGTTTTTTTTTTCAATGCCTAGTCACCCCAAATAACTTTTATGTAGGGGGCTATTATCTGGGACATAATTGCAGGGATACTATGTAGGGAGTTGAACAGCAAGATGTCTGTTTACATTACACTTGAACTTCAGCATGTCAGTACAGTCGGGGAAACAGGAACCTTGGAGGAAATTCCAGAGTCTAGCAGTTTTGGGGAAGAAACTATTAGAGTAGAAGTCTTTCTGGCATCTGGGGATTTCTCCCGTGAAGGGGTGGTATTTTGTTGCTTGTTGTGTTTGTTGAGGGTATTTACACTGAGGGAGTACAAGGGTTTGTAGTTTATCAGAGCATATACAATTAAAATACTTGTAAAACAGGCAGAGAGATGAAACATTTCGTCAGTGGGAGAGAGGCTGATGCGTTCAGGACCTATTAGGTTGCCGACTCCTTTGAACCCTGTCCAGGAGTGAGAGACTAGTAGCAGATGCACCAGCCGAAATGTGGCAACAATACTCCATGCATGGGCGAATGATGGCCTTGTAGAGGTACAGGATATATTCAGGCATAAGTAACTTTCTAGCATGGTAAAGAGAGCCCACCTTCCTTGCAGCAGCCGTGGCAATGCCCTCAATCCATCTGTTCTAGCTCATGTTTCTTGTGAACATTAAGCTGAGGAGTTTGAACAAAGTACTTTCAGGTAATGTCTCATCAGACTTAATTATTGGTGGTTTAACCCTTATCCTTGAGTGGCCTATCGGCCTTGATAAGTGGTGACGTTTATGTAAAAAAAAAAAAAAAGTTATTGGTGGTTGAGAAGGTTTCTTGTAATTATTAAAGGAAAGGAGCTTAGTCTTGGCAGCATTAAATGTTGCCATCCATTTTTGTCCCCATTCCACTTCAGCTTGGAGGTCTTCCTCTAGGGTTTCCGCCATTGCCTTAGATATGTGTTCATTTGTTTTCCCCTCATGCCTGCCATAGAGCGTGGTGTCATCAGCAAATATACCTATCTCAGAGACTATTTTATCATAGAGGTCATTTATGAATATGAGAAATAATAAAAGTCCAAGGATCCACCCGTGAGGCACACCCACATTTATATTATATTGTTTTGACGTACGACCATCAAAGACAACCTGGATTCTTCTCTTACTTAAGAAGGATTTAATTATGTTAAGTATTCATCCAGTAACTTCATATGATCTGATTTTCCTGAGAAGACCCTCGTGACATACCCTGTCAAAAGCCATAGATATATCTAGGGCTACTGCCCTACCTTCCCCTACTTTATCTAGTGCATGGTAAATACATTCAGAGATTACAGTTAGGATATCTGTAGTAGAATGGGCTTGCCTAAATCTATATTGTTAGTCGGACAAAAGTTTAGCAATGGTAAGGTGGTGGGCTATAGCTTGGTTAATTATGGGCTCATATATTTTGGTGAAAAAGGGGAGGAGACTAATTGGGCGATAATTTAATGGGTCAGTTCTTTTGTCAGAATTATTGTAAACTGATACCACAAGCAACCTCATGATTGCTGAATAATGAGGGAATTCTTGATTGCGCATTATTTAGTTAAAAATTAAAATTAAAGTTTAGGATAATTTTTAACTTTTTATTGTTTTTGCTTGGGTTAAGTCATACTTAATGTGATAGAATTTTTATAGCATAAAAGTTTAAGGCTTGATGTTAAAAGTAAACATCATTAGAAAAGTAAATAATCTTTGCTTGAATGAAAAACTCTTAATCATGAAATTTAAAGATAGGGATAAACTCTTAAATAAAAAATAAGAAATATCAATAAATTGTAGGCATTACACATTACACCTCCTTAGTCACTTACCTATTCCTCCCCCTTAAAGTTCTTATCAAACATGCTGCTATGACTACCTATACTTATATATATTTTTTTTTTGTTACATTTTCACCCCAAACAAGGCACATTGCCACTTTAATGTAGGGGCTACTATCAGGGACATAAGCTACAGGGGTACTATGTGGGGAGTTGGGCAGCAAGATGTTGGTTCACGTTACACTTGAACTTCTGCATGTCAATACAGTTGAGAAAGCAGGGACCCGGAAGGTAATTCCAAAGTCTAACGGTTCTGGGGAAGAAACTACTGGAGTAGAAGGCTCTCTTACATCTGGGGATCTCTACTGTGAAGGGGTAGGATTTAGCTACTTGTCGGGTTTGTCAGGGATATTTACGTCGAGGGGGTACAAGTTCTTGCAGTTCGTCAGAACATTCACCGTTAAAGTACTTGTAGAACAGACAGAGGGATGTACATTTCGTCGATAGGACGGGCTGAAGTTTAGATGACAGTTCAGGACTTATCAAGTTGACGATTGTTTTTTTAACCTTGTCTAGGAGCGAGAGACTAGTAGCAGATGCACCAGCCCAAATATGACAACAATACTCGATACATGGGCGAATGGTGGCCTCATAGAGGTACAGGATATATCCTTGTCCAACTCGCTCGCACCTCCTCGCCAAGAACTTAAATATTTAAAAAATATATCACATTTGAAATTTTAAAAAAAACTGTATATTTTTTTTAAATAATTGTTCAATAAGATGTTTTCCTAAATTTTTTTTCTTTTTAAAATATAAAAAATTATTATTTTATAATATTTTAAAAATTTGATAAGTATTTTTTTTTTAATTATTTTAAATAAATTTTTATAATATTTTAAAAATTTGATAAATATTTTTTTTTTTAATTATTTTAAATAAATTTTTATAATATTTTAAAAATTTGATAAGTATTTTTTTTTTAAATTATTTTAAATAAATTTTTATAATATTTTAAAAATTTGATAAGTATTTTTTTTTTAAATTATTTTAAATAAATTTTTATAATATTTTAAAAATTTGATAAGTATTTTTTTTTTTAAATTATTTTAAATAAATTTTTATAATATTTTAAAAATTTGTTTAATGCTTTCTAAATTGTATTTTTAATTTAAATAAATTTCAAATGAAAATATTCTACTTTGATTTTTACTTTAAAAAATTAAACAAGTTTGTAAAAATATTCTTTGAAAAGTTTTATTTCAAAAATTTATTTTTAAAAAATTTTTCATTTTAAAATATAATTAAATGTTTAAAAAGTTGCACCTATATTACAAAAGAAAAATAAGGAGAAATCTGTATGATTTACATCTAGGTGATAAAACGAAAATATCACTTTCCAAAACTCATGTAAATTGATCAACTAGTTTTATTTTTTAAAGAAAATTAAAGTTCATAAGTAACTGTAAAGCGACTGTCTCGTATAACCATTTTAAAAACAATCAAGAAACAAAGAGTGATAATAATAGTAGAGATTAATAATACAAAAATATGTGATTTTAGGAATATGATCTTTTTGTTCCGTCACAGATTTTTCTTTATTTTTTTATTTATGGACAAAAACCAGAAGTTTTCCTTGATTTCAAAATTCTTTTTAATTTCTAAATGAAAATCTTACAAAATATTATGAAAGAAATTTATTTAAAAAATAATTATTTAGAGTATTTTAAAAATTTGATAAGTATTTTTTTTTTAAATTGCTTTTTTTTTTTTTCGTTTGTCTGTCACACAAATTTGAAATATTATTTTGGTGGTCTGTCATGCTTTAGGTTTAAATAGCATTGCCATTAGTCTGTAATGCAAAAGTTTTAAATAGTATTTTCAATGGTGTGTCATGCTTAAGTTTGAAAAAAACATTTTAAATTGGTCCATCACGTTTAAGTTCAAAATACTATTTTATATATATCATCGTCAAGTTCAAAAAAGCATTTCTGTTGGTTTATGACGCTTAAGTTTGAAATAGCATTTTTGTGAGTCTGCTATCCTTATGTTTGAAATAGTATTGTAGCTAGTCAAGTATTTTTTGTGAAAGTTTGGCAAAGCGGAGGGGGGGGCATAGATTGCCGTTCAGTGGAGCACTTGTCATGAAACAAAGAAAGGCTCACAATGTCTCTTCTATGGGAAAGAGATTGCAGGGAAGAGAAAAGGGCATCAGGTTTCAAGGCCAGTTTTGAACTTTGAAAGCTGGATAGGGCACGCCAAGCAGCACCTGCCCAAATGTGGTATTGTAACAAATTGTCCTGGATTTCTCCTTATTAATGGACTCTTTAGAGTGTACTTGGCTCTTATACAAATAGAGGAATGCATTGGCAGTGAGATACCTACTGGAGCGGTAGAGTGATCCAAACATTTTTCCAGCAATATTGGCAACAGATTTGATGTATGTATTCCATTTCAGATCTTATCAGTTTTCATAATTTTTGGATATGTTGATTATTGCCACATGAGAATTAAGTCGATAGCATTGGTGTTATTTGAGTTTTTAATTTCATTCTAGTAACGAAAAAGCACCAAAATATTTTACTTTAATTGGAAATCTTTCCGCATATAAAAGAGAATAAAAGAGAAAGAAACAAAAGTTTAAAAATGGATGATTTTCGGATATGAAGAACTCACCAGTTGGGTCATTAAACGTCACAAGAAACTGGTCATCAGACAGCTTTTCGACAGATTCTATTTCTTGACCTTCACGCATCTGACCTTGGAAATAAAGATGTACCTTCTCCTCATCTAAATGCTTCGTCGATTGCAAAAGCCTCACACGGAGCATCTCACATGATGAGACACAAGAGACTTTTGGGTGTGTGTCACTTATGAATCTCATCGTGTTTTCGTTGCAGAGTTGCTGGACTTGGATTAGATCTTCAAAAATATAAACACATATTTTGATTATTATTTGTTGAATGTCATAGCTTCATTAATATTATTAACGCATAACAATTAAAAAACATTAATATTATTAACGCATAACAATTAAAAAACATTAATATTATTAACACATAACAATTAAAAAACATTAATATTATTAACACATAACAATTAAAAAACATTAATATTATTAACGCATAACAATTAAAAAACATTAATATTATTAACACATAACAATTAAAAAACATTAATATTATTAACACATAACAATTAAAAAACATTAATATTATTAACACATAACAATTAAAAAACATTAATATTATTAACGCATAACAATTAAAAAACATTAATATTATTAATGCATAACAATTAAAAAACATTAATATTATTAACGCATAACAATTAAAAAACATTAATATTATTAACACATAACAATTAAAAAACATTAATATTATTAACGCATAACAATTAAAAAACATTAATATTATTAACGCATAACAATTAAAAAACATTAATATTATTAACGCATAATAATTAAAAAACATTAATATTATTAACACATAACAATTAAAAAACATTAATATTATTAACGCATGACAATTAAAAAACATTAATATTATTAACGCATAACAATTAAAAAACATTAATATTATTTACACATAACAATTAAAAAACATTAATATTATTAACGCATAACAATTAAAAAACATTAATATTATTAACGCATAACAATTAAAAAACATTAATATTATTAACGCATAACAATTAAAAAACATTAATATTATTAACGCATAACAATTAAAAAACATTAATATTATTAATGCAATTAAAAAATGTTAATATTATTAACACATAACAATTAAAAAACATTAATATTATTATAGCATAACAATCAAAAAACATTAATATTATTAACACATAACAATTAAAAAACATTAATATTATTAACGCATAACAATTAAAAAACATTAATATTATTAACGCATAACAATTAAAAAACATTAATATTATTAACGCATAACAATTAAAAAACATTAATATTATTAATGCAATTAAAAAATGTTAATAATATTGACGTATAGCAATAAAAAAAAATGTTAATATTATTAGCGCATAACAATTAAAAAACATTAATATTATTAACGCATAACAATTAAAAAACATTAATATTATTAATGCAATTAAAAAATGTTAATATTATTAACACATAACAATTAAAAAACATTAATATTATTAACGCATAACAATCAAAAAACATTAATATTATTAACACATAACAATTAAAAAACATTAATATTATTAACGCATAACAATTAAAAAACATTAATATTATTAACGCATAACAATTAAAAAACATTAATATTATTAATGCAATTAAAAAATGTTAATAATATTGACGTATAGCAATAAAAAAAAATGTTAATATTATTAACATGTAACAATTAAAAAACATTAATATTATTAATGCAATTAAAAAATGTTAATATTATTAACACCTAACAATTTTTGCACATAAAAAAATCTTTCTTATTGCTAATTAGTCTATTTTGGCATTTGCGCGACTCTTTTCTAGTCTCATACAAAAACACGAGTTCAAACCTCAAGCTATATTACTTGTCATATACATACGCACACACAAACATAAGCGCCCACGTCAACACACGTACATATATTCACGTTCACATACATACACTGACATCCATGTGTATACACACACACGCTAACAAACGCACACAGATGGGCAACGTCACTTCCCTTTCAAAGGAAATCCACAAATGCACAAAAGACCACTGGAAACAATTATAAAAGCAAGAGCAATAAGCGGTTTCTTCTCCCTTTTCGGACTGAGAGGTTCAACGAACCAGCCGCCTCCCTTTCGGGAGGCGTGTGCCTCACGCCACTTGCTACTATGTGGGGCAAAAAGTTAACAAACAGTACGTACACTTTATACGCTTTCTCTCTCCATGAACTGGATTGACATTCTCACTCTTTCTCTCTCTATATATACAACTTGCCCCTGAGAACACCTTCGCGTAGCTGACTGCTAACTTATGTCAACCCTCTATCCTTTGTCTTTGTCTACACGCTGGACTATCATTCTCATTTCTACTATATCACTCACTTCTCTTCCCACGCGAAAACAAACGATAGTAAGATGAACACACATTTCCTTTTCTTTCTACACCACCAGTCCAGCAACAAATGATGGTTACACCTGCGCGGACATGAACACATGTTATATCTAAAACATTCATTCTTTCAACAGTAAATAAACGACACGTTTATCTTATCGATCAATTGAGTTTTTGTTTCCTTCTATTCCATTCGTTTCATTATTTTCTTTTGTAACGGGATTAGGATATATATATGTCCTAGTCCTCTACACCATTTTATTGCCAAGGTTTACACAAAAACAACCTTTTATTGCCAAATTTTTTGGCAATCCCACAAAAATATTGGCAAAAAAAGGCTAAATTGAACAACTGTGTGGGTGTTGCGGATTCTAATTTGGCCTTTTTATTGCCAACATTACTATTTTAGCCTCTTTTGTTGCCAACGTTCTTGCCAAATTACTCGGCCTTTTTATTGTCAAAGTTAATACAAAATTTCAATTTTTAAAAATTCTTTTCTTTTTAAATTTTTTATTCTCTAATTGTTAGGCAAAAGCTGCAATAGAATTTTTATGGCCAAATTAGTCTAATTTGCCCATAAAAATTTGTTAGTGGTAAAATATTGGTGATATATTTTATGGCCTAAAGTAAAAATCTTGCCAAATTACAAATTTGGCCTTTTTTTGCACAAAACACCAGTAATTTATTTTACCTAAATAAATTTAAAAAAAAAATTGGCAATAAAAAAGTAGTTTTAAAATTGCTATAAAAAGGCTAGATTGAATGCATATTTATACAATTTTGGCTTTTTATTGCCAATTTTTTTAGATTTTTCTTGCACATGCATGGCCTTTTTATTGTCAGTTTTGCCACAAATTTTTTTAAAAATGCTCTAATTTGGCCTTTTAAAAAACGGTGGCCAAATTTGGCCTTTTTATTGCCAATCTTATAACAAAAAACCTAAAATGCCAAGTTAAAAAAAAAAAAAAAGGTTTTTGCAAAATTTGGCTTCTTAAGGCCAATAGGCCTTTGTATTGCTAATGTGCATAAAAACGAATGTCTTATTTGGCTTTTGTATTGCTAATTTTTTTTTTCACAAAAAAACGACCTTTTTATGACAAAATTAGTCTAATTTGGCCTTTTTATTGACAAATTTTTGCACATAAAAACAAATTTTTATTGCCAGGTGGTCTAATTTGGCCTTTTTATTGCTAAATTTTGAAAACGTTCTAGCCAAATTTGAAAATTCTTGCCAAATTACTCAATTTGGCCATTTTATTGCCAAATTTTGCACATAAAAACAATTTTATCTTCTTCACGGGAGTAGCATGCTCTCATTTCATCAGCCACGACTGGATAGAGGTCCTAAGTCATTCGCAATTATATTTTCCAGTCGCCCACACTGAGAATTGAACTTCCAACCTTGAGGAGAATATCACTTTTACATTTGATTTTTCCAAGTACTCTAACCCCTTTGCCACAGGTCCTTGCGGACATTCCCACGTTCGACAAAATATAGCTGAAGAAGGTCGGAGAGAAAAAATAACTTCATTTACTGTTTTAGAAAAATGGCAAATTGAACATGTGACAATAGATGATGCCAATAAAAGAATAGGTTGTATTACCGATTTAAAAATTTTTAGTTTGATGTTTGTGCTGAGATGTGATGTCCATATTGTGCTTAAATCTTCAGAAGCAGACGATGTCATCCCGTTTTTGATGTTGAAATCTTTGAATAAGGATGAGATGACAGATCTTTGAAATCTTTGAATAAGGATGAGATGACAGATCTTTGAAATCTTTGAATAAGGATGAGATGACAGATCTTTGAAATCTTTGAATAAGGATGAGATGACAGATCTTTGAAATCTTTGAATAAGGATGAGATGACAGATCTTTGAAATCTTTGAATAAGGATGAGATGACAGATCTTTGAAATCTTTGAATAAGGATGAGATGACAGATCTTTGAAATCTTTGAATAAGGATGAGATGACAGATCTTTGAAATCTTTGAATAAGGATGAGATGACAGATCTTTGAAATCTTTGAATAAGGATGAGATGACAGATCTTTGAAATCTTTGAATAAGGATGAGATGACAGATCTTTGAAATCTTTGAATAAGGATGAGATGACAGATCTTTGAAATCTTTGAATAAGGATGAGATGACAGATCTTTGAAATCTTTGAATAAGGATGAGATGACAGATCTTTGAAATCTTTGAATAAGGATGAGATGACAGATCTTTGAAATCTTTGAATAAGGATGAGATGACAGATCTTTGAAATCTTTGAATAAGGATGAGATGACAGATTATAGGTACTTATGTTGAGTAGCAGGGGACTCATATTGAAAAAGATGACGGGTTCATATCAGGGACAAATATAACGGGGATGATAACAGAGATAACGACGATGATGACAATGAGGGAGACTGGGATGATTCTTGGGGACATAATAATACAGACTGGGAGATATGATGCAACAAATCTTTCACAAAAACACCCGTCTAGCTGAAACCACTGTCAATAATTTTTCCCATTCTTTATCTGTGCCTAAATCAAAACGCAGATTCCATGAACAAAGCTTCTTTCTTAGAAGTGCACGCCCGTGGAACTCTCTTCTGTTTGCCTGTTTCCTACCTGACTACAACTTGGATGTCTTCAAGTCCAACATAAACAAATTCCTGATGAACCGCCCCTTTAAGTAAAACACTTTATCAAGTCTGGGCAGGAGCTGCTAGAAAGGACTTGTCCTGCCTTGATAGAGTTCAAAATAGACTTTGTAGCCTCGTAGGAGATGTCCTTTTCTCTTCCTTGCAACCTCTATCTCACAGAAGAGATGTTGCGAGTTTGTCTCTGATGTATAGTTATTTTCATGGAAAGTGTTCGACTGAGCTTCAATCTATGGTCCCCCCTCGCAAAACTTTCACAAGAAACACTCGTCTAGCTGTAAACACTATCAATAATTCCCCCCACTCTTTATCTGTGCCTAAACCTAAACGTAGATTCCATGAACAAAGCTTTTTTCTTAGAACTGCACGCCTGTGGAATTGTCTTCCGTTTTCCTGCTTTCCGGCTGACTACAATATGGTTGTCTTCAAGTCTAACGTAAATAAGTTCTTGATGAGCCGTTCCATATAAGTTATCAAATTTAACAAATTTTCATTACTAATGATTATTATATTGTCCAATTTCTAATGTACACTCTTTAATCCTTATCCTTGAGTGGCCTCTTGGCCTTGATAATGTGTTGATACCTATGAAAAAAAAAAAAAAAAAAAAAAGAAAAAGTCCAATGTGAACAAGTTCTAATTGAATCGTCCCCCTAAGTAATCAAAGTTACAAAATTCCCACTGTTTACTATGCTAAAATCACAATGACTAATGTATACCTATTAACCCTTATCCTCGAGTGGCCTCTGGGCCTTGATAAGTGGTAACA
Organism: Euprymna scolopes; assembly: GCF_053919585.1. Taxonomy (NCBI): domain Eukaryota; kingdom Metazoa; phylum Mollusca; class Cephalopoda; order Sepiida; family Sepiolidae; genus Euprymna; species Euprymna scolopes. The sequence continues at coordinate 18,503,624 of NC_136511.1, read as the reverse complement.
CCCATGTAAAAAAAAAAAAAAAGTCTCCAATACTAATGATTACTATTTTCTTTATTCATCTGTCAGCCGATTGATGAAGTCAGGAATTCAAATCTGTACAACTACATGGTCTACCTTTCGCCTTTAAGAGGCTCCCACTCTCCAACTGACTCTATCACTGTGTGTGATCTGCTCCGATTGTCACACGAATGACCCGGACCGAGCTGGGTTGACATGCTAGTATATATGTGTGTATAGGTGTATATATACATATGTATGTTCATGAATTAAAATGTGGCACGCGTCTGCGGATGAAATGTCAGAAATTGACAAGCTAAACGGGAATTGTTTCAATATTTCTCACAAATACAAACAGACCTTGTTATTGTAATGAAAAATGTAACAGAAAGGAATCAGGTTACGTGGATGTTTTGAAAAGATTGACAGGAAAAATTTACAGAAGGAAAAAGATTGCAGTTGGAGATTTGATTGTCAACCAAGTAGACACCATGATAATTCTCTCTGTCGCTCTCCCACTCTCTCTCTCTCTATCTACCATAAGCAAGAACAACAGGAGAAATAAAAAATGGACTGTTGCTTACACCAATGCTTGTTGTGTTTTGAATTCTTAGAAAAAGGGTTTATAATATAACGCGATTATCTGATCCTAATCAACTGGCTAACTTCGAACCCTTGATTCATATATTGAGAAATCACCTTTGTTTATGACGTCAGAAGTGTGGTTCGCAACGTGACTAACTTTCATGTGGATTTACATATGTCTGTCCGAACACACTTTTGGTAACACATACAGAGGAGAGGAGATTCATCATTATGATGGAGGAAGCACATTACTCGTAACGATTATGCAAGAGTTCATTCATAGATGAATATACAAAACAGATTTACCTTTTCGGTTGTAAAGACGACGCGAAGACAACACTTAAAAAATATAAATGATGTCTTTATTCTGAAGGGTTAGGGTTAGGGTTAGGGTTGGGGTTAGGGTTAGGGTTGGGGTTGGGGTTAGGGTTAGGGTTAGGGTTGGGGTTAGGGTAAGGGTTGGGGTTAGGGTTAGGGTTAGGGTTAGGGTTGGGGTTAGGGTTAGGGTTGGGGTTAGGGTTAGGGTTGGGGTTAGGGTTGGGGTTAGGGTTGGGGTTGGGGTTAGGGTTGGGGTTAGGGTTAGGGTTAGGGTTAGGGTTGGGGTTAGGGTTAGGGTTAGGGTTAGGGTTGGGGTTAGGGTTAGGGTTGGGGTTGGGGTTAGGGTTAGGGTTGGGGTTGGGGTTGGGGTTAGGGTTAGGGTTAGGGTTGGGGTTAGGGTTAGGGTTAGGGTAGGGGTTAGGGTTAGAGTTGGGGTTAGGGTTAGGGTTAGGGTTGGGGTTAGGGTTAGGGTTGGGGTTAGGGTTAGGGTTGGGGTTAGGGTTAGGGTTAGGGTTGGGGTTAGGGTTGGGGTTAGGGTTAGGAATTCAAGCCTTTTGGGGTTAGGGTTAGGGTTGGGGTTAGGGTTAGGGTTGGGGTTAGGGTAAGGGTTGGGGTTAGGGTTAGGGTTAGGGTTGGGGTTAGGGTTAGGGTTAGGGTTGGGGTTAGGGTTAGGGTTGGGGTTGGGGTTAGGGTTAGGGTTAGGGTTAGGGTTGGGGTTAGGGTTAGGGTTAGGGTTGGGGTTAGGGTTAGGGTTAGGGTTGGGGTTAGGGTTAGGGTTGGGGTTAGGGTTAGGGTTGGGGTTAGGGTTAGAGTTAGGGTTAGGGTTGGGGTTAGGGTTAGGGTTAGGGTTGGGGTTAGGGTTAGGGTTGGGGTTAGGGTTGGGGTTAGGGTTAGGGTTAGGGTTGGGGTTAGGGTTAGGGTTGGGGTTAGGGTTGGGGTTAGGGTTGGGGTTAGGGTTGGGGTTAGGGTTAGGGTTGGGGTTAGGGTTAGGGTTAGGGTTGGGGTTAGGGTTAGGGTTAGGGTTGGGGTTGGGGTTAGGGTTAGGGTTGGGGTTAGGGTTAGGGTTAGGGTTGGGGTTAGGGTTAGGGTTAGGGTTGGGGTTGGGGTTAGGGTTAGGGTTAGGGTTGGGGTTAGGGTTGGGGTTAGGGTTAGGGTTAGGGTTAGGGTTGGGGTTAGGGTTAGGAATTCAAGCCTTTTCAACTACATGATTTACTCTTCTCCCTTCACCACAAAAATATCAAACATGTGAATTCACTTGAACTGACAGAAACCGTTAACACAGAATGACTGGTTCACTCCTTTTTACAGCAGATCAATCCTTTTTGTGTTATTTTGGTGCTGAAGCAATAATAATTCATAGAAAGCTATTTTATATACATAGTCTATTAAGCATGTATATGCAGTGGAATGATGAAAGTGAAACCTGTCCAGGAAGGGTTGAGAATCTGCATTATATGGAGAGAAATGATATGATAAATGTGTAATGTGCAGTTTGGATACGGTGACTTCAGAGGAAGATTAAATCTGGACAGTATAGAGAGCTTTATGCAAAAAAGGCGACTCCGATGTTGTGGCTACGTTGAAAGAATAGATGAGAGGGTTTTGGTTATTAGATTTAGAGTTGTTTGCCTTAAATGAGATTTGCTCAACAGTATTGTCAGATTATTTGCCCTTTCAATCTTTTACAAAGTGTCAGGAATTGATAATTCGCCAGACTGGACCTTTCAACATTCAAGGCCTTCACCAGAGTGACTACCAAACACTAAGGAACCAACTGGGACCCAAAACAACCAAATGAGATGACTTTACATGCTGGAGATCATTGGAGAGAGATTGACCCTCAGACTTAGGGTTGATGACTAAAACAAAATTTAAAAAATTTAAAATCGCCCAGACAGGACGTTGTTTACACACGAATATTAAGAGTAAGTGCAGGCATGTGAATAATCGGAGATTTTTCTATAAATAATTATTGTTACATGTAAAAAAAGTTGATTCTTTCTTCTTTTGGCTTAAATGAGCTTTGCTCCACAGTATTTGATGACTAATGCCGGGCGATTTGCCCTTTCAATCTTTTACAAATGTGAAGCATGTAAAAAAAGAAGCGAGAATAAAGTTCAAAAGTTTTGCTAACATTGAGCATAGAAACAAAACAACTGCGACCCAGAACAACCAAATGAGATGACGTCACGTGCTGGAGATCATTGGAGGAGTGAGAGGATTACATGAGACACACCACTAATAATACTATAAGAAATGTTACCTCCATGCCACTGTCCTCATGTCACCATTTCAGTTAACAAATTAACTAAATAGTCTCTCTCCTGAGTCAATTCTATCCAAAAAATTAAACCTTTAAGAAACTCTCAATGAACGTCTCCTTGTGTCTTTTCTGCATGAAAAGAAACAATTTTAGCAAAGATAACACTGAGTGTACACCAACATAATCCAAATCTGCAAAACAAAATCATTCCCAGAGTTGAATGTAAGATGGGTGACGTAAAATTAAGGTAAGGGACAGCACGCCAAATGGCAGAGATAAAGCAATGGTACGAGTGAAGATGAATGAAGTCACGTTTTCAGAGGAAGTACGAGACATCATGCTGTAAAAACCTTTGATAATCACTAAGTGTGAAACGTTACACTGACCTAACGTCTGAATGGCAAAGTTCAAAAGTTTTGCTAATTTGATAACATTGAGCATAGAAATAAAACAAAGGTATGAATCGAGATGATGAATAATGTCATGTTTTTTGAGCTGATAGAAAAAAGGGTTTTGGGGGCAGTCTACTTGTGGGAGGAGTATAGGGCATCGCGAATAGTGTTGTAAAAACCTTTGATAATTGCTAAGTGTGAAATGTCACACCAACATCTGTTCACATATCACTCATTTCAGTTAAGTTACGAAGTCAACTAAATTGTTGGCTATGAGAACATTAGTCTCTGTCACTCGGTAAGAGTCAAATTCTCTTAAAAAATAAAACCCTAAAAGAAACTCTCACTGTGTCTTTCCTGAAAGTGAAAAGCATATAAAACAAAGAAGCAACTATAAAAGAAGCGAGAATAAAGGGTTAGGGTTAATGATTTTACTTACCGACGACATCAGTGCAGCTGACCAACCACAGAATTTCAGGATCCATCTTAACAATATCTTCGACGTTGATGTCTGCCTTTGATTCAAGAAAGTTTACGATGCTGTCTTTCATTACGTTTGCCCTCACATCAGACAGGAAGAACCACTTATCGACTGATCCACGATGCCATTTTACTTGGTAGATTTTTCCATTGAAAATATGTTTTTCCTGATTCATAACCCGATTTGCAACTGTTCAAAGAAATAAAATATATTTACATGCAATTTAATTGTGTGTTTTTTTTTACTTTCATATATTTTTGACGAGTTTGTGTACGAGAAATGGAGACGGATAAGAACTCAGACATGGAGAAAGTATATTCAAATGTTGAAAAGTTTTGTTGGTGATACGATTGCAGCACAGGGGTAGCAGGTGCTAGTATGGGCTGCAATGATAAAATTGTAGCTCGAGAAAAAAACGACATGATTCCATTTCCATTAGACGAAAAAAGGTTGTTTTTTTTGCAGACTATCTACTAGTTGGCTAGCTCTGCACAAATCCCAAGAGCGATAAGAGCCTTCTATCATGTCTGAAAGTGACATAATGTTCAACAAGTGATATCGGAGATATGCCGCTGTACAACTCATGTTGTCTACCAATGTAAGTTATGACAACAGGACCATTGCCAGCACTGATAAAAATAATTGCTGGATTGCCACAAATAACAGGGACGTGCCCAGAGTAATGAAAACAAAGTTTCCGAATATGGTCTTTAGTGTGATTTCAAGTGAGTGTCACATCATGCCACCTCACATCTTCGAAGTCAGCTTGAAAGTCAACGCCAAAGTGTACGTGGATGTGCTGAAGACTGTGGTGATCCTCCTGGTGCAATCAGGTGGCTGCTGGCAGACGCTGGGTGTGGCAGCAGGACTCGGCGCTGCTCAACAAGTCCAAAAAGACCCAGAAAGAGTACTTCGTTTGGTCATACGTCGCAAACATCATCAACATGACCTCTAAAGTCAACCTGATCACTGCCATCTGCCAAGTATTAGCAGTCTGTCTTGCCAAACTTCCACAAAAAACACTCGACTAGTTACAACCACTATATACAATTTCCCCCACACTCAATCTGTGCCTAAATCTAAACGCAGATTCCATGAACAAAGTTTCTTTCCCAGAACTGCTCAACTGTGGAACACTGTTCTGCTGGCCTGCTTCCCAGTTGAATACAACATGGTAGCCTTCAAATCCAATGTAAACAAGTTCTTCTTGAACCGTCCCCATAAATAATTAAATTCTATCCAATTTCTAGCATTAATGATTACTACACTACCATCTTACATTCATTAACACTTATCCTCGAGTGGCCTCCAGACCTTGGTAAGTGGTGACTCCCTTGTAAAAAAAAAAGTTTTAGTAAAAATCCTAAGACTTACTTATTATTTTTGTAAATAGTTCTAGAAAACCAATTCTTATCTTTCAAGCAATTTTTTTTTTTTCCTTTATTAAACTATGGTCACAAAACCCGTTAGCATTAAACAGAGGCTACTAAGCTAATTAGGGAATGCATAAAACTTAAGAATATCATGATAGACAATACAGAGATAGCAGGTCTATTACGGAATTCCAATGTATTCTGAGTTTTTGAAATCCTTTGACTTTGTAATGCTTGTAAAGATGTGATTATCAACTGATACCAAAGAAGAAATTATATAACTGCTACTACATTGTTTTAAATGTTTTTTGCTAAAATTATTAGACGTAAATTGCTTCTAAAACTTTCAACATTTTTATATAAGGAATAGTAAAGTAATTCATTAAAATACCTTATAAGAAACCGAAATGCATTCTTGTGGATCTGCCCTACAAAACTGACTAAAAAAGCTTAACCTTTTCTCCCTTGATTTCTGACAATTATATGGTGGTCTCATTTTAGCCTACAATCTACTCAATGGCCATTATGATCTCCATCAAAATCTATGATTCCATTCTGCACAAGAGACCTGCATAGGAATTACCTGAAACTATTTATCCGTCAATTTCGATTGAACCGAAGAAAGGCTGCTTTCTCAATCACAATCCTTGGATTTTGGAATCAAAGTAAATGCATTGCTGATAATGCACAAATTCAAAACGAAATTGGGGAAGTTGATCCTGTATTCTCGTCTATGGAAATTCCTAACCCCCTTTTGCTGCAACTGAAGCTTGCTTGCTTTATTTTTTGCCAAATTTATTGAATTAAAGAACTGAATTGAAATCTCAACTTGATCAAATTTTAAAAATTCTTACCTTCAGCTGAGACAAAGGTGATTTTTATAACGCCAGTCAGATGATCACGGATTAAATCATTGTCGATTTGTCCGCCTCCGGATTTCTTGGAGTGTTCAAAGTACAGTCTCACTATTTCTAGATCGATATCAGGTGGAACTCCATGGACCTCAATAGTCTTCTGGGTAGAGTCAATTGATTTTATATCCTCTTCTTCTTCTTCTTCTTCTTCTTCTTCTTCTTCTTCTTCTTGCTGTGGTTGCTTCTTGCTGTGGTTGCTTCTTGCTGTGGTTGCTTCTGGCTGTGGTTGCTTCTTGCTGTGGTTGCTTCTGGCTGTGGTTGCTTCTGGCTGTGGTTGCTTCTTGCTGTGGTTGCTTCTGGCTGTGGTTGCTTCTTGCTGTGGTTGCTTCTGGCTGTAGTTGCTTCTGGCTGTGGTTGCTTCTTGCTGTGGTTGCTTCTGGCTGTGGTTGCTTCTTGCTGTGGTTGCTTCTTGCTGTGGTTGCTTCTGGCTGTGGTTGCTTCTTGCTGTGGTTGCTTCTGGCTGTGGTTGCTTCTGGCTGTGGCTGCTTCTGGCTGTGGTTGCTTCTGGCTGTGGTTGCTTCTGGCTGATGCCAAAAGCCAAATTGGCGATTTTTAAAACAGAGTTCTTTAAGACATAATCGATCACTGAAAATAGAGAGAAATGATCAGCATTTGGATCAAAGAGAAAGGATCAAGTAGTCAAGTCTAAGAAAAGATGAATGGTAAAATAAAGGATCAAGGAATAATGTAAAAGATGGCACCAATGAGTAAGCTAAAAGAAAAGAACAATGAGTAAGATCAAAGAAAACCTCAATGAGTCAGGTCTAAGAAAGGATCAAAGAATCAACTCAAAGAAAGAATCAATCAGTCAACCCTAAGAAATGATGAAAGACACAGATTCAAGATCAAGGAATCAAGTCAATGAAAGAGCCAAATAGTCAAAGAAAGGATCAAAGAATTAAGGAGTCAGATCAAACGAAGGATGAAGCAGTCAGAGACCATTAACGACCAAGTTCTCTCTGATTCTCTCTCCTCTGACCTTGAGCATGTGGTACAATGGGGAAAGAAGTGGCCGGTTACTTTTAATGCATCTAAAACCAAACTTCTGCCTTTACATCATCAATGTTCTGATCCCCATCTGGCATCAATTGAAATGAATGGCTCTCATCTTGGGGAGGCTCGATGTTTTGACAAACTCCTGGGCTTGACCTTTACTCCTGATCTGAAATGGAACACAATGCCAAGGTCGCTGGAAAAATGGTGGGATCCTTCTATCGCTCCAGTAGATATCTCACTGCTGATGCAATTCTCTACCTATATAAGAGCCAGGTATGTCCAAGGATGGAGTACTGTTACCACATCTGGACAGGAGCTGCTAGAAAGACCTTATCCTGCCTTAACAGAGTTTAAAACAGACTTCATAGCCTAGTGAGGGAATCCCTTTTCTCTTCCCTGCAACCTCTTTCTCCCAGAAGAAACATTGCGAGCCTGTCTCTGCTTTATCGTTATTTTCATGGCAAATGCTCGTCTGAGCTCCAATCTAATCTTTCACGAGAAACACTCGTCTAGCTGAAAAACTATCAATAATTTCCTGCACTCTTTATCTGTGCCTAAACCTAATCATAGATTCCATGAACAAAGTTTCTTTCTTAGAACTGCACGCCTGTGGAACTCTCTTTTTTTGCATGCTTTCCAGCTGACTACAATATGGTCGTCTTCAAGTCCAACGTAAACAAGTTTTTGATAAGCTGTTCCCCTTAAGTAATTCAATTTACCAAATTTCAACTACTAACAATTAATACGACATTGTCCCATTGACCAGAGTACGCTTAGTAACCCTTATCCTTGAGTGGCCTCAGGGCCTTGATAAGTGGTGACTCCTTTGTAAAAAAAAAATCAACAAAAGACCAAGAGGTTAGGCAAAAAAAATGGATGAAATTGTCAGGTCAAACAAAAAGGATCAAAGTGCCAAGTCAAAGAAAGAATGAAGGGGTCAGGTAAAATACATAGATCGAGCTTTTAGGTCTAAGAAAGGACCAAGTACTCAAGTCAATAAAAGGATCAAGACGTTTTCCTGCTTTCCAGCTGACTACAATATGGTTGTCTTCAAGTCTAACGTAAACAAGTTCTTGATGAGCCGTCCCACTTGTTAAAAAATTTACCGAATGTCCATTACTAACGATTACTTGTCCAATTTCTACTGTACTCTCTTTAACCCTTATCCTCGAGTGGCTTCTTGGCGTTGATAAGTGGTGATGCCTATGTAAAAAAAAAAAAAAACTAAACATGGCTTACAGCTTAACTTTTAGGTTTAAGAAAGGACCAAGTACTCAGGTCAATAAAAAGATCAAGATATTAGATCAAGGTAAAGAATGCATAGGTAGTCAAATCAAAGACAGTGTCAAGCAGTCAAGTCAGAGAAAGGATCAAGGTCAGTTTAAAGAAAGGTTTGAAGAGAATGATCAAAGGATCAAGAAGTTAAAGAAAGAATTGAGAGTTAAATCAATGAAAGGATTAGAATTACGATTAAGGAAAGGATAAAAATAAATTTATTACAATCTCAATAAAATCTAAATATGCATACATAATGGATGCGCTTTATTTAAACCAGAAAAATAAAAATATATTTAATGGTAGCACAAAACCGAAGAACAAGAGCATGACTTTAGTTTTTATTTGCATGTGATCACAATTTACTGTACAATCTATTTTGAACTCCGTCAAGGCAGGATAAGGTGCTTCTAGCAGCTCTTGCCCAGATGTGGCAACAGTACTCTATCTTTGGACGTCATTGGCTCTTATACTGGTAGAAAATTGCATCAGCAGTGAGATATCTATTGGAGTGGTAGAATGATCCCACCATTTCTCCAGCCACCTTGGCAACAGATTTGATGTACGTGTTCCATTTTAGACTTTATTTTTTTTACTAGCAGTTCCTATGTATATATTAAAAAGTGTGAAAATGTATGGTAATGCCTTTCTATATAGTCTTCCTTAACTACCGCAGAGAAAAGTTGGTAAAATTTCAAGTGTTTAGACCGAAAATTGGCAGAGGAGTTTGGTAGAGTTCTCAAAGGTCAAATCGTTGAACTTTGACCCCTTAACAGCAAAATTTCTGACCGAAAACTGATTAAAAAGATTTTCCCAAATCTCGGTACCCTGTGTATCAAATTTCGAGTCTGGAGACCGAAAATTGACAGAGTTATTTGGTAGGAAAATGTACACAGACACACAGACAGACACATTCACTTTCATAGATATATAGATTCTCATGTGATCACAATTTACAATTCTTCGGCATGAAAACTGAAAGACAGAGTAATTCCTTTGACAAAATAATAATTTTTAATTTGATTTTAAGTATAAAATAATAATTTTTACTTTGATTTTAAGAGAGGGAGAGAGAGAGAAAGAAAGAAAAAGACATGGAGAGCAAGAGAGAGAGAGAGGACATAGAGAGAGAGAGAGAGAGAGCAGGCATAGAGAGAGAGAGAAGGAGGGACATGGAGAGAGAAAGAAAACATGGAAATCCAATGAAAACCTATTATTCATCTCCACTGGCGCTAGACACTGACCAATCGAATGGAGCCACATTCTGCTAGCAACCAATCAGAAACCATGAAAATATTGAATCTTTCAGCATTCCCGCAAATGATTTTTACGTGTCCAACACAAGAAGGAATTTGCTCTCCATCCGCAGACTTTTAGAATCCAACACTTGTACAGATCGACTACCCAACGGAAAACCTATTATTCATCTTCATCTTGGCTTTTATAATCCAAAGCTTCTCTGAATAATGACTGCCATTTTGTTTGAAACAAGATTTTATTTTTCTTTCTTTATGAAACGAAAAAATGTCTTTCAAGTCAAGCACAGCCAAAATCAGATGAATAAACTGCGTCAGAGTTATTGAAAATTATGCATGCTATATGCACGTGTGGCAATAAAACAAAGACTGTTGAACATTCGAAACTAAATCTTGATGGACAAGTCAGTCATAGACTGAAGTTTATTCAGACTAAATATGGTTTGATCATAGATTTTATTAACAATTGGTGGCATTGTTTAGAGATGAGATGGGATGGGATGGGATGGCGGGGAGAGGGCACAAAAAGGAATTCGTTATAATGTTCAAAGGGTAATGTCCTCTCCCCTTCCAAAGGAGACCAACACAAGTAATAACTCAACTCCTTTTTTTAACAACAATTATTTCCGGATATTTCCCAATGTGATTGTGCTCCTTCTCTCTGACCTCAGCCCTCTCATACATCATCCACGTCTCTAACGTGATCATCATCTCCAATGTAATCATCGTCTCTAACATGATTGTTGTCTCTAACGTGTTTTCTCTCCTTTTTATAGTCTCCTTAATTTTCTTGGCAAAGATAGTGTCAGTTCAGATACAAAAAATATGGAATACAGCTGATTAATTACAACATGGTCATTTTCAAGTCTAATGTTAACAAATTCTTGTCAAAAATTCTCTTAAATAATCAAATTCTGCCATGTTTAAAATTTTATGTCATTTGGGCACTGTTTTTTTTTATTTTTTGTCGCAAAAAAAAAGAAAAAATCATGTATACACGATGCCATACATCCATCCACGCTCTGTTAATATGACGGCACCAATTCATGATCAACTTGCCTCACAAAAATAATTTTGATTTGTGGAATTTAAATTTTGGAGAATTTAAATGTTTCATACATTATTTATATGTATTTTTGCAAAAATAGTGTCAATCTGAATACTTTTCGAACACACCTTGTATTTAAAAAAAAATTAAATGATTCATTGGAAAAATGCCCCCCCCCCCGCCTCGATAGGAAACCTTCACGATGCCCACACCGTAGCTTTTCTTTTCATCCCTGGCCACTCCATTAATTGACATCATCTTGGCACGACATCATATACACCCTCCCCTATCCAACTCGCTACACCATTTTTTCTTTGTTCACGTCTAAAATCTCCGCCCCATTCCGTGATCTTTAGAGATCGACCTGCTTGTTACTGGTGGGAGATGGGGGGGGGGGTCTCATCAAGCTGGAAAATAGTGGCCGGTCTACCATCTAGAAAAGGTTGGGAGGGCTTTATTAACACTTTTGTTTTTTGGACTTTGCCCCCACCCCAATGAAATTTTGTTTTGAATAAAACGACTTTTTATGAAATTCTATTCATTACATATAGTATTTATATAATGTTCCCTATCTTAGGTTGATCATATTGGGAAGTGATATACAAATTACCATTAGCATATGAAGCGATGCTCTTTGTGTAAACAAATTGAGCTTAGGTATTTGGACAATGTCAGAACATTATTAATTCACTGCCCGTTTAGCGCAACAGTTAGAAGCTCTGACTGTTATTTGGGTGATCGGGTTTTGATCATGGCTTGAGATAGTTACATGTCTAGCCGCACTGGTGAACTGTGAAACAGTACTGTATGTGGATGGCTATATATATATATATATATATATATATATATATATATATATATATAGTCAGCCACATACAGTACTGTTTCACAGCTCATCAGTGCTGCTAGACAGGCAACTACCTAAAACCAGGATTGAAACCTGACCGCCTGTACGACAGTCAAGGCTCCTAACCATTACACTAATTAGCGGCTGCTGTGCGAGTCATGAATTAACAATATTTTGACATCATCTAAAATACCTAATGGTAATTTGTGTATCACTTCTCAATATGCTCAACTCAAGATGAGGAGCATTATAGTCATCCACATACAGTACTGTTTCGCTGTATCACAGCTCATCAGTGTGGCTAGACAGGCAACTACCTCAAGCCAGGATTGAAACCCGACCGCCTCTCGGCAAAAACAGTGTCAATCCGAATACTTTTAAACTCACTTTGTATTTTGAATAAAAAAAACATGATCATTTTCAAGTCTAATGTTAACAAATTCTTGTTGACTCATTCTCTTAGATAATCACATTCTGCCTAGTCTCAACCATTGTCATTAATCATCATGGTGTTGTTTCACTCTTTATCTGATAAACCATTAACCTTTATCCCTGAGTGGCTTTCAAACTATCTTGGCAAAAACATTCAATTTACAGTAATCGATGTTTTGATCAGCTGTACGTTGTTGGGAAAAGCATTATTTTCTATTAAAAACATATTTCGGGTGATAATGTGTTGAAATAAATCAGCTGATATTGCCACCAAAATGTAATCGATTTTGTTACAAGATCTGCTTTTTTTTTTTAAATCAACCTCACACAAAAACTTGACTTGATGGAGATAAACAGATTTCATTTCCTGATTTAGCACTGCCAAACTACGCTAAAAAAGTTAAAGAAATCTAGAAAACATACAAAAAATAAAAAATTATTGCCCGGTGTAATTAATTTTCTACTTTATCGATTTTTTTTTTCTAATTTTTGGATATGTTCATTACTGTGACATGACAATTAAGTAGATACCATTGGTTTGACATGGAATTCAATATTTTATTTCAAATTTCACTCTTGTAACGAAAAAGCACCAAGAAAATAATGTCCAATTTATTGTTCTAATAAATATCAAACGTTTTCAGCGTCCTAAATTTTCTTTCAAATTTATGCTTATTTATTTAGTGAAACTTAGTTATCTCCCTTGCATTATTACCTCCCTTTGATAGAAGCGCATAAACGTTGCTAGCCATAACGAACGCCAGTGCAAGGGAGGTAATTCAAATCATTCATCATATTCATAGGTGAAATTTGTCTTTATTGCTCAAACAATAATAAAAAAAAAATCAGTTGTAAAAATCGAGAAAACATTCAAAAAGTAAAAAAGTGTTGCCTAACGTTGTATTATTTAGATTTTTCGATGTTAGATTTTGAAGTTTCCTGTTATTAATTTTTTTTTTTTTTTTTTTTTAAATTTTATTTCGGACTATTAGTCTCATCTTATCTTTTTATTGGTGCACAACGTTTCGGCCAACTTCCTCTGGCCTTCGTCAGGTGGTAACCGCGACGGATAGGAACTTTGAATCTCCTAACTGCATTCTCAGCCATCACTGCCATCTGTAGTTGTTGTCGTCTCACCACATTTTTGACCAATTACCTCTGGCACGCTTTGGGTGGGATTGAAACCGCTATCTTCAGACAATGTTCATCGGGGCCCGTGGCGCAGTTGATAGAGACGTTGAATCTCTACGGTTCCAGATGAACATTGTCTGAAGATAGCGGTTTCAATCCCACCCAAAGCGTGCCAGAGGTAATTGGTCAAAAATGTGGTGAGATGACAACAACTACGGATGGCAGTGATGGCTGAGAATGCAGTTAGGAGATTCAAAGTTCCTATCCGTCGCGATTACCACCTGACGAAGGCCAGAGGAAGTTGGCCGAAACGTTGTGCACCAATAAAAAGATAAGATGAGACTAATAGTCCGAAATAAAATAAAAATTAACATACAATGCTCATCTCAAAAATAAAAAAAAAATTCCAATAAGGAATAATATATATATTTCCTGTTATTCTCGTTGCGAAATTTTCAACAGGCAAAAACCCAATGATTTGCATACAGAGAAACCATGAAAAACACAGTGAGAATCTCAAAATGTACTTTACCGTCCGAACTTTCAAATGTGACTTCCACATCTTTGCTGTCTGCCACCCTCGATATATTCTGGATCTTTCCTCCGCCAGAAGTACGGTGATCCTCCAAGAATAATTTTAAGAACATCAAATCCATATCTCCAGGAACATCTTGAACAAAAATTGTTTTCGCATCCACATAAGGACCGTGATTGGTTATCGGATTTTCTTGTTCAATTTCTTTCGGCACACAATCAGTAATTGATGCCAAACTATTAAAATTGCCTGAGAAAATAAAAAAGTGAATGTTAGATTTCTGATTGGCATTTATTGGGTACTTATACAGTTTAATCAAGACATTAAAAAATGGAAATATTAAAAAAAAAATTGTATTGTACATTCTCGTTATGGAGTAAAGTTTTCATACAAAAAAATTTCACTTAATTTGATCAAGTAGTTTTTTTTTGTTTTTGTTTTTTGTTTTTTTTAACAAGAAAAATCAAATTTTAAGGAGATCAATATTTTTAGGTACGAAGAGGTGGGTGTCGTTAAACGAAAAAGTGATTAACAAAGGACAAAGTTATCTCCTCTGCATTATTACCTCCCTTTGATAGAAGCACATACACGTTGCCAGTTATAATGAATGCCAATGTTCTTGGCCTTCGGGACAAGATCAAAGTGTAGTATCTGTTCTTCAGATGCTGCACTTCTATTTCTTGTTCTCTTTCGGTGGAGGAGAAATCCTTCACGACTGAGACAATTTTTATTTTTGTACCTTTTCTCCACGTTAAAAAACGACCCTGGTGTCTAACTCTGTCCCGTGGGGAGGCATAGTAAATAGGTATAATGAATGCCAGAGTAAGGGAGGTAATTCAACTCATTCATCATATTCATAGGTGAAACGTGTCTGTATTGCCCAAACAACAAACGACACAATGAAAAAGGAATTAAAAAAAAATGACAAATAAAAAACTTATTTTAAAGTGTAAAAAAAAAAAAAACCTAAAATATTTAGGTATTTTTCTGCCCATGTTTCAAAATAAACTCGTCAAATTTTGACAAGTGGTGATTGGAGTTACCTCCCCTGGCGCTCCTCCACCTCATTCGTGAAAAACAAAATGCCTGCAGCATTATCGATATTAGTAAAGTCTGATTTTCCTCTTTAAAAAAACAAACTACTTCATCAAATTGAGTGATTTTTTTTTTGTGTATGAAAACTTAATTCTATAACGAGTCCATACAATATAACTTTTTTTCAATATTTACATTATTTTAAAGACTTTATTAACTGCACAAGTACCATTTATTGATGTTGGATAATTAAATGGAACATAGTTATACGTAGATATGTGAATACAATTTAAAAGTTTGAAAGAAGTAGTTAAGCCATGCAAGATATGATTGAAAAAAAAAAAATGATATCTAATGCTGTGTAATATATTGTTAGTATATGCAACACATTATAGAAACATGTACAATTAAATCAACACAGTTTGTGTGTTGCTGACTAAAATTTCTCTAATTTCACAAATAATCCACCATGAAACTAACGTTAAAAAATTAAAAATTTTGGAAGCTATGTATATAATATATGTATATAAGAACTTGGAAACCTGTCCTAAATATGGTTACATCCCAATCTAGCTAAAACACTTTAATGTGCTTATTGTAACTCCTCCCCCTTTATGACCTTGCAGTCACCTCAAAACCGGACACTCCCTCCCACCCTACTGGGCACAAATGGTTTCACACACATCAACCGTTCTACTACTACTAATGACCTACCACCAGTCCGTGCAACCAACTTTACACATTCTCCTGACGATGTCTTGACAAAAGACGAAAAGCAAACAAAATCGTGACATGCTTAAAAGAGACAAATCTAACTACGGAACATTTATTAATATCTTTGATCTACACACAAAACCCATCAGAAAAATTGAAAAAAGGTGTAACTAAATAAATAATCTCTGTGGTCTTTTAACAACGCATTTATATATAAAACCAGAAAATTTCAACAAAATCCGATCGTTTTAAATGAATTTGATAAATGGAATCACCTGACAAATTTGGATCACGTTGTCCGTGGAACTCGTCCAAGTAAGTACCTGAACCAACGTCTTCATTTTCTTCATCTTTTTCATTTTCTAGTGGCACATCCACTTTGTCCTGACAAAAAAAATAAAACAAATAAAAAACAAAACAAAGTTATGCGTTTCTTGGCAGTTATAACTATCCTCAACAACTTAGGGCATGGGACGGTCTGTCATGAGTCGATCATGAATAAGATTCCAAGATACTAGCATAGTGTAACCCGGGTATAAGAGACTTTTTATCACACCCCTACAACTCTCTTATATTCGGGTTATATTAATTACTGGGTTTCTTACATCCGGGTCACACTATACATTGATACAGGCTCTAATTTGGGACCAGAGAAAATCTCTCTTATATCCGTTTTTCTTATATCTGGGTTTGTATTACTTCTATTAATAGAATATAATGGTGAACATATATCCGCAACATAATTGGTTGCCAAAGGTTGGAATTATAGGATGAAGGATGGAATAAGGAACCTGGAAGCCAAGAGACTCAAATGGGACACATTTCAATCCACACACGCACACACATACACACACACATATATATATAAGAGAAAAGTTGTAAGTTGTAATTTACAATCAAAACTGAACTATTAACATCGCACTGGATTTAATTTTGGACTTCATTCTCTCTAAAGAATTTTTTCCGTCTTTCGGATTACCTTGACAGAATCTTCCTGCAAGCTGAAATATGCGCATTTTGTTTTGTTTTTTTTTTGTTTTTTTTACATATCCAACATTTTTTCACTTGTTTTCCTTTGCAATTCATGACTATAATAAATTGCAGTTTCACTTAATGCCATAACCAGCAAATTCTAGCATTGCTACAAATATAATTTGCTGATTTCTTTCTGTCCACTGATTAGAAGAATAGCATTCTATGAAACTCTGCGGAATAAGGACTTTGTAAATTGTTTTTTGGAGTATTCAGTCGAACAATAAATTTTGATTGTAAAGTTCAACTTACAGTTTTGATTTTCTTTCTCTTATAATAAGCTTTGCTCTCTATTCCGTATTGAGCTTTTTTATTCGGTTGGGATTAAATTATCTATATATAAATACTATTATTTATATTAGGTTGAAGTTTACCATTGCATATATCAGGTAAACACTACATCCCTTTGATTTCATTACTTTTATATATATATATATATAGATAGATAGATATAGATATAGATATAGATATATATATAGATGTATATATAGATATATAGATATATATATTTCTGTGGAAATATACTTCATGCATGTCTATGGATAACTTATTTTTATGCATGAAAAAATATTCAAATAAATATTTAAATAATAAATTTATATTCTTGGCAGTATTTCGCAAACGAAGATTCCATGAAGGGGGTTGTCCACGTTGACAGCAGGCATGCTTGTGGACGTTGAGAATGGTGCGGAGACAGCACTGATGAAAACGCTTGAAGAGTCGTAATTGTTAGTGGTAAATTGTCCAGGACTCAGAGACGTACAGGAGGGTTGAAAGTACTATGGCTCTGTACACACTGATTTTTGTGCAATTTTTGCAGTGTCTGTTTTTCCAGACTCTGTTGTACAATCTGCCAAAAACGCTGTTTGCTTTGGCCAGTCTGTTGTCTATTTCCCTGTCGAATTTGGCATTTGATGTGATGGTACACCCCAGGTAGGTAAACTTGTAAATGGTCTTCAGCTTAGTTTTGCCAATGGTGATGTGGGGAGGGTGATACTCTAACCGGGGAGCTGGTTGGTGGAGAACTTCCATCTTTTTCAAGCTGACCTCAAATCCGAAGAGCTGGGTAGCCTCTGCGAAGCAGGATGTGAGGCGCTGCAAGGCTGTTTCGGTGTGAGCAACAAGGGCAGCATCGTCAGCAAAGAGGAGGTCTTGGATCAGTTGCTCGAAGGTCTTCGTGTGGGCTTGCAGCCTTTTGAGGTTTAACAGACTGCCATTGAGGCGATAGTGAATGTAGACATCATCGTCATCGTCAACATCTTCGGTCACCTGCTTGAGCATCATGCTGAAGAAGATGCTGAACAGAGTCGGTGCCAAAACGCATCCCTTTTTATGCCATTGACAATGAGGAAGGGTTCTGAGAGGTTGTTATTTACTTTGACCTGACCGCCATGGTCCCTATGCAACTGAACAAAATAACAAAAGTTTATATATTCCAAATTTCATGATGTTGACCATCTTACAATTTATTTCTTTAATTATGTTAATATTTACAATTCTTGACAGTAACTGTTTTGTAGCGCAAAATCATTCATTTAATTATTATATCAATCAATGAATCTATTTTGCCCTCAACTCATCAGAAGAAGTAGCAACTATTAATCAACCAAAAGAAAATAAAATGCATTTGGGCATGATTACAAAATACGAAATTTGGAAGAGAAGTTGCAATCATTTTTAATTTTATCTTTTATTACGCCATTTTTAATTTTCAAGTAAATATATATATATATATATATATATATATATATATATATATATATATATATACTTGTTTATTGTTATATAAACATGTTCACATCCTGCTGCTACAAATAGCCACTTGTTTCAATCAAACAACAGATATCATCAGGCAGGGACTTGACTATTCAAAAGTTCAATGAATAATGGATTTTTATTTTAGGTAGGAACTCTTTAAAAATTGGAGTTAAAAAACTTAAAACACAGAACTTTAATTATAAGATGTAAATAGGGAGGGGGCAATTTAAAAAAAGTTAAAAGATTATAATGGAGAGAGAGAGTGATTAAGAAGAGAAAAAAAGAAATAGAGAAAGAAAATAAATAGAGAAAGAAAATAGAGAGAAAAAAATATATATATAATATGGAGAAGAAAAAGAAAAAAAATATAAATGGTTATTATAAAGAGAATAAGGACTAGAAGGGAAAAGAAAGAATGATGAGATATAGTTAAAGAGAGAAAGAGAGAAAGTAAGAATTAATAGGAAGGGAATCTTTAAAAAGTTGCCAGTATATAGAAAAAGAAAAAGAAAAAAATCTGCGTGTCAACCAATTTATGAACAATTATACAATTCAGTAATGAGACAGGTTATTACAAATACAAACAGAAAATACAATCTAAGCGTTAGAAATGAACATGTCAAAAAAGACAGCGAATGTATCGAACCAACATATTTCTCATCTCACATACGTCCACGAGTAATATCCACGCAGTTCAAACATACGTCTACAATTGATTAAGCCCTTTATACTAAGTTTAAAGTTTTCGCGTTTTTATTAAATAAACATATAAATAAAAGAAAAAAATAATAATGATAAAACAATATTAAAATTATAATAATGATAAAACAATATTAAAAATTATTATTAATAATAATAATAATAATAGTAATAATAACTGTTCAGGCAGACTAATAACACACCACTGAAAAACACTTGCTTCAAACTCCCTGGCTTTACATTCACAGACAACATGAACTGGAACAAACAAATTGAGGATATTGCAAACGCTGCTGAAAAAAAGGTGGGCTCCCTCTACCATGCTAGAAAATTACTCACACCTGAGAGTATCCTGCATCTCTTTAAAGCCACCACTTGCCCATGGATGAAGTATGTCACATTTGGGCTGGGGCATCCACCACTATTCCCTCCCTATTGGACAGCTTCCAAAGAAGAATCTTAAATCTAATAGGTCCCGCACTCTCAACTAAGTCTCAACCCCTGTCCCATCACCACAATGTTGCTTCCCTGTGTCTGTTTTACAAACATTTTAATGGAATGTGCTCTGATGAACTCATCACAATTGTACCTCCTTAAACTGATGTTTAGCAACAAAATCTCACCCCTTCACTGTAGAGGTCCCTAGATGCTGTAAAGATTTCTACTTTAGTAGTTTCTTCCCTACAGACAGCTAGACTTTGGAATTCCCTCCCCGTTTCCTATTTCCCTTGACTGTATTAATCTGCAGAAGTTTAAATGTAATGTGAGCATCTCGCTTCTCAACTCGTCACAGTCTCCTGTTAGAAATGATCTCAAATAGTAGTCCGTTACATTACAAGAAGTAATATGACTTGTTTGGAATGAAAAAATAAAAGAAAAATCCTTTGTTTTTTTTTTTTTTTAAATCTTATCACTTGTCTTTTTTTAATAAATAATCTAGAGTAATCTCCCTTTATTTTAGGATTATCTTCCATTTTTGTAAACTCTGTAGTAAAAACTATAAAATATCGTTCTAAGTGTATCAGTTATGCTAGCCGAATAAAGCTTCAACGTCTGCTGTTTCAGACTTAATCGAGAGTAACCTCCCCTTATTTTATAATTATCTCCCTTACAAGCTTACTTTTAAAATGGCAACTTACCTCCAGAAGTGGATGAAAATGTAGGGAATATTTCGAACGCTTGTACAAACCTTCAAAAATATATTTTTTCTTCTCGAGAACTGAAAAGAAAAAGAAAAGAAAATTTCAAAGTTTATGAATATTTTTTTAACGTGGTTGTTTTTTTTTTGTTTTTTTTTTTGTTTTTTTTGTTTGTTTTTTTTGTTTTTGTTTTGTTTTTTTTGTTTTTTTTTGTTTTTTTTTTTGCTTGATTTGTACAAGAAGGAAGGATGAATAATGTAAATAAAGAGAGAGAGAGAGAGAGAGAGAGAGAGAGAGAGAAACTAAACGAAAACAGGGAAGGAAAAGACTAAGAGAAATGAAAGAATGAGAGAAAAAGTTAGGGTGAGAGGGAGAGAGAAAGAGAAAAAAGAAGGTGAGAAAGAAAGAAATTTATTATTTATTTATTATTACTAATAAGTAATAATAAATAAGTAATAATAAATAAGTGGTAATAAATAATTCACACAAACAATTTTTAACAGAAAGAGTATGTTGGACCTTTTTTAAGATGGCAAGAAATCATTCGTTGACATCTATGCTGATGATACGACCATCTATGGCAACACATCAAAAGCCGTAAATTACAAAATTCTCTCTAATTCTCTCTCCTCTGATCTTGAGCGCGTGGTACAGCGGGGAAGAAGAGGTGGCTGGTCACTTTTAATGCATCATAAACCAAGCTTCTATCTTTACATTATCACCACTCTGATCCCCATCTGGCATCAATTGAAATGGATGGCTCTCATCTTGGGGAGGCTCCATGTTTTGACAAGCTTCTGGGTTTGACCTTTACTCCTGATCTGAAATGGAACATGTACATCAGGTCTGTTGCTAAGGACGCTGGGAAAATGGTGAGATCCTTCTATCGCTCCAGAAGATATTTCACTACTGATGCAATTCTCTATCTGTATAAAAGCCAGGTACGTCCAAGGATGGAGTACTGCTGCCATATCTGGGCAGGAGCTGCTAAAAGCAGCCTATCCTGCCTTGACAGAGTACAAAATAAACTTCATGGTTTAGTGGAGGATGGCCTTTTCTCTTGCCTGCAGCCTCTCTCCCACAGAAGAGACGTTGCGAGCCTGTCTTTGTTTTATCATTATTTCCATGGCAAATGCTCGTTTGAGCTCCAATCTCTCGTCCCCCTCGCCAATCTTTCATGAGAAACACCCGTCTGCCTGAAACTACTGTCAATAATTTTCCCCACTCTTTATCTGTGCCTAAATCCAAACGTAGATTCTATGAGCAGAGCTTCTTTCTCAGAAGTGCACGACTATGGAACTCTCTTCCGTTCGCCTGTTTCCCACCTGACTACAACTTGGATGTCTTCAAATCCAACATAAACAAATTCCTGACAAACCGCCCCCTTAAGTAAGACACTATCAACTCCCCAATACTAATGATTAGTACAATACTATCTCATTGATTACTATACACGCAATAATCCTTATCCCTGAGTGGCCTCCGGGCCTTGATAAGTGGTGACCCCCATGTAAAAAAAAAAAAAAATGTCTACTTATTGAATCAAAATTAGCACATAGTTTATGGACGTGCGCTTTAATGGCAGCAGCATATATCAGAAATAGATTGTTCAATAAAAGATTGGGCAAAACGCCGTATGAAGTGTTTTCAAGGGTAGAACCAAAAGTGAACCGAATTCATATTTTTGGTTCAAATTGCTTTGCATTTATAGAAAATACCAGTAAACTAAATATTAAAAGTGAAAAAGGTATTTTCGTAGGTTACAAGAAAAGCAGTCCAGCATATTTAAGCTACTTTCCAGACCAAAATGCCATAAAAAAGGTTACATGTGTAAAATTCAATGCTACATTGAATTTAAAAAATGACAAACCAGTGGACGAAAAACATGAGGAAATATTACCTAGTATTTTCATCGATCACCATGAAAATATTAATAATGACGACAATTACAGTAAAACTACTGACGTAAATATTAACCCGACATGTTGATACCCGATAAGAGAGCGAAAAAAGCCAGACTCCTTAAAAATTGAAAAGATACAAAACTACGCAATGGATTACTGTTACTCGTTGAAAATCACCCAAGAAAGTTATAATGAGGCGATTAATTCAGAAAATCACCAAGAATGGAAAAAAGCTATGAAATCCGAATTCAAAGCTTTATCTAAAAATAATATATATGAAATCGTGACAAAACCAAAAGATAAGAATATAATTTCTTCTTGCTGGGTTTTCTCAAAAAAAAGAATCACAGCTTCTGGCGGTGAAACTTTTAAAGCAAGATTTGTTGCAAAAGGTTTTTCACATATTTCTGGAGTGGAATAGTTTGCCACATTTTCACCAACGACAAATTTAATGAAAATTAGAATTTTATTACAATTTGCTTCTCAATACAATTTAAAAATACATCAAATGGATGTAAAAAATGCTTATTTAAATATTCCGATTGACTGTGATATTTATATTTACCCTCCAGAGGGATTTAAAATGAAAAATAAAAATTTCGTATGAATAAATCGCTGTACAGTCTTAAACAAAGCACTCACAATTGGAATTTAACACTCCATAATTATTTAATAGAACAAGAATTCAAGCAATGTCCTGTAGATGCATGCATCTATACCAAAAATATAGGTAATAAATTGTTGATTTTGTTTTTTGTTTTTTTGCGTTGACGATATATTACTCATCTCTAATTGTGACAACACTAAAAGATGTTAAAAATAAATTAAATAAAAATTTAAAATGGCCGATCTTGGATAATTATCATGTCGGTATAAAGTTTATCTGAAAATGAAACTATAACAATGAACCAATCACGGTACACTGAAAAACATTCTGCTCAAGTTTGGAATGCGAGATTGCAAACTGCATACAACTCCTGTTGAGATTGATATAAATAAAAATATAGAGATCGAAACTAAATTAATAGACGATCGATTATACAGAGAAATTATTGGAAGTCTAATCTATTTAATGACCACTACTAGGCCTGATATATGTTACACTGGAAATAAGCTATCTCAAAACTTATCGAGACCGACAATTAATTATCTTGCCTTTGATAACATTTATTTGTTATATATTTGTTTTTTGACAACTTTTTCGAATCTATGTGTACAGTAATACAAACCCCTTTTTTTCTATTGGTATTTATTTGCTTCCCCACGAAAGCAAAATGTGACACAAGGACGTTTTTAATGGGGGGGGACCAGCTCCTCGAAATAAGGGCAAAAGGGGCACTCTGGTAGGGGCCAAAAATAATAATTGTCTCAGTATAGAGCCACTGACCAAGGACAAATCAACCCAAGTGCAGCATCAGAACAGATACTACACTTTGATCCAAGCCTGAAGTTCAAGATTTAAAAAGAAAATACAAGTTTGTTATATTTGGGTTGTGGAATTACATTCATCTGTTAATTTGCAAATTCTTTTAACACATTCATTTTAATTAATTCCCTATTAGTCCTGGATGAAATCTGATTAAAAAGTTTTCCACATGTCTGAATACTCTATATACCAACTTTCAAGTCTGTAGATCAAAAATTCGTTGAGTATATAGGTTGAGAAGTATCCTCACACACACACACACACACACACACACACACACACACACACACACTTTTACAAATATATAGACTTGAAGATGTACCCAGCATTGGTCTATATTAAATGTAATATTAAATTCCTTAAAAGAAAATGAAAAAAAAGCAATTGAGACATAGTCATGTGAGTATTATGTTTTTTTCTAAACAGTTTACTTCTTGTAAGTAAAAAAATATTCGATCTGAGGTCAAAATTGAAACCTAAAGACAAGGAGTCAAGTAAGATAACCATTAGGCCAGCTTGACACGATATTTACACCATGTTTACATGCGCGTTCATGAAACAGTTAGCAAATAGATAAAGATCCAACGACTTCCAGATAACAATTTTTCAATTTTGGCCTCTTAGCAACCCTTTATTTCGGATGAAAACTGATTAGAAACTTTTCTACATGTCTGAATATCCTATATATCAAATTTCAAGTCTGTAGATCAAATATTCTTTGAGTATATAGGTTGAGAAGTGTCCTCTCTCACTCACATATGCACTTACACATTCTCACTTTTATAGATAGATAGATAGATAGATAGATAGATAGATAGATAGATAGATAGATATGAATTCTGCATTAATTAAAATATAATATGCATATTTTATGACCGGGCAACGCCGGGCGACCTGCTAGTTAAAAATAAATATGGTAGACAACTAGTAAAATATATCCCGCCCACATGTTCTTCTGAGAAAAATGTGTTCGAGGGAGGAGGGTCATGGCATTTGATCAAATAGTCTCTTGGCCTAATTATCCTTCAACCAGAATATCCTTTGCCCAAACTATCCTTTGAACAAAATGTCCTTCGACTAGCATAGCATGTGATTTGATTTTCTTTTTTTTTTTTTTCCAGGAAAAAAAAAAAAAAAGAAAACATTTCCAAAAACATTTACAACAATGACTTTCACGAGAAAAAGTTTTGACGTCATTTTCTTGTTTAAAAAAATAAAGCAACTATTTTTTGTTTTTGTGATTGGGGAAGTGGAGGAAGACGGGAGCGGGATAGGGAATAAGAAGGAGTGGAAAGAAAATGTGATATCTAAAATATTCGAATTATTCAGACTACTGCTCTCGTATTGTTATATTCACAACGTTTCGACCGCTGTAACATCCGGTCTTCCTTCTTTTAGAGCATCTACTTGAACTTGGGAATCTATAAGAGCTGGCCTTATCAGGGCAGTGCTAAGACCAACAAAGACGAACTACAAGCCCTTGTACCCGTCCCCTCAACGTAAATACCTCCGACAAACCCAACAAGCAGCAAAATCCCACCCCTACACAGTAGAAATCCCTAGATGTAAGAAAACCTTCTACTCTAATAGTTTCTTCCTCAGAACTGCTAGACTTTGGAATTCCTTTCCAAGCTCCTATTTCCCCAACTGTACTGACATACAGAAGTTCAAGTGTAATGTGAACAGACATCTTGCTGCTCAACTCCCTACATAGTACACCTGCAACTTATGTTCCCTATAGTAGCCCCCTACATCAAAGTGGCACTGTGCCTCGTTTGGGGTGAAAATGGAATTAAAAAAACAAAAAAAACTCTTATGTATCAGTTTCCCTTTTTTTTCTTTTTTATTTAATTTTCCTATCAGTTTGCTTAAGCTGGAGATAGAGCATTCTACCGGACGCCAGAGATTCACCTGCTAACTCAGATATCCAAACCGAGAGATCTCTTTTTAGATTCTAACCGTCCCTTTAAGTGCAATTGTTGGAACCTCTCTTGCACTTGGTTCACCGGGTATATTAGCCAGGTAGTTTTTGAAATTCTTTTTCACGAGTCCGGTTGTTCCTATAATTACTGGAATGATGAAGATCTTCCTAAGATTCCAATTTCTTTTCATGCCATACATAAGAACTTGGTATTTCATTATATTTTTTTCTCTCAGCTCTGTTTAAACCAACATCATTGGGGAAACAAACTTCTACTAAGGTTGCTCCTTTCTCTTGTTCCATGTCACTACGTCGGGTTTTATGGTTCCGTTTTCAAGGTATGTGGCTGTAGAAATTGCATAGGCATAGTGGGTGGAGTATGACTCATTTCCGATTGTTCTTTCTGATATATATGTTGCCAGGTGTGTGTGTGTGTGTGTGTGTGTGTGTTTGTGTGTTATGTGTGTATGTGTGTTTGTGTGTATGTGTGTGTGTTTGTGTGTATGTGTGTTTGTGTGTATGTGTGTGTGTGTGTTCGTGTGTGTATGTGCTGTGCATGTATGTGTGTGTACATGTGTGTATGTGTTTGTTTATGTGTGTGTGTGTGTATGTTGGCTTTTGTTACAGAAGCTCAAATCTTCTTTAACATATCTCATCATAGTGGGTGGAGTATGACTCATTTCCGATTGTTCTTTCTGATATATATGTTGCCAGGTGTGTGTCTGGGTGTGTGTGTGTGTGTATATTTGTGTGTATGTGTATGTGTTTGTTTTATGTGTGTGTATGTGTGTGTATGTATGTATGTATGTGTGTATGTGTTTGTGTGTATGTGTGTGTTTGTGTGTGTATGTGTGTGTATTTGTTTGTGTGTGTATGTGTGTATGTATTTGTATGTGTATGTGTGTATGTATGTGTTCGTGTGTGTATGTGTTTGTGTGTGTATGTGTTTGTGTGTGTATATGTGTGTACATCTCTGTGTGTGTGTGTGTTTCTAAACAGTTCACTTCTTGTAAGTAAAAAAAAAAAAAGAAAATACCTGAGCTGAGATCGAAACCAAAATCTTAAGACATTGAGTCAAGTACGATAACCATTAGGCCAGCTTGATACGCTCTTTAAAAAATGTTTTCAAACTTATTTATTCTAAACATAAGGAATCTGTCATGTGAATGATTCACGCATGCACATTCGTGAAATAGTTGACAAACCGATAAAAATCCAATGACTCCCAAGTACCAATTTTACAATTTTGTATCCTAAGCAGCCCTTCTTTCCGGATGAAAACCGATAAAAAAGTTTTCCACGTGTCTGAATATTCTATATACCAAATTTCAAGTCTGTAGATCAAAATTTCGTTGAGTTGTTGTCCTCACATGCACATACTCACTTTTATATATATACTAGCGATTGTACCTGGCATGGCCTGATATTAAACAAAACGTTAAATTCTTTTAAAAAAGAATGAAGTAAAAAAATCGGATAGAAACTGAGACATGTGCATGCGAGTATTATGTTTTTTTTGTAAACAGTTCATTTCTTATAAGTAAAAAAAAAAAATACTCGAGCTGAAATCGAAACCTAAAGACAGTGAGTCAAGTACCATAACCATTAGGCCAGCTTGACACGCTCTTTAAAGAGTGTTTTCAAACCTACTTATTCTTAACATAAGGAATCCATCACGTGAATGATTCACGCATACGCATTCGTGAAACAGTTAAAAAAAAAATTCCCTCCAAAAAGTACTATAATGTATATTTTTTTTAATTTTGTTTTAGACAATTTTTTCTTTGAATTTTAAATTGTACGCCAATGAAAAAAAAAATTTTGAACAATCTGTTTTGGAAAAAAAAAAAAAATGACTTTCCGACATTATCTCCCCCCCCCCACTTGGAGTGCTTTTCTTCTTTTTCATATAATTTTAAATGTTCCATAAAAGATTCGTACGCCATTTAAAAAGGCAGTTTGCTACGTCAAGGCACATTCAACAGCCGTCGTTTATGTTACCGCGCGCTCGGACGTAGCTTAAACGGAAGCTGTAAAATGGCGGAAAATAGTCCCTGGGTTCAGGGGTTGATACCATGTAAAGGGGTTATTAACTTAATCCTGCCTTGACAGAGTACAAAATAGACTTTGTGGTTTAGTGGGGGATGCCCTTTTCTCTTCCCTGCAACCTCTCTCCCACAGAAGAGACGTTGCGAGCCTATCTTTGTTTTATTGTTATTTCCATGGCATGTACTCGTCTGAGCTCCAATTTATTAAGCTCAAAAACCATACAGTGTTTACCGATGTATTGGAAAATTCAAGATGGCGTCTGACTCTCTCTTTAACACGGTAAGTGCGGGAAAAGGTGTTATAAATAAAAAACTGGATAAAATACTGTTAAAACTCGCTCAATATATGTTACCGTGACATAGGTTGACATATATTTGGCGGGTTTTTAATAGTATTTTGTCTAGTTTTTTATTAATAATACCTTTTCCCAAACTTACCGTGTTAAAGAAGGAGTGAGGCGCTATCTTGAATTTTCCAATACATCGGTAAACACTGTATGTTTTTCGAGCTGAATAAACATGTTACATTGAATAAAAACACGAAAAATGTATCCAGTTAGGTAGAAAAGTAACTTATCTTGCCTTTGATAACATTTATTTGTTATATATTTGTTTTTTGACAACTTTTTCGTATCTATGTGTACAGTAATACAACCCCCCCCCTTTTTTTTTTAATCAAGCGTGTATTTATTTTATTTTTTAAACTTTTTTATTTTTATTCCTTTAATTGGCACTTGATGACGAGTGTGGACCCTGCGCAAACATTGGTCTATTTAGCCATGAAAAACTTTCAGGCCAAAACAATTTTTTTTTAAGCCAAAGAAAATGCAAAATTGATTTTAAACCTCAAATTGTTACACGTACTAAATGGCAAAACTTAGAGTGATCTGTCTAGACCAGACATACACAATTGTTATAAATTCTTGTAAAGTTAACTTAGAGTTTTCTAACCAAAAAAAAAAAAGATCCTTTTTTAATGGATGTCTTCTGGCTCTTATGAATTTTGGGTACTTGTATAGTTTAATCAAGACATTAAAAAATGAAAATATCATAAAAAAAAAAAAAAAAAAAAAAAGGTTATATTGTACGTATCCGTTATGGAATGAAGTTCTCCGGAAAAAAAAATTTACTTAATTTCATCAAGTAGTTTTTGTTTTACAGCGAAAATCAATTTGTTATGATACCGAGCAAAAGGTTCGATTTGTAGGAAGAAAGGCTAGTATTAAAAATGGGAAGGGAGTGTCGGCGCTTTAACTGGAGTTATCTCCCCGTGGCCCTTCTAAACTCCAAGCAAAAATTAAGAAAAAATCCAAGATATCTGCTTTCAACGCGCTCTCATAAAAACGTGTTTTTCCGCTGCAAAAAAAACACAAAAAAACGGGTTTGTATTACTGTACACATAGATTCGAAAAAGTTGTCAAAAAACAAATATATAACAAATAAATGTTATCAAAAGCAAGATAAGTTACTTTTCTACCAAACTGGATATATTTTTTGTGTTTTTATTCAATGTAACATGTTTATTCAGCTCGAAAAACATGCAGTGTTTACCGATGTATTGGACAATTCAAAATGGCGGCCAACTCTCTCTCTTAAACACGGTAAGTTCGAGAAAAGGTGTTATAAATAATAAACTAGACGAAATACTGTTAGAAATTCGCTCAATATATATTACCGTGACATAGGTTGACATATATTCGGTGTTTTTTTAATAGTATTTTGTGTAGTTTATTATTTATAACACCTTTTCTCGAATTTTCCGTGTGTAAGAGAGAGTCGGCCGCCATTTTGAATTGTCCAATACATCGGTAAACACTGCATGTTTTTCGAGCTGAATAAATATGTTACATTGAATAAAAACACAAAAAATATATCCAGTTTGGCAGAAAAGTAACTTATCTTGCCTTTGATAACATTTATTTGTTATATATTTGTTTTTTGACAACTTTTTCGAATCTATGTGTACAGTAATACAAACCCCAATTCTTTATTAATGATTAACTAAAATTTAAGTTTGAAAAAAAGTTATTAATTATTTTTTTAAAAAATCACTAATTATTATTTTTAAACAAAATGTGTGTGTATGCATGTGTGTGTCTGAAAATATGGTACTTCTACAGTTTATCGAATCAGAGGGAGAAATCAGTATTTTAAACTATGGCCTAAGTAGCAAATAAATAACAAAAAAATTAAACTAGATATTAATTACTTCCGGCAAGAACTATATAAAAAAAAAAATGTAATTATATTTTCTTACGCAGTTTAAAATAAGTGTTTTTACAATTATATATTGGTACATTTTTATACAATAAATGTTTTGATTTTCAAATATTTTTCTGTTCGGAAAAAAAATCTCCTTTGTTCTTATTTGCTGCGTTATTTGACGAAGAAGAAATGAAATTTATCGCCTCCTAACAATAGCCGCCATCTGCATACTGCAGAAGTGCCCCCGAAATTACTTTTAAACGATCCCTTCCCCTCCTCATTCTTAAATGGCTTCCGAAATAATAACGTTATTATTCCAGCGCAGGCAGTACCAAAACTACATAAGTACCGTGTTTTGTTTTTTGTTGTTTCGTAATAATTGTTTAGGTACTTCTTCTACTGTTTATTCGCCGAAAATAGAGACGCCATTTTTTTTAGCACCTGTTGTTAAAATCAGAGGAAGAAATCATTATTTTAAACTATGACCGAAGTAGGAAATAAATAACAAAAAAAAAAATACAAAATTGTTTTATTAAAATTATATTTCTTACGCAGACTTTTCAGTAAATGTCTTTACAATTATAGTTTGATACAATTTTATACAATAAATATTTAGGTTTTCAAATGGCGCTCGCCCACGCCCAGTTCAAATAATTATGAATATGTCATTTTCATTTTCTGTTTTTAATTAATGGTTTGTTTGTTTTTTTTTCAACATTTTTTATTAGACCAAATGTACAACAATCGAGGCCGCCATCTTGTTTTGAAAATTTGGTAAAACTATACAAACACCGTGACAGCGAATTAACCCTACCCCTAACCCTAACCCCTAACCCTAACCCTAACCCTAACCCTAAACCTAACCCTTACCCTAACCCTAATGCTAACCCTAACCCTAACGCTGTCACGGTGTTTGTATAATAATACCGAAAATTTAGCCTTTCTAAGGTTTGCCAGATTGGCCTTTTTTTTTATGCCAAATTTGGTCTTTTTTACGCTCTTGCGTGGACCCATGGTCTATGCAAGAGCAAAAAAAGGTAAAATCTGGCCTCGAAAAGGCTAATCTGGCAATCCTTATAAACGCCAAATTTTCAGAACGTTGGCGGCCTGACTGTTCCTTCACGACTGAGACAATTTTTATTTTTGTTCCTTTTCTCCACATTAAAAAATGACTCTGGTGTCTAACTCTGTCCCGTGGGGAGGCATTGTAATTAGGGACTGTTGTACATTTAGTTTAATAAAAAATGTTGAAAAAATAATAAAAATTAAATTTTTTCGGGTTTTATTTCAGCCTCAGGGTATAATAATGTGTTTTATATAAAAATAATTTTTATAAATTTTTGTCTGTCAAATAATTTACGCCGCTGAAATATACATTTGCCATAATTTTTTTAAAACAACAGTAAACAAGTAAAAATATTTTTTAAATATTATCAGTCTCTTTTAAAAACAATTTTCTTTGGGGGGGGAGAAAACTAAATCTCCCTCAGTATTTTCTTTAATTTTCTATTTTTTAGCGATTATCAAGACCCCTAAGATCTTCATGTCGGACATTGTTTCTCATTTTCACGTAACACTCGACGCTACTTTTTTTTTTCTTTTACTGAATAAACGCTTCAAAACAAATTAAACCACTAATTAAACCAGCTATGTAGAAAATTCGATTTTGGCCTTTTAAAAACAACAGTAAATAAGTATAAATATTTTTTTAAATATTATACGATATGTAGTCTCGTTTTTGAACAGAATAAACGCTTTAAAATAAGTGAAACCATTAACAACTTAGCAAGTTAGGTAGAAAACGGACACTTATCGATTTTTTTTTTTTTTTTTAAATAGTAAACAAGTAAAAGTTTGTTTTTTTTTAATATTGAGATATAGTCTCTTTTAAAAACAATATCTCCTTCAAGAACGGTAATAAAATGTATATTCAATCGATATTTATTCAATAAGGGACCAGTTTTCTTACTTAACAAAAAGGGACGAGTTTTCCGGGGACGAGTTTTCCTAAAGAAAAAAATATATATATATAGAAACGAGTGTTTGTCGACTTCGCCCCTGTTAAAATAATTGAACAAAAAAGTTGTTTTTTTAATGGCTTACTTTTGAGTTGATTTGTTTCGTCATTTATATGAACGATCCATTCGTCTTCGTTGTTGATGGACTGAACGATCGTTTCGCAGTCAATTCCATTTAACTCTAAAATATCATTCAAAACGGAACAGTCGAGATTGAAATCATCACCCGACAGGTTTTCCACAAGAAATTTATGGATGGACATCTTGAAAAACAAACTTAACAAAATTCAACAACTGACGTGAAATGAAAAAATGAAAAACTGAAAAAGTTTCCAAGAAATTCCAACAAAATCATGAATTTTACTTTCATTTTCATCGAAACCGTGGCCTGAGTTCTCAGAACTTTCATTTCACACACCATTTCCGAATGGAAACCGGGAAATTCTAAAAATATTATAAATGAACAACGTAAAAAATTAGGGAATTCGATTGCACCGGCTTTTAAAGTCACGCCCCCCCCTTTTTTTTTTATATATATTTAAGGGTTTATTAAATT
The DNA here is from genome assembly GCF_053919585.1 of Euprymna scolopes. Classification (NCBI taxonomy): domain Eukaryota; kingdom Metazoa; phylum Mollusca; class Cephalopoda; order Sepiida; family Sepiolidae; genus Euprymna; species Euprymna scolopes. The sequence continues at coordinate 18,471,326 of NC_136511.1, read as the reverse complement.
AATCCGTAACTAACGGGAGATTCCGGAAGTAGTTTTTACTTTCGGTTTTGTTTCTTCTTCTTCTTCTTCTTCTTCTTCTTCATCATCATCATCATCATTACTACTACTACTACTACTACTACTATTAATAATAATAAGAAGAATTTTATGAAACATATAAATGTTAAAATCTAGTTTCGTCCGTCTTTGTTTGCATCCTTCGTCAGCTGATATTTGTGCTTCTTCACGATAAATGCCCTGGAAAAGTCACTTCTCATTAATGTTTACCAGTGTTAAAATATGCAAATGAACTTGGCTGTTTTTCAGAATCACAGATAATTCAAAAACTGGTAAACATTAATCAGAAGTAACTTTTCCGGGGCATTCGTCGTGAAGCACAAATATCAGCTGACAAAGAATATAAACAAAGACGGACGCCACTTGATTTTAACCCACATAATTATTTGTTTTGGTAAATGTGAAGTTTATTTCCAACTCCTCCAATAACTTTAAAATTACGACTTGTGAAAGTTTTCGGTGATGCTGAAAACGAATATCACATTTAAATTTGAGGCAGATAAGTAGTTTTCATGATATAAAGAAATTAATTTTTTAAAAAGTGGGGGATCACTTTCCTATATAAATTTAATGTAAAATGACACCCATTTTCTGGCCACCTAGTAATTTCTTCATATAAAACAAATTTAACTGTGATATTCGTTTTCAGCACTTCCGAAAATCAGGGCTTTTTTTTTTTTACTAAGAGATTCGTTCATTTTTCATCTCATAATAATGCTGTCAGTAAGAGTGTAACCCGATGAGGACCAGGAGACCTTGCTGGTTGATTAAGGAAAAGCTTGTAGTCTGGGTGGTCCCATTGACACGAATTCAGGGGGATTCGCATGGCTGGATTCTAGTGATGATGATGATGGTTTGATGTTGTTTTAAACAGAATACGTCTGTTTCTTGATGGATAATCAAAATGATCCCCCCCCCCCGGAATGGATACTGAAACGGGTGTCTACGCCAGAGAGAAGTCATAAAAATAATTCTGAGATTTAACAGATGGACGCGAATGTTGATAGACTGCCAATGGAGATCGTTGTCGAGTGATTGAAGGGGAGACCACCCGGGGGGGGGGCATGCGTGGCAGACGGTCAGGGTTCTGCAGGCCATTACTGGACCCCCCCCCCCTGCAAACAAAGGCGCGACCGCTGATTGGTTGGCCGCCACTTGTGGACATATAGAGAGAGGTGGGGTGGGGTTACAATAAGGTGAGGAAAACATGAGAGGGACTTGTCCTACGTCTCTGACCTCCCCCCCCCCGTATACTGACAGTAGAAAAGATGAAGTACTTGGTAAAAGAAAAAAAAAAACTGTGAGCCACCTTTTTGAAACCGCAGTTGTTGAACGCAATATATTCCTCAGATCTCCCAGGTGACACTTTGGAAGCTGCTCCAAAAGTGGAAACAGAGAGCGGACGACGGCGACGGAGACGAATTCGACCACTAGACAAAAACCCAAGTGACGCCACAGGTATCGGCTACGGCTGCATCTCAACCCTAAGCCTATGCATCTGAGCTGCCTGTAGGAGTTACAAGATTACACGAGTGGTTTACAAAAACATACTTTTGTTTTTCGTTCTTTTTTTTTTTTTTTTGAGGAGTAGTTAATTATAGAACTTGTATAGTTTTTAACGGGTGCTTCTGTAGTTTAATTAACCGTTTTTCTGTAAGTAACGTGCCGACATTAACCAAGTTAGATGAACCGTTTAATATTTCGCAAAAAATTGTTTATTAACGGGGGGGGGAGCCGTGCCCGCCACAACACCCCTTCCACCGCCATCCCCTCCACCCCCCCCCCAATATAAACAAAATTTTTGTGAAATATTAAACTGCAGTAGCAGCTGTTAAAAACTATACAAGTTCTATAATGAAAAAAGAACAAAAAAACAAAAGTATATTTTTGTAAACCGCTCATATATACTTACTGACAGCATAACTAGCGTCCTAAATTATGAGATAAGTTTGCCTTTTATATATTAGACTAGTGGGGTACCCGACATTGCCCGGGTGTGTGGAGATGTAGTAAGGGCCCCCGAATTCCAATCATCATGGTTGCGCTTGGCTCAATTCCAGATGATCTTGAGAAACAGCTGAACTCCTTGGTAATCAAGTACAATATCACCGTACTCCAGAAGTCAGTGCTGCTTGGCACAGCAAACATCCTGCGCCACATCCTTTCCATCTAATAATAATAATAATAATAATAATAATAATAATAATAATAATAAAATAATAATAAAAAATAATAAGAATAATAAAATAATAATAATAATTATAATAATAATAAAAATAAAAATAATAATAATAATAATAAAAATAATAAAAATAAAATAATAATAATAATAAAATAATAATAAGAAGAAAAATAATAATAATGATCATAATAATAATAAAAATAAAAATAAAAAACATAATAATAATAAAAATAATAATAAAAATAAAAATAATAATTATAATAAAAATAATAAAAATAATAATAAGAAGAAGAATAAAATAATAATAAAAATAATAATAATAAAAATAAGAATAATAAAAATAATAATAATAAAAATAATAATAATAAAAATAAGAATAAACATAAAAATAATAATAATATTAATAATAATAATAATTATAATAAAAATAGTAATAATAATTATAATAAAAATAATAAAAATAATAATAAAAAGAAGAATAAAAATAATAATAAAAATAATAATGATAAAAATAATAAAAATAATAATAATAATAAAAATAAGAAGAATAAAAAAATAATAATAATAATATTAATAATAATAATAATAATAATAATAATAATAATAATAATAATAATAATTTGGTGCGGTGCCAAAGAGCGAAGGAGGATGGAAAGACAGGGGAGAAGAAACACTAACCAGACTTCCACTGGATGAATGTGAAGAGAACAGTGACCTTTGAGAGGCTTATTGCCACCCGAATTCTAGTGAAGACCAATGGTCAGTGCAGCAAAAATCAATAGTAAACGGCTGTTGCAATAACGCAAATTAATTTGCAAAGGTTTTTGAAAGAGGTGGAGAATACTAGAAATCTAGGGGAGACTTGTTATCACCTACACTCCAAGGAACACCACAGGTTGTTGACAAAGAGAAATCTTTGACAATGACCCGTGTGAAAACTCCTCGTGACTACTACTACTACTACTACTACTACTACTGCTGCTGCAACAACAACAACAACAAAAAAGGCAAACTTTTACATTCTTTTCATCTTAACATTCACCTTTAAAGCAATGACTTTTAATGGTTTTCAAGTATGCTGAAAACGAATATCAGATGTAAATTTGGCACAGACGTGTACTTTTCTGGGTATTAAGACATTTTTTTTTTCAATGTATTACTTAATAAATATCAGTGGTGTTGGCCATTCTTAACATGGGGAGGAGGGGGTTGTTTTGTAACACACGTGCACGTTAGCACTTTTCAGTTGGAAAAACATGGGCTCAGTAAAAAAAAAGTAATGATCGTCTCAATGTTTGCACTAAATTTAAATGTGATATTCGTTTTCAGCATACCCGAAAACCTTTAAAAGACGTCATTTAACGATGAATGCTGGGGTGAAAAGAAAGTAAAAAGAAAAAAAAACAATGATAGTATGTATTACGTTACGTATTATTAGTTTTATTTATTTGATATTTCTGTAAGAATGATGATAACGATGATGCTGCTGATGATGATGTTGCTACTGCTGCTACTGTTTATGATAATGATGACGACAATGTCGATAACGATGGTGCTGCTGCTGCTGCTTCTGATGATGATGCTGTATGATGACGATGATGCTGCTGATGATGATGTTGATGACGACGATGTCGATAACGACAATGCTGCTGCTGCTGATGATGATGATGATGATGACGATGCTGCTTCTGCTGCTGTTGACGATGCTGCTGATGATGATGTTGCTACTGCTGCTACTGTTTATGATAATGATGACGACAATGTCGATAACGATGGTGCTGCTGCTGCTGCTTCTGATGATGATGCTGTATGATGACGATGATGCTGCTGATGATGATGTTGATGACGACGATGTCGATAACGACAATGCTGCTGCTGCTGCTGATGATGATGATGATGATGATGACGATGCTGCTGCTGCTTCTGCTGCTGTTGACGATGCTGCTGATGATGATGTTGCTACTGCTGCTACTGTTTATGATAATGATGACGACAATGTCGATAACGATGGTGCTGCTGCTGCTGCTTCTGATGATGATGCTGTATGATGACGATGATGCTGCTGATGATGATGTTGATGACGACGATGTCGATAACGACAATGCTGCTGCTGCTGATGATGACGATGCTGCTGATGACGATGCTGCTGATGACGATGCTGCTGTTGACGATGCTGATGATGATGACGATGATATCTAGAAAAATAGGCATTCCGCTATATTTCACTGGGCATTTCACTGTTGTATTACTTCTGCTTTTCTGTAAAAAAATGTTTTTTTTTTACTTTTAAGAAACACGGCCTCAGAAAAAATATAATGGATTACACTGGATAATGATGATCTTAATGTTTGTGCCAAATTTAAATGTGATATTCGCATCCAGCATACCCGAAAACATTTAAAAGTTATTTTAACGATAATTGCTGAGGTGGAAAGAAAAAAAGTAAAAAAAGAAAAACTAGGAAATAACATTTTAACATTTGATAAACAACTTTATTTGTTATTTTCGTTAGCAGCTTTGGTAGTAAAGGAAAAGGTATAAGTATGAGAGTTCAGTGTTCGTACGTCATGGTAGAATTAATATGTTGCGGCTGATTGGATATCAATTCACACACGTAGGTCTCTTTTAAATGAAGCCTAAAAAAATATGAATGCACAAGAAGAATCTTTCAGATATTTTTAATGTGAAAAATACACGAGACCAAACTTCTATGTGTTCATCGTATTAAAACCGCAAAGATTGTAAAAAATGATTGCGAATCAATTATTTGTTCATTTTATTTAATATAACACACTTTTCATAAGGCATATTTGTTCATTAATAACTGATTTCAGACATTTTGTTTTAAAGAATATAAATCATTTCTGCTTCTAAATATATGTTTTTCTATGACAAGGCATATAGTAGGTGGAACGTACAATTTATTGTGAATAAGAAAATGGAATATAATGTTTAATAAATTCATTTTTTATAAAGCAAAATAGTTCAATTGAAGTGTTCTTGTGCAGAATTAATATGTTGCCGGGTTGTTGAGGAGAGAATGGTTCAGTCCACACGTGTTTATAGCTAGTAGTCGCTGGAATGAGGAAGTCAATTAGCAAAGAAAGAAAGGGCAAAGACTTCAGTGTGTTGACGTGTTTTCGTGTGTGAGTGAGAGTTGTGTGTTCGTTTGGGTAGTCCTGTAGAACGATAAAGTTCGTGTGGGTACAGCACACGGAAATAAATGATAGTCAGAAGAGAGCCATAGCTACCTCGTAGTACTCACGTTCAGCCTGGGGCCTCAGTGTTAAGTTGTCTCCCTTTATATTGGCATTAATATGCATATAATTTGTTAAGTTATCTCCCTTATAAAAAGGCAGAGTTAACAAACTTTTTTTTTTTAATATGGCGTCGTAATGTTTATGTGTTTGTTAACCGTTAAACTCTAATCGTGAGTGTGTTGCATATTTATTCAATTAATGTATTAGCTGCCGTAATAAATTATATATATACCGTCGGAGTTGGATTATTTTACTTGTTTTTCATGGTAGCAGAGCGTAGTTGCGAGCGAAAACGATCCACGGAACAATAATTGAAGTTTTTTTTTAACGAACGACCACAAAGAGGAAATGGCCGTTAACTACTTAACTGGGTACAGCACACGAAAATAAATGATAGTCAGAAGAGAGCCATCGCTACCTCGTAGTACTCACATTCAGCCTGAGGCCTAAGCCCCTGGCGAAGTCTGCTCCCAGGCAGGATCAGGTTGAAAGAGAGTTAAAGGCTTGTGATTTCACCTTTTATATACTCTGTCATGTGATTGAGATCTGGCTTGTGATTGGACAAGCCAAGGAGAAAATGGATTTCAAATCTTGAATTCGTGAGAAGTAGTCTCAGCCTGTGATGTAGTGGAGGATGTCGACTGCTACAATAGTATGTATTACGTTGAGTATTTATTTGATATTTCGTTAAGAATGATGATGACGACAACGATGCTGCTGCTGCTGCTGCTGCTGCTGATGATGATGATGATGATGATGATGATGATGATGACATCTAGAAAAATACGCATTCCGGTATATTTCTCGAGTCAGCTTACTGTTCACTGTTGTATTACTTTCGCTTTTTTGTAAAAAAATGTTTTCCCTTTCCGTTTAAAAATGTTTCATATACACAAGTTTAAAATTACACGAAATAAATTTTACACATTTTTTTTAAAATAAAAATAAGAATTGTTCACATTGTTCAAATTAATTCCATATCAAATGTTAATAAATAAAAAAATAATATTATAATACATAAGTTCTAATCCAGTACATCATATTACCAAATAATTTTTTGATAACGCTAATCATGAATTCAATCAATAAAAATGTATTTAATAATAATAATAATAACTAGCAGTTCAACCCAGCTTTGCTCGAGCCCTATGTACTGTTCATAACTTTATGTGTATATGCAGATATGTATTAAAAAGTTTGACTCATGTCCAGATAACCTACATCTAAAATTTCAAGTGTTTAGACCCAAAATTGGCAGAGGAGTTTGGTAAAATCTGCAAAGGTCAACTCTTTCAACTTTGACCTTTTTGCAGCCAAATTTTCGCCCAAAAACCGATTAAGAGCTTGCTCTAGTTCTGAATACACTTTATGTAAAATTTCAAATGTTTAGACCAAAAATTGGCTAAGTAATTTAGTAGACAACGCAAAGGTAAAAATTTTTTAACTTGGATTCCAATTTTGACCCCTTAACATTTATTGCTTTGGGCTCAAATCAAATTAAAACGTTTGATCCATGTCCAAGTAACCTACATCTAAAATTTCAAGTGTTTAGACACAAAATTGGTGGAGGTGTTTGGTAAGGTCAAATTGTTGAACTTTTCCTCTTGACAGCCAAATTTCTCGCTGAAAACCGATTAAAATGATTTTCTGCAAATCTCAATACCTCTTATGTTAAATCTCGAGTCTGTAGACTGAAAATTGATAGAGTTGTTTGGTAGGGAGATATGCACACACAGGCACATACAGAGATAGACAATTTCATTTTTATAGATATATAGATGATGATGAAGAAGAAGAAGAAGAGATTAAGGAAAGGTCTAGGTTGAATTCAGGCATGGTTCAAAGGGCCGTAGAAAAAAATGCAAACAAGGAAAAAAAGAAGATTGATGATACAAACTGAAAGCCAGTAGGTTTAATGTCACTATGGAAGAGATAAAGCAGCAGATTATGGCAAAAGCTTCTAAGATTAGGATGACAGAATTCTGCGACAAGTTATTCAAAACAAACCAGTCAAGCTTCTTTAGAAATCTGAAAGAAGGTTAAAACAAAAACAGTGGCTCCTAATACTCAAGAAGCTACAAAGTTTGGTGCAAATTCATGATTAAGAGAGACTTCACACAAGGTTGAAGCTGACTGGGTCGCTAAAGTGAAAGACTGGAAGGGCATAAACAAGAGGATGTCCACATTTCAGTTGAAGATTTGAGAAAACAAATGAAGTTCATGCTTAAGTGGAAAGGATCTGGATCTGATGGAATTCATGGGTACTGATTGCGACCTTTCACAGGAATCCATGCTTGCTGTTTCTCTGGATTATTGTGTCAGATTGTGCGAGATACCAAAAAATGGCTTGTAGTGGGAAGGACTATTTTAATAATGAAAGATCATGCTTAAGGGCCAAATGTTGAAACTCATTAACCAATTGCTTGAAGGATAATCAGTTCAAAAGTACATGACCATCTTGAAGTAAATGGTTCACTACCAATGGAACAAAAAGTCGGGAGGAAAAGGGTTTTAGGAACAAAAGATCAATTATCAATTGATAAATGTATTTTGAAGAACTGCAAAAGTAGAAAAAAACACACTTGAATGTAGGATAGATTACAAGAAAGCGTATAATATGGTGCAGCATTTGTGGGTACTCAGGACATTGAAAATGGTAGGCGTGGCTGAAAATATAATTGAGTTCATAGGGAAAAGTATGAGCAGTTGGAAAACCAATCTTTTTTTCAGATGGGAAATTATTAGAGATGTGGCACGCACTTATTCTCAGTGCCACGGTTTCTAACGCACTCTACAGCATCGCCGAGTGGTGATTTTTTTTTTTTTTTTTTTTTTTTTTATTACATTTTCACCCCAAACAAGGCAAATTGCCACTTTGGTGTAGGGGGCTACTATCAGGGGCAACAACTACTGGGGTACTATGTAGGGATTTGGGCAGCAAGGTGTCGGTTCACGTTACACTTGAACTTCTGCACGTCAGTACTGTTGGGGAAGCAGGGACCTGGAATGGAATTCCAGAGTCTTGCGGTTCTGGGGAAGAAACTATTGGAGTAAAAAGATCTTTTACATCTAGGGACCTCTACAGTGTGGGGGTGGGATCTAGTAGCCTGTCGGGTTTGTCGAGGGTGCTCGCGTCGTGGGGGCACAAGTGATTGCAGTTCGTCAGAGCATTCACCACTAAAATACTTGTAGAAAAGGCAGAGGGATGCAACATTTCGTCGATGGGACAGAGGCTGAAGCTTAGATGCCAGTTCAGGGCCTATCAGGTTTGCGACTCTCTTTTGAACCTTGTCAAGGAGCGAGAGACTAGTAGCAGATGCACCAGCCCAGATGTGGCAGCAATACTCCATACATGGGCGAATGGTGGCCTTATAGAGGTACAGGATACTTTCGGGTGTTAGTAGTTTTCTAGCACGGTAGAGAGAGCCTACCTTTCTTGCAGCGGCCCTGGCAATGCCTTCAATGTAATTGTTCCAACTCATGTTTCCTGTGAACGTTAGGTCAAGGAGTTTGAAAGATGGACTCTCAGATAAAGAGTCGTTGGCCATTGCTATGGGTGGTAGAGAGGGTTACTTGTAATTATTGAATGAAACTAGTTTAGTCTTGGCAGCATTGAATGCGACCAACCACTTTTGTCCCCATTCCACTACAGATTGGAGGTCTTCCTCTAGTGTTTCTGCCATTTCTTTAGAAATGTGTTCATTTGTCTTCCTGTCGTGTCTGCCATAGAGTGTAGTGTCATCAGCATATATACCCATCTCAGAGGCAATGTTGTCGGTGAGGTCATTTATGAATATCAGGAACAATAGAGGTCCAAGGATAGAACCCTGGGGCACTCCCGCATTTATATCATATTGTTTAGATGTGCGACCGTCGAGGACTACCTGGATTTTTCTCTTATCTAAGAAGGATTTAATTATGTTAAGTATTCTACCAGTGATACCGTATGATCTGATTTTACTGAGGAGACCCTCATGCCATACCCTGTCAAAAGCCTTAGATATATCTAGAGCTACCGCTCTGCCTTCCCCCGCTTTGTCCAGTGAATGGTATATACGTTCAGAGATCACAGTGAGGATGTCTGCTGTGGAACGGGCTCGTCTAAATCCATATTGTTTGTCAGTCAGTAGTTTAGCATCTGTAAGATGATGGACTAGAGCATGGTTAATTATGGTCTCAAATATTTTGGCAAAAAGTGGGAGGAGGCTAATGGGGCGATAATTTGATGAGTCTGTCCTTTCGCCAGAATTCTTGAATACTGGTACAACAGAAGCAGTTTTCCAACAGCCCGGAAAGCAAGCTTCATTAAGACATTTGTTGTAGAGTTTGGAGAGAACTGGAGCTACTTCGGCTGAGCACTTTTTTAATAGCACAGCTGGGATAAGATCGGGTCCACACGCTTTTGAGGTGTCAAGGTTTTTTATGATAGCATGCACCTGAGCAGGGGTGGTTTTCAGATCGTCTAGTGTGGCGTCTGTCCGCATAGGAAAGTCAGGTAGGGGGTGGTTGGAAGGGTCCAGTGTGGAGTTTGAGGCAAACCGATTGGCAAGCATGTTAGCCTTGTCGGTTGCTGAGGAGACAACCTCATGATTGTTGGTTAGTGGGGGAATTGTTGATTGCCCATTATTTACTACACTGTTGTAGATTTTCCAGAAGTCTCGAGTTCCTAGTTTTTGTGCTTCGATGCGCTTTTTAGTGGTTTCCGTAAATTCTCTCTTAGCTGTCGCTATTTCTTTCTTAACGTTATTTCTAGCTTCTATATACTTCAGTCTGTTTGAACTGGACTTATGTCGGTTAAACCTACGGTATGCATGCTGCTTTTGAGTAATGGCAGTTGCACAAGTCGACGTAAACCATTGGGGAGAGTGGGGCTTACTATAAAATTTCCGCATGGGAACATGCGCTTCGATTGCAGTTTTGAACCAGTCAGTGGTCTCGTTTGCACATTGTTCAGCAGGGAGAGAGAAAATATTTTTCCATGGAGCATCTCTAATTAGTTCCCTGATGGCTTCCCAGTCAGCCTTATTATAATATCTCGTTGTTTTGAGCACTGGCTCTTCAGTTTTGGGTCTAGAGTTTAGGGCGATTTCAACCATTATCACTGCATGGTCAGCGTTCCCGAGTGGGCTGTGGGCCTTCGTTATGCAGTCATCGGGAACTGTGGTCAAAAACAGATCTAGAAGTGATGCGTGTTGTTCTTCCTGGTCAGGGAAACGGGTTGGAAACGTAACAATTTGTGATAGGGAGTGAGATATAGCGAAGCTATGGGTTGTGCTGCCCGCTGCATCTGTGTAAGTAGAGAATCCAAGCCAGTTTTTGTGGTGGACATTAAAGTCACCAAACACATGTATTTGTGCGCTAGTGTCGAGGGACAGTGCCGTGTCTATGCTGTCAGATACTTTGTTTATTATGGAGCAGTCCTGAGTCGAGGGAGAGCGGTAGAGAAAATAATAGTAGCTAATACTGTGTTGCACGTTTAGTCTAAAGCACATAAAGGCTTGATCATCTGTTTCTAGGTTTGTTTCTCTAGTCAAGGGAAGGGTATTACGAATGTAAACTCCAAGTCCGTGCATATGTCTGTCAGAGTCCTTACGGCAGAGTGGGAGATATCCAGGCATGTTAAAGTGGTTAGAGGGAATGGAGGAGTGTAGGTTAGTCTCACTTAGTGCTAAGATATCCGGGGTATTTGTTAAGAGAAATGCTTCAACATCAGCTAAGTTAGTTCTAAGCCCAAGGATATTTGTGAATGAGAGCCTCAAGGGAGGAGGCAAGTTGAATTTGTTTGTCCCTAATCCTGGTTTAAGCTTATTTTTAGATTGTGCTGTCGTCATATTTTTTTTTAAGAGTTTCGGTAAGGGGGAGCTAAACAAGAGATTATGCGGAGCTTCAGACATGCATCACAAGTAGACCATCAGCTGACCTTTCTCCAATTAGGATTGTGGCCTCAGGAAAGCCCACCGGGGATGAGTGCAGGGTCCCTTTCCATGCGCGTCATGGCACTGCAAACAACCCGATATTATTCAACTGTTGATGGAGCAGCCGCTCTAAGCGCTACCAAAGAGTTAGGGCTCCTGTACTACCAGTCGGGAACAGCAGCCAGGAACTGTCAATCCGGTACCCTCAACCCTTTAGAAGAAGGTCAACCCAATCTAATCGCTCAGGCATATCTTATACTCAAGCACTCCCAAATGTTTAGTTTTAGGGATGGGGCATGCTGGGAATGGGGAAGAACGGCGTTCATTGCCCTAGCCAGGAAACAAGATCTACCGCTGGGTGTTTCTGTCGAATCACTGAGATAGTGTCTCTGCGCTTGACTAATAGGCAAAGAAGGAGTATGGAAGCCGGGCGATAGACAGAGCCTATCTACTCCTTAAGCAATTTAGGTTTGCAAACCGGTGAATTTGTTTGAGTCACCAGCTCTAGGAAGGTTGTCATCCAAGACTGAAGAGGCCTCTCTCCCCTTTGGTTTAGTTTCAGAGTTTTCCTTCTCCTAGACGGATGATCTGGGAAGACCTACTGGGTCCGTCAGCCCTGAGAGGGTTTTCTCCGCGCCTAGGTTCTAATCCAGGTATTTCTGCGACCCCGCGTTGTTAGTGTTACTGGGTTAGTTTGTGAGGGATTTTATCTCTACTGATTAGTTACACTCCTCAAAGTGATTTAGGGACATGCTATTTACTTGTTAATGGATAAAGGGGGGGGGTGAAGTTCATGCAGTGTAAGCGTCTATGTTTGTAAGAGGGCTTGTTAGGGAGGAGATAATGTGATTTTAGTCTTACCCTTTTTTTTTATTTTATTAATGTTAGCTTAGGTCTAGTATAGTGTTACAGTATGAGTAGGTATTAAGAATTGAGCTACGAGTTTTGCCCGAGCTATTTTAGATGATAGGAGGGTTAAGATGTAAGGGCAATATAGCATGGATAAGACAGCAAGTTTTGAGTCATGCGTAATTAGGTGAATAGATATATGGGCAGGTTTTCAGTAGGTGCGAATAGAGTTGAAGTTGTAGGTATTTTTTAGTAAGAGTCATGGGGCGTTTTGCATAACAAGGAGTGTCGTTTCAATAACGTAATTAGTCGTTGCAAAACTCGAGGAGACAGTTGTGTAGTGCATATCGCTTTGTTTCTGGGTACTTTGGCTGTTAAGTACCTGCCTTTATGTGCATAGGCTGTTAAGTCCCTTACTGGATAGGAATGAGCTGTAATGCATGCCTTAGAGGTAGAAATGTATAGATGTTTAGTGACGGCTATTAAATCAGTTTGCATGTGAGGGATTAGGGGCTGGAAGTTAGCGATTCCACTACAGATGCGGAGCAATGTGGGAGTTTAGTGGCGGATAGGTTGGAAGGAGTAGATTGTTAGCGTTCAAGAGAAGAGGGGTTATTTATTTACAGATGGATTTCCATTAGGATTTTTGAGTTACAGGTAAGGTTTAGTTTGAAGAAGGGAGGAAATTTTTTTTTTTTTTTTTTTTTTTTTTTTTTATGCATGCAGGTAAGACAAACGCAATCGTCTTGGAGGTAAAATGTATAAGATTTCGTAGCTAGCTATTAGGTTTTTCCCTCCCAGTTATAGGGACAGCTAGTTCGTTGGGATTTGGAATTGTAGTCATTAAGGTCAGGCGCAGAGTGTTGCATCTATTCAGAAAATTAGCCCTAGTATCACAGCTGGGATTATGTATATTGCAGTTACAAATATAGTGTCAGTCAAATTATGAGCAACGTGCAGTGGTTTGGTATGGTATGGGTATCATGGAGGACACTTAAATACAAGCAAGCGTACGGTGATTGCATATATTAAGTATACTACTTAAATAAAGTTCTTCTGTCTTCTATAGTAGAAAGAAAGGTGGTCCTAGCTCTTCTATATTCTTGCATAGGCTATTCGTTATCGAGTAGAGTTCTTCTGACCATAAAAACGGCTCGCGTGGGACTAAGTGTTAGAGACCATTTTTACGCATATGTAATTAAAATGCATTAAATAAATACATTTAAAGAGAAGGTATACAGTTAAAGAGAAGGTATACATTTGGCCATGAGTGTAGAGATACAAAGAAATGCATTCCCAGAATTCCCTTTTCTAGATCGCTCTTTTTCGGTCCGGACCGTCATGAAGTGAGCACGTGTTTTTCTGTCCCTCTGTAAATGAGAGGAGGGGGAGCCCCTCCCACTCCTCTCATCATGAGTTAGGCTAGTTAGTTTAGTTTTAAAGATATGTAAATTGTAAAAGTTTTTGTAATATATATTGTATCCATAAAGTAAAATAAAATAATTATGTTTCATATATGTTACAATTGTGTCGTGTTGTGTTTTATTGAGTTTGCTATGAATGCTTCCATCAAACGAGGAAATGGTCCAGAGGACGAAGAAATAAAAAATTCCAACCAGAATGCCATCGGGTTGAAAAGGTCATCTTGAGAAAGTAAAGGAGCCACACCCACATCCAAGGTATGATTTTCTTCTCGTTACACAGATCCTGATGGCTGGCCATCTTCGCATCTCCCCGGGACCGTTTCTGAGACAACTAGTGTAACATGTGAAACCAGTCACACGTCAGTGACCGGCTGATCGTGTTATAGAGACAGTCAACATCAGACGCAGTATCTTCCAAGGAGATTCTTTTTTGCTACTTCTATTCATAATAGCACTCATACCATTGACACATGTACTAAGAGAGACAAAGATGGGATACCAACTGGAGAAGAATGGACCAAAGATCAGCCACATGTTATTTATAGACGATCTGAAATTGTTTGGCAAACCAGAAAAGGAAATTGATTCTCTGGTTCAAACTATACTGCAGTGGAGTGAAGGCATAAATATGGAGCTTGGAATTTTCAAACGTGCAGAAGTTTAGTCTTAAATGAGGAAAGAGAGGAGCCATGAAAGGCATTATTTTTCCAAATCTTAAAGGATTAGGAGATCCTGATGCAGAAGGATACAAGCATGTGGGGATGCTTGAACTTGATACGATGCTTTGCAATGAAATAAAAGAGACGACAAAAGAAGTGTTTATGAAGAGATTCAAATTCCTCCTGAAATCTAGACTGAATGGTAGGAACCTGTTCGCAGCCATTAATTCATGGGCGGTTGCTGTAATCTAATACAGTGCAGCTTTTGTAGGATGGACACTGAAAGAAATGAAAAAGCTGAATAGTGACACACAGAAACTGTTAGTCAAGTATGGAGCACTTCACCCAAATTCTAATGTGCTCACACTGTATATCACAAGGAAGAAAGGAGGAAGAGGGTTGATTGCGATTGAAAATGTGTCAAGGGAGAGAAGTGTTCACCACTACTTGGCTAACAGTCATGAAGTGTTACTTGTGACAGGGACGAAAGAGGAAGAGCTAGATAAAGATCCATTGGAAGATAAGCAGAATTACAAGGAAAGAATCGAATCAGAAAAGTTGACTGAGTTGGTAAGAATGAAACGTCATGGTCAGTTTGAGTGAGATATTAAGGCATAAAAATCTCAGAACATAGAATTTTCTGTCTAAAGGTGACTTGAAAAGAGAAACAGAAAATCTTATAGTTGCTGCTCAAGAATAGGCACTAAATACAAACGCAATAAATAAGAACACATATATGGGAAAGATTGTTCTGATAAATGTAGGTTGTGTGGTATATCACACATTGTTAGTGCATGTTCTATACTTGCTCAAAAAGAATTAAAACGTCGCCATAACAAAGTTTGTACAAATCTGCACTGTAGTTTGTGCCAAAAGTTTGGAATCTAAATGACGGATAAATGGTACCAACATCACCCAGAAGGGGTTGTGGAAAATTAAGATGTTAAGATTCTCTGAAATTTCATGATTCAGTGTTCAGGAAACCGGATGTTGTAGTTGTGAACAAAAAGACAAATGAATGCCAAATTATTGTTGTTGTTTGCTCAAACGACATCAACTTACCATCGTGCCAATAATCGTAGGTGCGTTTGGCTCAATTCCTGATCTTATGAAACAGCTGAACTCTTTGGGAATCAGATACAACATCACCGTACTCCAGAAGTCAGTTCTGCTTGGCTCAGCCAACATTCTACACCAGGTGCTTTCCATATAATTGACTATTTGACTATCATCACTAGCTTTGATATAAGAGTTCAAAAAAAAAAACAAAAAAAAAAACTGTGAAGTTAATGGAGGAGGAGGAGGAGGAGCACCACCAGCACCAGTAGATATTTCGTCGGGGACACCAAACCAGCTATCACCATTTAGAAAACAAGGGAAGTAATGCAACAAAGAAATGTCTTGATAAACATGCCGGAATACCGAAAAATATCGAATAAAAATACGAAACTGTGACTGTGAAACAAAAGATCAATTATTGGCGTCCATTTTTATTTGCAAGAACATGTTTTTATTGATAGAATACAATTTTTTTATTCTTCCGTTTATTTATTAATTTCATTTATTATTTCACGATGGGGAAGGATAAACCCAAGAATAGTGGTGGTTCCGACGGAGGGGCCAGATCTGCGCATTGTCAAAAAAGTTGCGGCAAAATAAATTTGATGAAGTACAAACTTTTTCTCAGCATTTAAACTATGAAACTGCATCCGATGGTTTGTAAATTTTTCAGATTAGGTCCACCTCCACAATTTTCTTTTAAATGACAACTTTGAAGCTCTTCGACTATGCTGAATACGAAAATCACATTGAAATTTTGAAGAAATAAGTAGTTATTGAGATATAAAAAGCTGTATTATGCATTGTATTCTTTGGCGGCCATCTTTTTTACACGTGTGCGCAAGCCATAAACAAATCTACTCATCTATGACTGCCACCTACCGGAAACACTTTTCTGTGATTGCCCCCCCCCCCCCTTCTACTTAGCAGAAAAATCCACTTTTCTGAAACTGAGAATGCCCTCTTCCCCCAAGAAATGGTGCCCATAAAACTCATCTCTGGAAAACTCGTACCCGGAAAGCTTGTCCCTTCTTGCTAGGTAGGAAAACTGGTCCCTTGTTTATTCGATAAGAGATCAGTTTTCCTACCTAGCAAACAATGAATTTGGTCAACATTTTGGATTTTGACAGCAGATAAAATAATTTATTGTCTAAAATTGAAAATATAAAAACAATTATTTATGAAAATCAGTTTTTAAGAAATGGAGAAATAAAAAAAATATTTGGTTTTGAAAATATTCTGAATATAAAAGTATTTACAATTTACAAATTTTATTAAAATAAATAAATAAATAAATAAATAAAAATCACATGAAAATATTTTACTTTTTTCTTTTTTATCATTTGACAATTTACAGTTTTTTGTTGTTAAATTTTTTTTTTTACAATAAAAATTTTTTGCCGCTGTTTTACAAGTCGTTAACTGTTCAGAGGGAGACAACTCTCTTTTACTAAGAGTCATCCTTTTTATAATCTTTAATGTTAAAGACTAATTTTTTAAAAAAACTTACCATAACATTTTTTAATTAAAAAAAAAAACAAATTGCTACAGCTTCCTTTTTAAATGTTTTCATCTGATGAAAATATCGTTGGTTCATTGGGTTTTTTTTTTTAATTGTCACGTACATACATTTTGTATTAATATTGTTATCAACTTTGTTACATTAAAAAAATTTGTTGCAGCTTTTTTTTTTTAATCTTGATTAATAAAAAATACCGAGCGTCCTAAATTATGAGATGAAGAAATGAAAGAATCTCTTAGTAAAAGAGAGTTGTCTCCCTCTGCAGAGTGAACCATAGTAAAACAATCAAAATTTTTTTTTTTTATTAAAAAAATTGGATTAAAATTTATTTTTATTTATTTATTTATTTATTTATAATTCATCCATCGATTCCTTGTTTGAAAGGAACTTCTGTTATTGACAAACCCGAAAGATTTACAGATTCGATTTCTGTTTGTTTTTTAGAAATTGTCTTTGTATTGTTTTTGGAGTTCTTTTTTTTCTTTCCTTCACTTTCTTCTCCCTCCTCTTCACTTTCTTCTTCCTCTTCTTGTTCACTTTCTTCTTCCTCTTCTCCTTCACTTTCTTCTTCCTCTTCTCCACTTCCTTCCCCTTCTTCACTTTCGTCTTCTTCCTCACTCTCAGAGTCCCTAAAAGAAAATTAAAAATATATTTTCTAGCTCAACGGGACCCCCTCCCCTCCAACACACATACACACCAACAAAACGAGGGAAAGGGAAAAGAAAAAAAAGTCTTGCTCAAAAGATATTTTTAATTTTCAACTTTTCAGGTAAGAAAAAAAAAATTAATTTAAACAAAAAAAAAACGTCTTGCTCAGAAGAAATTTTTAAATTTTCAGCTTAAAAAAAAAAAAAAAAAAAAAATGATACTATTCATGATAAAATTGAAATTTACATTTTAATTTCTATTTTAAATATTTATAAATGGTTAACGAGACCTGTGGAAATTCCACAGCGAACTCTTTCATATGTAAAATATTGATGTTGACATTCTGTAAATGTTCAGCAAAAATGAAGACGCCCTAATATTTTTGTAGCTCTTTTGTTAAAACTGCAAACGTAATTATCTAAGCTAGCAAGGACGCCTGACGTAGCTCGGTCGTAAAATAAGCTTAAATATATTTTATTTAATACAGATTTTGTATATATTATTATAGTCAATTTTTTTATTGATTTTTATATATTATAAAGTTGTGATTTCAAAAGAAAAAAAAATGTACCAATATGACTTAAGTTCATCAGTTTGAATCGAAACTGAAACCAAAACTTATGAAGAAAAAAAAATATATGTGTATATATATATATATATATATATATAACTTGAATTCCTTCAGCTACAACGTTGAGTATTCAGGTCCTTCCACCTCCATTTTATTTCATATCGTCGGATTTAATCCAGCTCAACAATCATATATATATATAACTTGAATTCCTTTAGCTACAATGAAAATTGAAACTCAGACTTATGAAGAATTATTGGTAAAATTATTTATTAAAAAAAATAGATGATTTGTGTGCTATCAGCTATAATCGAAATCGAAACCAAAACTTATGAAAGATTCTTGGTAAAATTATTACAAGAAATGGAATAACAATTAACAGAAAGTCACTCGGAAGAAAAAAGATGTAAGCGTGGCACAGAAAATAACGCACACGTTATCGCATTAATATATAGATGCTTCATAAGACGTAAACATTTCTTTCAAACACGTGCCATCAAGCACAGCACATCGCCCAGACTTGACTTTTACTTTGATGGACATTTCCAATCTCAATAAAAGCCCCACACCCCTCCCTATCCATGGGATTTATACTAAAAAAAATGAAGAAAAATAAAAAAAAGATACAAAATAAATATATTTTTTTTTAACAAGGGAGTAACCACTTATTAAGGCTCAAAGACCACTCGAGGATAAGGGTTAATGAATGTAAGGTGATACGATAGTAATCATTAATGGTAGAATTTGGATTATCTAAGAGGACGGCTCAACAAGAACTTGTTTACATTGGACTTGAAGGCTATCATATTATAATCGGCCAGGAAGCAGGCCAGTGGAACAGTGTTCTACAGGTTGGGCAGTTCTAGGAAAGAAGGCTTGTTCATGGAATCTGTGATTCGATTTAGACACAGATACAGAAATTTTTGATAGTGGTTGCAGCTAGACGAGTGATTTTTGTAAAGGTTTTGCAAACGGGAGGGGACCATAGAATGAAGCTCAGACAAGCACTTGCTATAAAAATAACAATAGAGCAGAGACATGCTCGCAACGTCTGTGGAAAACAGGTTGCAGGGAAGAGAAAAGGGCATCACTTACTAAGGCTTTTAAGCCAGTTTTGAACTCTATCAAGGTAAGATTGCTCAGCTGTGGCAACAGTGCACCATTTAAAACGTACTCGGCTCTTATACAGATAGAGGATTGCATTGGCAGTGAGATAATTACTGAAGCAGAAGAATGATCCAATCATTTTTTCAGCAATATTGGTAACAGATTTGATGAACGTGTTCGATTGTAAGTCAGGAATAAAGATCAGTCCCAGAAGCTTTCCCAAGACGAGAGCCATTCATTTCAATTGGGACCAGATGGGGGTCAGAACGATTATGATGAAAAGAGAGAAGCTTGGTTTTCGATGCGTTACAATTAACCAGTCACCTTTTCCTCTAATTAACCACATTCTCAAGATCAGAAGAGAAAGAATCAGAAAGATCTTGGGTCATTGCTGGCCTTTGAAGTGTTGCCATAGATTGTGGTTTCGTCTGTATGTAATGATCTAAGAATGTGATTTGGGAGATCATTGATGAAGAACAGGAAGAGAATTGTACTTCGGATGGAACCCTAAGAGATACCAGCATTGACACTTTGAGCTTCTGATTTCAGCCCATTAACGATTATTCTTATAAGCCTATCAGAGAGAAAGGATTAAATAACTGAGAGGAGATTTTCAGCTATTCCATAGCTGAAAATCTTGTGAAGTAGACCTTTATGCTATACCCTATCAAAAGCCTTGGATATGTCAAGAGCTATTAATCTAGAAACAAAGTCCCTGTCGAGAATTTATTAATCCCGTGTAATAATACACTTAGCAAATCAGCTGTAAATCTCGCAGAATGGAAACCATATTGCATTTCACTGAGTAGGTTATTTCTGCTGAGGTGGTTGACCACTTCTCTATTTATCACAAATTTCAGCAACTTACTCATGAGTACAGCTGTGACAACAGCATATTCTTTTCATTCTTTTGACTCTCAAGTATATATCCGACGTAGTTAGACACAGTCAATCAACTGAGAACCACATCAGTCTATACAAAAACATAAGATATTAACAGATATATACTCAAGAGTCAAAACAATGAAAAGAATATGCTGTTGTCACAGCCCTACTTATGACGCACAGGAGACCAATTGGTCTGTACCGAAAGGCAGATAACCGATCTCCAGAATTTTAAATATGGTGTAGGTTGATGAAGTTTTCTAGGGAGAAAAAATACAAAAAATAACAAAATACAAAAAAATAAAAAAATGCAAAAAAATAAAAAATACAAAAAAAAAAATAGATAAAAATATGAACTAAATAAAAATACAAAATAAAGAAATAAATAAAAAAACAAAAAATAAATAAAAATACAAAAAAAAAAGAAGAAAAACTAGTGTTGAGACAATTGGAATCGAGAATCTGAAAAATTGGAATTTTTGGAATATCGAAAAAAATTGGTGCCTATTTTCCGATGCCAAAACAGTTCTTTTAATTGTCTTTTTTTTTTTATTTTATTTTGTTTAAAGCAAAATCTTCCATTGCTGGGAATAATGATAAAATAAATATTTATTGATTTTAAATTACCAATAAAACTAAAATCGATAGATCATCCCCCCACAAATGTATTTTTACATTTGAGCAAATATCTGCACATTTAACATGTTTTCATGGTAACCGAAAGAAATAATTTCTTTATAATTAAATATTTAGAGATTTATACAGACTCGGAACTGGAAAAAATATTGGAATCACTATCTCAAACCCAAAATATTCTGAGATATGCCGCCAAAGGATTTCATCTGGGATTTAGATCCCTGAAAAAAGGAGTTCTTTCTTTTGCAATAACTTGATTGAGATGAATCAGCTTCATGGCGTTTAAATGGATGGAATACTGTTGCCATATCTGGGCAGGAGCTGCTAAAAACAGCCTATCCTGCCTTGACAGAGTACAAAATAGACTTCGTGGCTTAGTGGGGGATGCCCTTTTCTCTACCCTGCAACCTCTCTCCCACAGAAGAGACGTTGCGATCCTATCCTTGTTTTATCGTTATTTCCATGGCAGGTGCTCGCCTGAACTCCAATCTCTGACCCCCCCTCGCCAGTCTTTCACGAAAAACACCCGTCTAGCCGAATCCATTGTGAAAAATTTCCCCCACTCTATATCTGTGCCTAAATCAAAACACGGATTCCATGAACAAAGCTTCTTTCTTAGAACTGCACGCCTGTGGAACTCTGTTCCGTCTGCCTGCTTCCCACCGGACTACAACTTGGATGTCTTCAAGTCCAACGTTAACAAATTCCTAATGAACCGCCCCCTTAAGTAAACTTCATCAAATCTCCACACTAACGTAATGTACTTGCAATAACCCTTATCCCTGAGTGGCTTCCGGGCCTTGATAAGTGGTGATCACTGTGTAAAAAAAAAAAAAAAAAAAAAAAATCCCTCTGTATTAAAAACAAAAAATAAAGAAAAATCTGTGTGATGTACGTAATCATGACAGAAAATATCGTAAACCAAAAATCATGTAAATTGATCCAAAAGTTTTATTTTTAAATAAGAAAATCAAATCAAGTGAACAGCGATGATATCACAATGACATCTTCAAAACAAGGGAGATAACTTTATATAATTCAAACTTGCATGATTTTAGAAAGCCGTTCTTAACATAGAGACATTGAAAAAAACTCAAATTCACTTTAAAATGATTTTCTTTATAAAAATAACAGTTGATAAATTTACATGATTTTTGGAATATGATATTTTCATTTTGTCATGGGTATGTACATCATACAGATTTTTCTGTATTTTCTTTTTTTAATATAGAAGGAATTCTGAACAAGTATCATCACTAAAAAAAAAAATCTGCCCCTTGTAGTTTCTTTTTTTTTTAATGAAAAACAAAAATTATAAAAAGTCATTTATAAAGTTTGTACATCGATTGATTCTTTACTTACGTCGAGTAAGGGTTGTTGATCCCTCGATTCGGGTTGAAGTTTTCTAACGAAGTGTCGAACATATCTGAAAAGAAAAAAGAAAAAAATTTGCAAATGGAAAAAGTTTTGTTTTTTTTACAAAAACTTAATTAGTCACTCCCACACACTTTTTTTTTGAGTCATCACTCAATTAAGCATCAGTCCATTACCTCATAAATTTTTTCTTTAAAACTCCTTTTCACTACAAACAAGGTATTCTGCCACGTAGATGTAAGGACTGCTATTTAGGATAATATGGGAAATTGAGTAATGAGATGTCTAACTCTTTACATCAAGTAGCTTTATGCTTCGTCTAGAGCGACTACCACACCACTGCCTTCGAGAGAGCCAACGTCATAATCATCAGGGTCTTGATCATGAAACACCAACTGAAATGGTCTAGCTATGTGGCTCGCATGGAGGACACCAGACTTCCGAAACAAGTGCTCTTAAGTCAACTAATGCAGGAAATCGACGCCCCCCCCCCCAGGCCACCCGCTACTTAAATTCAAAGACCAGGTGAAGAAACCTCTAGGTGAGACTAATATAGATCCAAACACATTTGAATGGAGGAACAGAGTCAAAGTGGGTACAAGCAAATTCAAAGAAAATAGAAGAGCCAATCTAATAACCAAACGGCAACAAAGAGTCCTTAGAGCCAACCAATCACAATCACTCCCCACAATACAATGTGACCAATGCCCCCCCCCTCCCACCAACTATTCAGAGCCCAAATTGGTTTTTCCAGCCACAAAAAGACTCGCCATCCTAATAATGACTAAAATTCTTACGAAATTAATAAAACTTTCTTTTCTGCTTTTTTTTCTGTATTGGACTTGTGAACTATGATATTCAGACACAAATACATACCACTGCTGATGACAATGACAAGAGCGACAATATATGCATCATTTTATTTATTTTTTTTTTTTATTTTCAAATTTTATTACTTTTCAGAAAAAGTTTTATAAATGGCAACCATTTTGAATATTTACGCAAGGCAAACCCAAATTTAATTAATCTTTCAAACAAGAGAAGATAACTCCGTCATGATTTAGTCTACAAAATGGTCGCCTGACTCCTTCCATTCGAAAGTTACTTTTTTTTTAAAAACTCTTTTTCAATCCAAACAATGCATATTGCCACTTGGATGCAATGAATTATTATTTGGGATCATTTTTAACAGGGAATTGTGGGGTGTTGAGCAGCAAGATGTTTGTTCACATTACATTAAAATTTCTGTACATCAGTAGAGTCAGAAAATGGGGGTGGGGGATTCCAAAATCTCTATATTGTGCTAGAAAATTAGCCACACCAGAGAGTATCCTATATCTTTATAAGTTACAATTCATCACACAGTATTGTGTTCCACAGACGGACAATTCTAGGAATAAAATGGAATTTTCATTCAGTTTTGGGCACAAAATAAATACTCTCAATGATAGTGATACCATGGTTGAGGGGATGGCACAGAACAAATAAGAAATTACTATTTGGGATCATGTTTAACAGGGAATTGTGGGGTGTTGAGCAGCAAGATGTTTGTTCCCATTACATTTAAATCGTCTAAGGAAGCAGTTTCGCAAAGAAACAACAGGTCAAGTTTCATCTCTTGTAATTGGTTGGAACTTAGATCTCTGGTAGTTGGGGACCACGTTGGAAGTTGGGGTTCTGAGTTTAAACCTTTTAAAATTGTTTTTCATGCTCATGATGTGGTTGAGAAGTTTTGTGGAAAAGGACAGAGAATTGAATACACACACATATATAATTCTTTTAATCACATAAATATATTAAGATATAATTTTATGCATGAATTTTCAGTAGTTAGCTAGGTAGTAATTTATGAAAATATATATGGCAATTAAGCTACACAGAATATTCCGCGTTTCATTCTCATGAGAATTTGTCAGGCTTATGCATCAGCCTGACGAATTTTCATGAGAATGAAACGCCTTAATTGCCATATATATTTTCATAACTTCCTCTCTCTCATATATATATATATATATATATATATATATATATACACTTAGTTATATTTTTGGAAAAAAGATTCCAGCAGATTGCTCTATTATAAGGGAAAAATTTTCGAAAATAAGAGCGTAATATTTATATTCTTATTTTCAGAAAGTTTAGATGAGATAAGTCATTGTTACCATCGGTTTCAAATCTGATAATCGGGGCCATTTTTGATACCCATATCAAGCCCTCTTCATATGAATATCAGTTGTCTCTAATAACAGACAGGGTCCCAAAGGGAATCTCAAATATAATAGATCTTGCACGATTGACTAAACACCAACCTCCGTCCTATTGCCACAATGTTGCATCCCCGTTACTGTTTCAGAAGAATATGCTCCGATTTACTCATAGCACTTGTGCATCTCCCCCTCGACATACTCCTGACCAACCTACCAAGCAATAAAATCCTACCCCTTCACTGTTGATGCTGGAAAGTCTTCCATTCTAACTGAAAAAGAAAAAAAAAAAAAACATTTTTCGGACGCCTCCTTGCCACTCCTGACTTCAACTGTAATCTTTATCGTAAGTTCTCTCTATATCTCTCACAGCTGTCAAAAAGTCATCTGTGCTTTCCCATTCGTCCTTTTCACGGCCATCATCGTTCTTAAATGCAAATTAATAAGCCATCTACAGACGAAAGTTTTTCTTTTCTCTTTTCTACCTTGATTCCATCACCCGACACAATAAACAGAGGCGCCGTCGCTTGTGTACGTCACGTTTTGCATTATTTTTGTGACATTGATAAATTTTATCAGCTGAAGATGATTTGATGAAGAATTGAAAGTGTTCATGATACACATAGAACAATAATTAATTTTTTTTCATTTTGATAAGAATAAATTAGAAAATTCAAAAAATAAAAATAAACTGGTAAATTTTTATGATGTGCCCCAGCATATTATAAACACCCCAACCTCCCCATGTTAAGAACGGCTTTCGGAATAAACACCCCTTAAACTTGAAAGCCATTCTTAACATGGGGTGGTTGGGGATGTCTATACTACACTGGAGCAGATCGTAAAAAAATACCAATGAAAGGTTTAAGCCGCAATAGAAATGAATGTGCTGGAGAGCGGATTCAGTTTTTCATTTAATCCATAACTGGGATTTTGACAGGTACTGGATCAGAATAAACTCGGGAGTAATATCAATGAAGGTATAACTCTCCATATTAAAGCGTTACTCCCCAGATTTGCTGGAAGATCCATAAAAAAAAAAAAAAAAACATTTTTAACCACTGGATCTTAAATTATACTAAAAAAATTTTTTGTAATTTAAAAAAACGGAAAAATTTTTTTTACCAATTTTGTCTCGTTTTTGCTTGTCTTCGTCCAATTTACAGAGAAAATCATTTTGACTTTTAACGACATCGGAACTACAGCGGCAACTTGCGTACGCCTCCAATAAATCTTTGTTGAGTTCAAAGAAATTCAAACCCCATTTGAACTTTTTTAATAAAGTTTCACCGATTTCTTTAAAACCTGGAAGAAAAAAAAACAAAAACAAAATTAAAAACTGTGGCAAATGTCTTTTTTACAGAGAGACTTGGTCAAATCTTTGAAAATATTATTACGTAAATTTAAATTGAAAATTTAGAAGAGCAAATAATGTTATATAAATTAAAAATTTTTTGTATTCTGAGGTTTTCGTTGTTAAAACAAATCCAAATATTGCAACAGAATAAAGACAATAAAAAAGAATGTGTGCAACAGACAGAAGAGCACGGTCAAGAAAACGGTTGAAAGCACGTTAGAGACGTAGACGACATTCGAGAGGACAGATGCTAGAAAGGAGAAGACAATTGTGTTTTATACGGGAAAGTATCTGGAAATAAATAATATAAATCTTACCTATCTGTTTAAATGTATGTATGTATATATGTTTGTTTGTCTGCCTAAAACCTTTGACAGAGGCGACAGATTTTCACGAGATCTGTATCGTTTTGAAAGTCGACCCTTCGGACGACAAATATTGAAAAATTGACTAAAAACATTAATTAGTTCACCCTCAACTGGGCACTTTTATACAAGGAAGGGGTTGCTTTTTTTCTCCGATATTTTCAAAAGTCATCCCCTCTTTTCGATTGACTAGTCTTAATTTAAACATTCGTCACTTCCGGTTTGGCAATGGGCACAACAGCAAAGACGTCATGTATTTTTTCACATTCTTTGCCTCATTCGCAGTACAGGTTCGAGCCTGCCTGCCTACCACTTTTTTATTTTTTTTTTTTTTGCTCAACACACCCCTCCAAACACCGGGGCAATGCCGGACACCTAGGTTAGTTAAGAAAAAAGTTATTATTTGTCCTATGTTCCTTGCGATGTACTATGTCTATTTTTTAAATCAAGAAATTTCTTCTTTACTCTTGATGTGCTTAACATAGCTATACCTTTACCTGTATAAAATAGCGTCATCATGGAGATGATCATCAGGTCAAATTGATCATCTCTAAATAGCATGATCTGTAGAAATTCCATGGAATGAGGAATATATTTCCTTGAATATACTGACATGCTGAAGTTTAAATTTAACGCAAACCGACATCTCACTCATCTCCCCAAAACGTGACCCCAACTAGTGCCCCTTATGCCCACAATTTGGGGTGAACGTTAGTAAACAAAAAAAAAAATATATATATACACAGTCATTTTGAGTTATTTCCCCTTTCATCATAAGATTATTGGGTATTTGTACAGTTTAATCAAGACATTAAAAAATTAAAATATCAAAAAAATGTTATATTGTACATATCCATTTTAGACTGAAGTTCTTTGAAAAAAAATTTCATTTAATTTGATAGAGTATTTTTTTTTTAAAGCGAAAAAACAATTTGTCATGATACCGATCAAAAGGTAGCCATGTTTTGAGTTTTACGAAGAAAAGCTATTATTTAACATGAGGAGGAGGGGAGATGTCAGAGTTATCTCCCCGTGGCGTGTTCTAAAAATCCCAACATGGCTATCTTGATTGCGCTGTCATAAAAAACATGTTTTTCCGCTGTAAAAAAAAAAAAAAAAAAAAAAAAAAAATTACGCAATCAAATTAAGTGAAATTTTTTTTTCGGGAACTTCATTCCATAACGGATACGTACAATATAACTTTTTTTCAATATTTTAATTTTTTAATGTCTTGATTAAACTGTACAAGTACCGATTATTCAATTATTCTAAAATATTGGCGAAAAAAGTGATTCCTCCTTATAGAAACCTGTCCAGTTGTGGGTGAAGGAATTAATGTTTTTAGCCAATTTTTCAATATTTGTCATCCAAAGGGTCAAGCTTCAAAATGATACCGATCTCATGAAAACCTATCGCCTCTGTCAAAAGTTTTAGGCAGACATACATACATACATACATTTAAACAGACAGGTGAAATTTGTATCATATATGACTATTTCATTTAATCACATAAATTAATTTACGAAAATATAATTTTATGCCTAAATTTTTCAGTATTTATCCAAGAGGGAGACACTCGTGGTAGATGCCCCAGTCAGCCAACGAATATCAAAACACAGTTATATATATATATATATATATATATATATATATATATATAAACAAGTAGTTAATAAAACATGTTAAAAAACACTTTGAAAAAGAGTTAAGAACATTTAATTTTAAAAAGGAAGCACAAAATAAGTGGATATTTCTTAATCCATGGAATTTCGAAGAAATACTTTCCTTCTCATTGGAAGGTAGGATTTAGCAAAATATGGGATCGGATTTTGCTTGCAAAAGTATTTAATGAAACTACAAGTCATAGATCTTAGTTAAGCAGAGGGAATAGGTTGAAGAAAAAGGTGATTTCACGTGAATGGATAGTCTGGTAAAGGGTAAAATATCCAATTACGGTATATATATTTATTCAGTTTCCTTATAATATATACCAAATAATATATACAAATATATATATATATATTGTCATAGGAGAACATATTTTCTCCTATGATTGGATTAAGAAATATATAAATATTTCTCATAATATAAATATGTTTATTGATATATTAATTAAAACATAAAGACGTTTCTAGAATGTCGTTATTTGTAAAAATAAATAATAATCGGCGTCTATAAATATAAAAAGGCATAGAACGCCTTTTTGTTCTTTTTTGGAGTCTCTAGAAGGTTCCAGGAAATTCTTAAAAAACTCATATAAAAGAAACGCTTTTGGTGGGTAAAGTCAGTTTGTGTCATATTTTTGGGGTGTACACATAGGCAACCAACGTCCGAATTCCGGCTTCCTCATAAAGGCCGTAAAAAAACAAAAATCTCACTGAAGGAAGAACTGCTCTTTGGATTCTGGTAAAGTTTTTATTTATTCTTCGAGTTTGTTGACCGAGAAGCACATATACGTAAAAAATTCACTAAACAAAACATCTCAAAACACAATACATTAAGAAATACTTTCTTTATGATCTAAGGGAGATCATTTATTAGCGAGTTGTCGCCCTTCAAAAAATAATAATCTTTTCTTTTTTTCTTGTTAATTAATTTTTTTTAATAAATTTCTTTTTCGTTAAATCTTTTTCTTTTGTTTTAATTTTATTACATGTGGGTGCTGATAAACCCCTAGACCATACGAGCT
Organism: Euprymna scolopes; assembly: GCF_053919585.1. Classification (NCBI taxonomy): domain Eukaryota; kingdom Metazoa; phylum Mollusca; class Cephalopoda; order Sepiida; family Sepiolidae; genus Euprymna; species Euprymna scolopes. The sequence continues at coordinate 18,442,563 of NC_136511.1, read as the reverse complement.
ATGATCGGCACACATATGTAATAATATATATATATATATATATATATATATATATATTCAGTTTCCTTTTTATATATACCAATCCTTATTTAAGAAGCTCAATGTAATCACAGAGCATAGAATAAATGACAAAAAATTCGTATAGAGTGGACACGTAAACATGCAATAGATAATAATTAATAATGTTATTTAGCAAACATGGATATATTAATTAATATATAAATAATAATAAATTAAATTACTAAATAGAACATTTCTGGCAGAATATACCAAAATTAATTTAATTTTTTAATACAAATATGTGGGTTTTAGTGACTTTATTTCTAAATTCAAAATGGCGTAATGTAAACAAACTATAAGATATTTGCAACTTCTCTTCCAATTTTGCGGATTTTTTAAACCATGTCCAAATGCATTTTATTACCTTTTAGTGGATTGACTGTTGCTATTTCTTCTGATGAGTTGAGCGCCAAAATAGATTCACTGATTGATATAATAATTAAGTGATTGATTGTGTGCTACGAAACAGATACTGTAAAGAATTGTAAGTGTAAACTGTATTAATGGAATCAACTGTAAGATGGTCAACATCGTGAAGTTTGGAATATAGACTTTTGTCATTTATTCATTATATATATATATATATGTGTGTATTCAATTTGTCTTTACATAAGCAGTAATGTGTTGCTACACTGTCATGAGCATGTTTTGGACTTCTAGTGTTTAGTAACTAGAGACCTCTTCAGACAACAAACGCTTATTTACTAATTACTAAATAGAACATTTCTGGCAGAATATACCTAAATGAATGGAATTTGTTAATACGAATGTTTGGGTTTTAGTGACTTTATTTCTAAATTCAAACTGGCGTAATGTAAGCAAATAAGGTATTTGCAGCTTCTCTTCCAATTTTCGGATTTTTTAAAATCATGTCCGAATGCCTTTTATTACCTTTTGGTGGATTGATTGTTGCTATTTCTTCTGATGAGTTAAGGGCAAAATAGATTCACTGATTGATATAATTATTAAGTGAATGATCTTGTGCTACGAAACAGATACTTTTCAAGAAGCGCAAATGTCAACTGAATTAAAGGAATAAATTGTAAGATGGTCAACATCATGAACTTTGGAATATAGACTTATTTATTCATTATATATCATGGTAATAAAGAGACCATATTTATTGTTACTTACCATAATGAAATTAGTAAATGTAGAACAGTTGAGGTAGCAAGTTCAGTTCAGAAGAGAAGCTCAAAAAATATGGAAGGAGGATGGACTTGAAAGGATAGTTCGGAAGTCAATTTCTAAAAGTCGCTGAACATTATTTAAAAAAACATGTTAAACCGATGATAATGAGACGACCAAGACAAAGGAAATAGAGTTTTTCAAAAGTTATTTCCCTTGATTCGTTACCCATGACGTTACTGAAGACCGTGGTTTCAATCCTACGCAAAAGAGGACACAGGATTAGCTGGCCAAAACAACAACTGTGGAAGGCAGTAATTACTGGGGATATAGTACAAGACCCAACATTCCTATCTCGTCGCAATTAATCACCTGAAAAAGGCCAAAGGATGAGTTGGCCGAAATGTGGTGAAAAAACAACTACGAAGATAATAGTCTGCAAAAGAATGAATACACCATTACATAGTTATCCCCCTTGATTCTTTACCCATTATATAGAGTTATCCCCCTTGATTAATTCCATAGAAAGGCTCACCTGTGATGTAAAGCGTGGCAGCAAAGGCCTCAACACACGACAGTTTACAAGGTCGTCCGTAGTTGATGGGATTGACGGCTACTAAATAGGGGAGTAACCGTGGATGCTTGCCTTTCATAGCACCAAAGGGCGTCACCTCCAATTTGGCCCAGGAACAATCGACAACAGCTACTCCAGATGAAGACACTAATTCCCTGCAAAAAAGACACGTGAAGAATTAACTAACTAAAAAAAAATGGATGGAGGAGGATTGGTTGGTGGGTTGTTTTTGTTTTACGGCATATCAACCTTTTTCAGGTTATTTAATGCCGAATCTAGTTATTTTGAGGAACGATTTTTAAAGAAGTATATATATTTTTTTTTTTTTTAAGTCTGATTCTATTTAACCCATAGTTGGGAACCTAACAGGTACTACCACTCCGGGTCAGAGTGGAGCTGGGAGCAATGGCAATTAAAGGGTGGCTCCACACTCCCCAAGGCCCGCAAGGTGGGGCTTCACCATCGGATATAGTTTTAGGTTATATTCAGGAACGTGATGGAGGAGGAAGAAAACCCAAAATCATATGCGATTTATCGTTGGTTCCACATACTAACATGTGTTTGATGGCTTTTAGAAAACTAGTATTTTTTTTTAAATGATATCAAAAATAAAAAATATTATTTCGACTAAAAACAATGCTATCTACTTGAAATATTGAAATTAGTTAAATACTAGAAGGCCGCCCGGCGTTGCCCAATCGTACAATACACCTAAACAGGATATTTTAATTCATGCAGATTGCGTATGCATTCTTATAGAATCAATCCTCTACTGATTATTATATATTATGAGGAATAATTTGTCCAGTGGACGAATTTGCAAAAAAATAAAAAAATAAAATAATGATAATGTTTTTCATCAAATTTCGTCTATGTTTGACGATGAATGCCCTGGAAAAGTCACTTCTGATTAATATTTAGTTTTAAAATATGCAAACAAAGAAATGATTTGTGGCGATTTTAAATGGTACCTATTCTTTTATTATAAATTGAACTCATTAATAAGAAAAAAAATTGAATAGGAGACCATTCGAGCTGTAGTCGAATGCTCTACCACTAGGCTATATCTCCAGATTATAATAAATTTGTCTTTTTTCAAGAAGAAATGATTTGCTGAAATTTTATTTCCCTTGCTAGTGTAATGTAAAATATTCCTCTAAGAAAGAAAAGAAATTTTTAAGATCATTTTTTTTTTCAATACTTATCAGATGAAATACTGTACAAAACATATCTAAGAACACTGCCAAACATATAAATTAGCTTTGTGTGAAATTTGCAAAAGATAGGCTCAGCCGTTTCAGAACCTATGAGAAAGGAACTCACACACACAAAGTGACTTTTATAGAAGAGTAGCGATGACTACATTATTCACATAAAACATCTACTTTCACGATTCAGTGATCTGCCAGGATTATTATGAAATGTGACTTAAACAAGGGAAGTAACTGTTTGGAATCTGTTTATGATTTAAGTATAACTTGCAATTTCTTCGAAAATAGAAAATAAAAAAATTCAATTTATATTCCTATAAATTTTTTTTTTGCTTATTGATATTCATATTAAAAACCATGTTTTCTATTTAAAAAGAAAATACAACTCTGAACAAAAACATTAACAACCCTGGTCACTAAAAACAAAGGCCAGATCTGAACAAAAGCATTAACAACCCTGGTCACTAACAACAAAGGCCAGATCTGAACAAAAACATTAACAACCCTGGTCACTAACAACAAAGGCCAGATCTGAACAAAAACATTAACAACCCGACGGTCACTACCTATGTACTACTTGTGTGGAAACTTTACACACCGAGCTTGGAATGCTACAACACCATCGGATAAAAAACCGAAACACTGACTAGTCATCTTCAACTATGAAGGACTGCGGGATCGAAATAAACAAAAGATACTGTAAAAATTGAATTTAACATGAAAATCCTGTCTAAAAAAATACAATGGTCTGTATTCTGCATAAATACCCAAAATTCTAAAATAATTCCCCCCCCCCCTTTTCACCACGTTTTTCAAGGTGTCCATACGTACTTGCCTAAAAAAAAAAAAAAAAAAAAAAAAAAGTAAAATTTCATTTTGGGGACAGATGGGCGATTTATTCGAGAGTGTTAATCTACAATAATATCGGTTTGTGTTTCCATAAGATCCAATCCTCTCTCTCCCCAATCCCCTTTGTTTTTACCTGTCCTCTGGGGAGACACACTGTTTTCCTTGTGGGGTCAAAATAAGTCCATTAAATCGCTTGTGCAAAGTCAATGTCTCCACAAATCCCATACGAGCCAATTTCCTTCCGGAACATTTCGTCGGATCACACTGTTCCATATCCCACATGGCTAAAGCAAACGGAATGGCCTCACCAGTTTTTCCAACATTTTTATCTGAAAAAAGATTAAAAAAAAGAAAGAAAAAAAAAAAATTAAAAACAAAAGAAATTTTTTTTGTGAATCTAGAAATAGCTTTTGACGGGGTGCAAAGTTGTTTGGTAGGCTTTGCATAAACCAGAGGCAAAGAGTGGAGGTTGTTCATGTAAAATTGCTTGAAGTAGTGTTAGAATTAACAGCACATTTAGTGACAGATTTAATGTTAATGTAGGAGTACATCTGGGTTCTTTACTGAGTTTGTTGCTTTTCATTTGTGATTAGAATCATTGTCCAGGGATTTTTTTTTTTTTTTTTTTTTTTTTTTTTACAAAAGAAGTCGCTACTTATCAAGGCCCACAAGCCATTTAAGAATAAGGGTTAATGACTGTACAGTGGTCAAAGGGAACATGTCATAGCAATCGTTAGTCATGGAAATTTGGTAAATTGGATTACTTAAGGGAACGGCCGGCTCTAGTATCTTGGCATGGTCGTACATGTCCCTCACTCCCTGCTCCTCTCTCTATTTCACTGCAGTGACTGCTGTCTATGCAATGTCGCAGCACACTATGGTACAAGACCAACAGTTTGAAGAATTCACATAATACAGATAAGCAACTTGTCGAGTTAAAAACTTTGAGGAATGCTATCGAAAATAAAGGTCTGAGAGTAAGTGTATCTTGGCATGGTCATGCATGTCCCCCCACTCCCTGCCTGATGGAGGAGTTAAATGTTATTTATAGCTTCCTCCTCCACTTTTGCGCGGGGGGAGGTCATGACTTTTAACTTACTATCTCTCCCTTTTCTTTCTAACTTTCTCCCTCTCTCTCTCTCTCTTTCTCCTCATCTGTGTCTCCCTGGTAGATACTGTAGGTTTTTGTTTTTTGTTTTATATTTTGTTTTTTTATATGTTTCGATTTTCACTCATTAAGTTATTTTATTTACTTTTTTTTTTTTTTTTAAATACAATTAAATTTTTCCATTGCACCACTGGACCTTCTGCTTCCAAAAGAAAACTTTATCAAGTACTCCCCCCCACCCCAACTCTCTATTTGTCCTTAAATCTAAACAAATTCTGTGAACAAAGCTTCTTTCCTAGAACAGCGACATCGCCTGATAATGCCTCTAGTTATTATAACTAGTTGACTGGAACATACTCATGATTGTGTAATGATACCTAAATCTGGTAATGTCACTAAATAAGGTTTGCGAGTGACGAGAAAAATAAGGCATTAAAAATGTTTCTTATCCTAAACATTATTACATGAGGAGTTATTTCTAGTAAAAAGCTAATTTGTTTTACCCATTGAAACTTGAAAAATGTACGATTAAAATGTGTAAACATTGAATGAGTAAAAAATCAACATGGCTGCCACTTGCAATTTTATAGACCAAAAAGTAGCCTTGACCTTGCAATCAAAAACAAAGATTGAGTCAAATGGAACAAATCGACATGACTTTAGTGAATCTGTCTAGTTTGTATCTTAATGCATTTATGTCGAGAGAGCGCATGGCACAAATAAATTCGTCGAACTCCTTTGCTGCATCGCGTGGGTTTAGTCTCCATAAATTATTTTTGATTTTAAGTTAAAACTAAATTTTACTTAAAAATAAAAGTTGCTTAAATTACAGAAAAAAAGTAATTAAAAAACAAAATTGTTTAAAAATTGTTTAACTTTATTTTTTATGCTTTTTTTTTGCATTTATATTACAGGAGTCAAAATAAAAGTTGTTTTAATTGTCATGAAATTATTTTTCATTTTAAATTAAAACTAAATTTTATTTTAAAATACGAGTTGCTTAAAAGTTGCTTAAATTATTTGTCATTCTTAAGTATAGAAAAAAATTTAATTTAAAATATTGTTTAAAAATTGTTTATTTTCCATGTTTTTTCATTGATTTATTTTGTATAAGTAAAAAAAAAAAAAAAGAAACTTGTTTTAATCGTCATGAAATGCATGCGACGCAGCAAATGATTTCGCCAAATTTATTTGCGCCACTTGAACTCTCCACATTAATTGATAAAGATACAAACTAAACGGATTCACCAAAGTCACGTTGATTCGTTCCGTTTGACTCAATCTTGGTTTTTAATCACAAGGTCAAGGCTGCTTTTTGGTCTACGAAATTGTAAGTGGCATCCATGTTGATTTTTACATATTCAATGTTTACACATTTTAATCATGCATTTCTCGAGTTTCAATGAATAAAATAAATTAACTTTTTTTTTTTTTTTTTTTTACATGAAATAACTCCTCATGTTATAATGTTTAAGATAAGAAACATTTTCAATGCCTTATTTTTCTTATATCATATTATAATTAATTGATAAAGATACAAACTAAACGGATTCACCAAAGTCACATCGATTCGTTCCGTTTCAATTCGATCTTGGTTTTTGGTTGCAAGATCAAGGCTACTTTTACTATATGAAATGGCAATCTTAGTTTTTGATCGCAAAGTCAAGGCTGTAACTTGGTCTATGAAATTGCAAGTGGCAGCCATGTTGATTTTTTTACTCATTCAATGTTTACACATTTTAATCGTGCTTTTCTCGAGTTTCGTTGGGTAAAATAAATTAACTTTTTTATATATGAAATGACTCCTCATGTAACAATGTTTCAAGATAAGAAATATTTTTAATGCCTTATTTTTCTCATGTCACCCACATTTAGTGACATTATACCAAAAGAACACAAGGAATCGTTTTTGTTGGTACGGACATGTACTGCATGTAAATAACATGGAAATGAGATTCAAGAGGAAGGCCCCTGAGATATAACCGACAGGATGGCCGGAACAAAGCTAATTAGGTAATTCTACACCAGGATCTTAAACTGGCCGGACTTCACATTGACCTTGACCAAGTATGGCGAAGAAAGTGATCCAGTCAGAACCATGCCCTGCGAGTTTAACACCGAAATAAAATGAGGAGCATTTAGCAACATTACCTTTTTACTTAGCCAGTAAAAATAAAAAAATTTTAAAAAACATATTTGTTTTCCTCATTTAAAAAAAAAAAGTTATGTTGTTAAATTTGTCAGGTCTTATTACAAAATACAATCGAGTTATCTCCCTTATATCCATAACAGCAACATTACCGTAAATCTATATATATAAAAGTGAAAATGTATGTATGTATGTACACTTTTCCTCGATGTCCACAAAAGGCTTCTTTCAGAGAAGCGCTTGCTCGGTTCAGAACTTCTTAAAACTTTTTATATCATCTATAAATTGTAATATCTAAGAGTTACCCACGGAGCTCACCTGTCTATTTAATTTTATTGACTTTCAAACGTTAATTATTCGACATGTCCCGCATTGACACGCATTACATTCAGTTTTCGGTATAAAAAAAAGCGAAACTCGACTCTATTCTAAAACTTTGTCAGGTCTTATTAAAAAATATAATCGAATTATCTCCCTTAGATTAATAACAGCGACATTACCGTAAATGTTTATGTAAAATCAAATAAAAAATTATATCTTGCTCTGTTGTGTTTGTATAAATCAACATATGTTATGTAGCGCAGTTCATATCTGAGACACATAATATAGAGGATGATAATGAAATTTATATACTGCTTACATCACGACGACGATCACGACTACGATTCCTGAGGATTTTATATTATTATTAATAAAGAGCTGAGACATTTATACAACAGTTCTTGTTGACAAAGATAGAGGAGAGATACTTTATTGATGATAGCGGAGGGGGACACATTATATAAAAAGAGCATGTTTAACAGAGGCTGAAACATTTATATTCTTGGTACATCTGTAGTATTGGGAATCCCAGCTTAAATGCTATATAGGTAGTTTGAAAAATAGAAAGTTATATAAGCATTTTGTTTTCCCATCAGTGAGTTGGCAGGGTCACAAAAGGTTAGGTTTGACAGGTATGAACCTAGAGAGAATGCACCGGAAATTAGGGGTGACACAGGAATTGTGGTTGTAGGCTTCCGGTTGACGACTACATGGGCTGAGAGTGGTTTAGGCAGCAGAGGAATGCAGATCGGGGATCCGGCCCTCCGACAACCAGGGTTCGAGATGATAGGCTCGCCTTGAAATAAAAGATTGAAGCTTCAAATCCATCTTATTGTTTATCGATGCATATGTCTGCAGTGACCACTCCCCACGAGATGGAGGCCAGTGCCCAAGAAGGCATTATCCGCTGGCCGAGGCAACCAGGTATGTACGCATTATACATGGCAAATACACGTCTCGAAGATTTTCAAGGCAAGAAACGGTGTAAGGATAAGAACACACACACACACACACACACACATATATATAACAGTGAACTGCACGTAACATACGTAAGACCATACATACACACCTAAGCCCATATATGTAAGAACACACACAGACTCGTAAAAGTAAACGAAAGTAAAAGTAAATGTTTAGTTAGTATTAAATAATTAAATAAATAAACACATAAAAGCTTTCAGTTAACACATCATGACAACTGTGATGGTAATTCTTTTACCATATTTATTAATACGGACAGTTCTTTTATGATTGATGGCGGAGGGGGAGGGATACATTATTGTTAAGAATGGCATTCTAAATAATGTTAATGTTTCAGTAAGGTGAGTAAACTACAGAAGTACCAAAAGTCGATTCAGAAGTGACCGCACTAGTGTCAAGGGAGTTATACAAAGTTCGTTTACAAGATTCATAGGCAAAAACATTTACCATTTCCTTTTGGTGGAATGCCGACAAACGAAGACGACAATTTACAAATAGATGATTTGTTATTCATACCAGCTGGATGATTGATGATTGTCAGGGATTCAAGCTTTTTCGATTACATTATCCTATCTCCCACCCACCCTCTCGCCTCCAAGAGGGCGTTAGCTCCCAGTGTATCTTTCTTGCACTTGATTTACAAGATATATTTGCCGTTGTAATTATTTTTCATAAGTCCTGTTTTTTCCTACAATTACTGAAATTATGGAGATCTTCCTAAGATTCCGGTTTCTTTTCAAGTCGTACATAAGATTTTATCTTTTCACTCTTGGCTCCGTTTAACCCAGCATCAATGGAGAAACTAACTTCCACAAAGGTTCCTTCTTCCTCCTTCTTGTGCCATATCACTATATTAGATATGATAGCTGCATTTTCTAGATATGTAGCTGTAGAAATTGCATAGTCATGTAGTGGATGGTGTAAGACTTATTTCCAACCGTTTTTTCCGGTAAACATGTTTCCAGGATTTGCTGCTGCATTTGATATTCGACTTTTTATAGATCGTCCAGTGATGTTTTTTTTTTTTTTTGCTCACTCCAAACAAGGTATAGTGCAACTAAATCGTAATGGGTTCCTATTTGGGACAATATTTGCCGGTATAGCATATAGGGAGTTGGGCAGCAAGATGTCTGTTCACATTACATTTGAACTTCTGCATGTCAGTACAGTCAGGGAAGCAGGGGAATGGGAGGGAATTCCAAAATCTAGCAGTTTGAGTGAAGAAGCTATTTAGTAGAAGGCTTTACAGCATCTAGGGGATCTCTACAGTGTGGGTGTGGGGGTGGGATTTTGCTGCTTGTCGGGTTTGTCGAGGGTATTTACGTCAAGAGTATACTAGTGCTTAGAGGTCATCCAAGCACTTACCATTAAAGTACTTGTAAAACAGTCACAGGAATGCCACATTTTGGCAACAAGACAGAGGTTGAAGTTTGGCTGACAGTATGGGACCTTATAGGTTGGGGACTCTTTTTTTTTTTTACCATATCTAGGACTATCTAGGACCAAGAGACTAGTGACAGATGCACCAGCCCAAATGTGACAACAATACTCCAGGCATGGGCTAATAGTGCCTTTGTAGAGGTACAGGATACTCTCAGGTGTGAATAACCTTTGTGGGGAAAATAGAGAAGGCTTACCGCAAAAAATGTGCTTGTGTCTGTCTGTCATGCGGTCTTTTAATGCCTACGGTCTCGAACAGTTCTCGAAAAACCGCATCTCACACGTGATTCTGAGGTGATCCGGGGCACCATAAAAGCAGGTTGCTGGGGGGAGTGAGCAGAAGCGTTTAGACCTGTGTAGAGTGAACATCAGACTTTTCTGAACTTGTTAACATTAGACTTGAAGGCAACGATGTTGTAGCTGGTCAAGAAGCAAGCCATCAGAACAGTGTTCCACAGGCGCGCAGTTCTAAGAAAGAGGCGTTTAAACTTGTGTAGACTGAATATCGTCAGACTTTTCCGAACTTGTTTGCATTGGACTTGAAGGCAACGATATTGTAGTCGGTTAAGAAGCAAGCCAGCAAAGCAGTGTTCCATAGGCGGGCAGTTCTAAGAAAGAAGCCTTCAGACCTGTGTAGAGTGAACATCGTCATGCGACTCGGACTTTTCCGATTCAACCTTCTAGCACAGTAGAGAGAGCCCGCCTTCCTCGCAGCAACCTTGGCGATTTCCTCAATGTATTTATTTCAATTAATGTTGTTGAGGAGCTTGACTGAAGTACTTTCAGGCAGTGTACCATTAGCCATGGCAATCAGTGGTTGAGAAGATTTCTGGTAATTATCAAAGGAAATGAGCTTAGTCTTGTAGGCATTGAACGTTAATATCCAGTTTTGGCGCCATTTCACTACAGACTGGAGGACTTTCTCTAGAGTTTTAGCCATTTCTTTAGATATGTATTTATTAGATTATAACATTTTAATTTGGGGAAGTTCAATAGACAAGTATTTTTCTGGATATTAAGACCTTTATTATCCAATGTAGTCACATGTTTTCACTGACGGCCATATTTTTTTCACATGCGTGTTACAAAACACTCCCTCCCTATGTTAAGAATGGCGATAGCTGCTGAAATTCATTTTAATACATTGAAAAAATATGTCAATATAGAGAAAACGACTTATGTGCCCCAAATTTGAATATGATATTCGTTTTCAGCATACACAAAAATCTATAAAAGTCATTCATTTAAAGGTGAGTGTTGAGTTTCAGTTAAAGTAAAAATTTCTTTTTAGTTTTAACAAAATTAATATGTGGTTTAATCTTTTGCGGATAATATAATAAAAAGTCTTTGCGTTTTTTGGGTTTTTTTTTTTTTTTTTTTTTTTTACTTTTAATAATTTCCTGATGATGCAGAAAAATAAGTCACCAATTTCTTCCATAAAATCAAGTAATCAAAAGGTGGTTTGAAGCTTTGGTAAGCAAACTAGAATATTAACCGACTCAGTTTAGCAATAAGTCTGCAGCAAACGGTGTTGGCTTAGATTTAGTCTCCGACATAAAACTTTCAGTGAGAGTTTCAGTTTCCCAAATTAATTCATTTATTCAATTATGTTTTTACTTCACTTATGTGAAAGTACAGAATTTATTTCAATTATGTGGAACTACAGAATAGTTAACAAAGCTACCCTCCTCATGTTAAGAATGGCATTCTAAATAATGTTATTGTTTCAGTAAGGTGAGTAGACTACAGAAGTACCAAAAGTCGATTCAGAAGTGACCGCACTAGTGTCAAGGGAAAACCTAGCCTCGATATGAAAATGTTCTGATTACCAAACCTGACTTCCTGTTTTAAAATAAATCTGAAAAATATACTAAAAATAATAATAATAAAAAAATAAAAACGAATTCAAAAGTTTCATTCTTTCATATTAACTTGCTTATTTATTTTGGTAAATTTGTTTTCCACCTTAACATTTTCCTTTAAAATGACAGGTATGCTGAAAACGAATACTGCATTTAAATTTTCCGCAAATAATCAGTTTTCCGGATATCAAGCAATGTAATTTCATATGTTATAGCTGGTGGCCATCTTGGAAAACTGTGCGCATGCTCACACATACCAAGATGGCCACCAGCTATAACATATGAAATTACATTGCTTGATATCCGGAAACCTAATTATTTGCGGAAAATTTAAATGCGGTATTCATTTTCAGCATACCCAAAAAACTGTAAGAGTTGTCAATAAAAAGGAAAATGTTAAGTTGGAAACCAAGTAAAAGTCTATCTTTATTTTGAACGATTATATTATCAATAAAGAATCATTCCGAGTGAAATTTCGAGTTTTGTTTTTAGATAAACACAACATCAGGTCAAATTCAGTGGCTATTTTGTTTTGGTTTCGCGTATTAACACAATGTTGATACAGGTGTAGCATGCTGTTCTAGTGGATTTGGTAAATGTTAGCTTACGCCACAACAGAACCCCGACCATCTAATTTGGTTTTCTAGGGGTATTCGAGGTCGTTGACAATGAATCTGATAATCAAACCCGTAGCAAATTTACAGTTTCCACGGTGTGAACCCTTGGATCCTGGGACTATTTTGCGCCATTTCACCACCTTCAGTAGTGTTTTCTTATAGTGAAGTGACTTATCACATTGCGAATAGTAAAGTGACTTATCACTTCCAGGAGGAATCTTTAGCAGACATTTGAAATAAGAAACTTTCAAAAAATGATAAAAAATAGTTCCTTTTTTTTGTGTTCAGTTTTTAATGCTTTTTAATTGATCTAAAAAAATTAAGTTTTCTTGAACGATTTACAAAAACATTTTTATGTTTTTCGTTCTTTTTTTTTGGGGGGGGGGGGTATATTCAATTATAGAACTTGTGTAGTTTAATTAACCGTTTTTCCATAAGTAAGGCGCTGACCGTTTAACATTTCACAAAAATTCTATTTACATTTGGTGGCGGTCGAGGGGCGGAGGTGGTGCATTAAAAACTATGTAAAAAAAAAAAAAAAAAAAAAAAAATTTTAAAAAAAATTAACCACATTTTTTTTAAAACTTTGTTGTTTCAAATGTCCGCTAAAAAGATTCCTCCACAATGTGATAAGTCACTTCACTATACACATGTGAATGCATCATGTTATGGTCTCATGTATGATATGAAAAGAAACTGGAATTTCAGGGAGATATCAATCATACCAGTTATTATAAGTGCCACGGGACTTATGAAGAAGAACCTGAAGTCCTACCTAACTAATATTCCTGGTAAATCAAGTGCAAAAGAGATCCAAACAGCTGCACTTAAGGGAACAATGAGGATACTAAAGAGAGCTCTTGGTTGGTTTCAATAAAAAGCAGAGCAATGCTGGCAGCTGGTTTGGCTACCCCAAACCAAGCGTTACAATCTTCAAACACTACTGAAGGCGGCGAAATGGCTCAAAATAGTCCCAGGGTTCAGGGGTTCATACCATGCAAACGGCAAATTTGAGACGGGTTTGATTATCGGATTCGTTGTCAGCGACCTTGAATAACCAAAAAAAAAAAAAATTAAAAAAAAAAAAAAATTAAAAAAAAAAAAAATTAAAAAAAAAAAAATTAAAAAAAAAAAAAAAATTAGAGTGATCGGTGTTCTGTCGTAGCGTAAGATAATTGATAACCCACTTTGCGGTCGTTCTTCCTTATGTTAAGTCATTAGATAAACTTTTAAAAAAATTCTGCTAATATGAAAGTTAAGTCTGTTATCGACGATAATACGCAGGAATAAATAAATCAATAAATAAAATAAAATAAAACGTAAAAAGGAATTATTTTTACTGCAGGGGAGAAAATTCGCTCAGATCCGCTGGACATTTTTTTCCAATGCATTATTTAATAAATTTCAGTGATCGTCGCCATTCTTAACATGAGGAAAGGAGGAGGTTGAGGTTTGTATTACTGTACACATAGATTCGAAAAAGTTGTCAAAAAAAACAAATATATAACAAATAAATGTTATCAAAGGCAAGATAAGTTACTTTTCTACCAAACTGGATATATTTTTCGTGTTTTTATTCAATGTAACATGTTTATTCAGCTCGAAAACCATACAGTGTTTACCGATGTATTGGAACATTCAAGATGGCGTCTTATTCTCTCTTTAACACGGTAAGTTTGGGAAAAGATGTTATAAATAAAAAACCGGATAAAATACTGTTAAAAACTCGCTCAATATATGTTACCGTGACATAGGTTGATATATATTCGGCGGGTTTTTAATAGTATTTTGTATAGTTTTTTTTATTTATAACACCTTTTTTCCATACTTACGGTGTTAAAGAGGGTGTGAGACGCCATCTTGAATTTTCGAATACATCGGTAAACACTGTATGTTTTTCGAGCTGAATAAATGTGTTACATTGAATAAAAACACAAAAAATATATCCAGTTTGGCAGAAAAGTAACTTATCTTGCCTTTGATAACATTTATTTGTTATATATTTGTTTTTTGACAACTTTTTCGAATCTATGTGTACAGTAATACAAACCCAAATTTAATTAATTTTTCTAAGTTTTCGTTTTCTACCTAGCTTTGAAAGTTTTTGGTGTTTCAACTTATTTTAAAGAGTTTATTTGGTTAAAAAGAAATAACAAGTAATGTCGCACTCGACATTACTTAGTAAATAATTTTTAACAAAAAATGTCCGAAAATTAAAAATACTGAGGTAGATATAGTTTTAAAACGAGCCTCCCCCACCCCCAAAAGAAAATAAATTTGTATGCACAAGTACCCCCGAAATGACTTTTAAACGATACCACCCCTCCTCATGTTAAGAATGGCTTTCGTAATAACATTATTTCAGGGCGATACCAAAATTACATAAGACCGTGTTTTCTTTTTTGTTTTGTAATAACACAAGAATTATTTAAACTGAATTGATTCTTCTAAATAAAATAATTGCTTTCTTTGATAATACGTGTTTTCTTTATTTATTTTTGTTTCGTAATGACACAAAAAGTGTTAAAACTAGAATATTTTTTTAATAAATATTTGGTTTCGTTTTTCGTATCTTGACTCCGTAATCAAGTTTATTTTTTTTTTTAAGCAAGAGTTTAAAATATTTTAAAAAAATATTATGGGATGTGTGTGTATTCTCTTTTAAAGACAATATCTTCAAGAACGGTAATAAAATGTGTTTTCAATCTATATTTATTCAATAAGGACCAGTTTTCCTACCTAACAAACATGGGGGGGTGGGTCAGGTACGAGTTTTCCGAGTACGAGTTTTCCAGGTACGGGTTTTCCGGAGACGAGTTTTCCAGGCACCGCCGGGTACACCCGAGTTACTTCGTGGAAATCGCGGGTTCATAAACGCAGAGGTAAAACTATACAAACACCGTGACAGCGAATTAACCCTAACCCTAAACCTAACCCTAACCCCTAACCCTAACCCTAACCCTAACCCTAACCCTAACCCTAAACCTAAACCCTAATCCTAACCCTAACGCTGTCACGGTGTTTGTATAATAATACCAACGCAGAAACATTGTAATATTTAACATAAAACCATTTTTTATCCTTATACACTTTTTTTTTTTTCATTACCCCAATATTCTGCACAAATACACGATTTTTCAACGCGATAGCATAACGTAAACAATCGTATGGCGCACCCGCGGCGCACCGCCAGCACCATGTATGAAGGAAGCGGAAGCGGTCCGCCGGTACCCTTTCTCTGTAACTTCTTTTTATTTTATTTTTTATTTATTTTTTTTTCAGCAAATTATTATCGAATTGTCACTAATCCACCAGATTATCAAAAAAAATTTTTTTAAAAAGCTCAATATTTAATATTTTTTAAGGGGTGCCTTGTTTTTAATAGAACGTTTGTCGCTGTAACATTTTGGTTTATTTTTTATTTTGAAGTGATTATCGAGTCTTCGGTTATATTGAAGTTTCGTCTTCCTTTGTTTATAAAGCCATTTGGCAGAAGTGACGTCCGACATATTTTTAGCTACGGATGACCAAAATCACGGCCACCGAGAGTAAGAAGAAGGCCTGTTAACTGAAAAATGTCTGCAGGCGATGTAGGTAAGATTTGTCAGACTGTCAGTACTATATGAGGGCCATTCGAAAAAGAGCAATAAAACATTTTTAAAAAGAAAAAGGAACACAGTTCGATTAATACTTAAACTGAACTTTATTCAATATAAAATATAAATATTATCTATGTAAAATTAAGTAATGTTAAAGCAATATACAATTTAATACTGATAAAACTGAATTATGAATTTAGGGAACAAACAAAGACACATTAAACACATGTTTTGGCCTTCGGAACAAGATCACAGTGTAGTATCTGTTTTGATGCTACACTTTACCTTTTCTGTACTCGGTCGGTGGAAGAGAAATCTTTCATGACAGATTATTTTTGTTCCTATTCAAAGTGCCCCTTATTGGGAAACTGGATTTTCCCCCACAAAATTATATGTTGAAATATTTAAATAACTATTACTTTAAATACAGAAATTATATTTAAAGTTTTGGTTTTCTGTTTTATGTCCATTCCCCCCCCCCATGTTTTTCATCAAAATGTGTAGCGTTTGTCTCACAGGCTATCATCAGTCATCGCTCATTGGCAGTAACCTGCGGTGTTGTGTTCCCCGGAGACCAAGTGACAACAAGTCTCCCCAGATTTCTCTTGACCACTTGTGCAGATGATTGCATGTTATCGCAACAGCTGTTATAACAACGACCCGTTGTCACTGATTTCTCGTTGGCATCAGCCATGGGTTTGTATTACTGTACACAGATTCGAAGAAGTTGTCAAAAAACAAATATATAACAAATAAATGTTATCAAAGGCAAGATAAGTTACTTTTCTACCAAACTGGATATATTTTTTGTGTTTTTATTCAATGTAACATGTTTATTCAGCTCGAAAAACATGCAGTGTTTACCGATGTATTGGACAATTCAAAATGGCGCCAGATTCTCTCTTTAACACGGGAAGTTTGGGAAAAGGTGTTATAAATAATAAACTAGACAAAATACTATTTAAAAAAAACACCGAATATATGTCACCCTATGTCACGGTAACATATAGTGAGCAAATTTCTAACAGTATTTTGTCTAGTTTATTATTTATAACACCTTTTCCTGAACTTACTGTGTTTAAGAGAGAGTCGGGCGCCATTTTGAATTTTCCAATACATCGGTAAACACTGTATGCTTTTCGAGCAGAATAAACATGTTACATTGAATAAAAACACGAAAATTATATCCAGTTTGGGGCAGGATTGCAGTTTACAGGGAAATCAAGGGACGCAACTCCTGCCAAACTAAAAAGGACGCAAACAGAATCACCGGGGGGGCACCTGTTTCAATTTTTAAATTACGAATTTTAACCGAACCTACTACACGTGGAATAATATAACAAGTTTTAAGATTTCTTTTGAATAGTTCATTTCTTTCTAATTCCTTTGTTTTTTATTCGTTTTACTTCTAAATTATTTTCTTCTTTAATTTTTTGTTTTTACAATCTTTTATTATACTTTTATTCTTTACGTTTTTATTTTTTTTACCAAAATGAGAACTACTATCGTTGACCACGTTATGTCTACGACTGAAGTGGAAGAGCAGAAGTGGACCTATGAGCATTTGTATAATTTGCTGCCACCAAATAACGAGGCACAGTTACAAACAGCGGCCTCATTGGGACTCATACCGAATAGGAGTTTCTGCAGCTCGTGTGAGAGAGATCGAATTCTCTATAAAAACGGAGCCAAAGGGGATGGTTTTGCGTGGAAGTGTCCTGTCTGTAAGAAGGGTGGTTTGCCAAGGATGGGTTCCTTCTTAGTCTTACAGAGAAGTCATCTGACAATAAAGCAGATTTTAGTTATTTTGCTCAGTTGGAGCATGGAGATGCCGCAGATTAAAATTAAACAGGAAGCAAGTGTGAGTAACCATACAATCGTAGATTGGATGTCATTCATAAGAGAAGTCTGTGAACAGGACATGCTGGACCATCCCATCATGTTAGGTGGGAGAGACGAACATTCGACACCTAAAGAAGTGGAGGTGGATGAGTCATATTTTTTCCGACGAAAGTATAATAGGGGACGTGTGAGGAAGGGCGTTTGGCTTTTTGGCGGTGGAAAGAGGCTCGAATTTGTGCAATTTCGCAATAGTGGAAAATAGGGATCGAGATACCCTGTTTCCAATCATAAATTCATGGTGCCTGCCAGGAACAAGAATTATTTCTGACGGTTTTGGGCGGCTTACCAAGGACTTGATCGACTCGCTCAAGGAATTTATGAGCACGACACTGTCGTCCACGAAGACAACTTCGTTGATCCGTTGGATCCTTCAGTGCACACACAGACTATTGAAGGACTATGGTCACACGCCAAAAAACATATACGAAAGTTCGGGAATCGACAAAATATGTTCGGCTTGCATCTGATGGAATTTTTATGGCGAAAAAGAGAGAAGGGTGAATGTTTTCCACGAATCATCAGATGCATCCGCGAACAGTATTCGTTTTAAAAATTAACTGTTTAATAAAGTTCTATGTTCTTAAAATAATTCTATGTTCTTAAAATAATTGTTTCTTAAAATAATTCATAACTGTTTTTCGTTTTAAAAATTAACTGTTTAATAAAATTCTATGTTCTTCAAATAATTCTATGTTATTAAAATAATTCTTTCTTAAAATAATTTATAACTGTTTTATAAAGTTCTATGTTCTTCCTTTGTTAAAAAAAATAACTTATTCAAACAGTTCATTTAAATTAACTGTTTGCGTCCTTTTTAGTTTGGCAGGAGTTGCATCCCTTGATTTCCCTGTAAACTGCAATCCTGCCCAGTTTGGTAGAAAAGTAACTTATCTTGCCTTTGATAACATTTATTTGTTATATATCTGTTTTTGACAACTTTTTCGAATCTATGTGTACAGTAATACAAACCCACCTAACTTTCAAAGTGATAAACGGAAAAAAAAAAAATCTTGAAATGAAAAAAACACCTCGTCTTGTTTTGTTTTTTGTTTTTTTTTTAAATAAAACTAACTCGATGTTTGGAAAACAGTCCATAATATATATTTCATCATAAAAGTTCTATGTTTGTTTGATAAAAAGAAAACAGTTAATAATAATAATAATAATAATAATAATAATAAAAAAATAAAAAATAAAAAAAAAACCATTAAGTTCAAATAAAGACTGTTTAAATAAAACTTCTTTAACAAAAAGAAAAAGGGTCATTCTATACGGTTTTGGTCATCCGTAGCTAAAAATATGTCGGACGTCACTTCTGCCAAATGGCTTTGTAAATAAAGGAAGACGAATCTCCAAGATTTACCGAGTCTTCATAGAATTTTTTTTTTCTTTTTTTTTTTTTTTATATATATAATCTGGTATATTAATGACAATTCGATAATAATCTAGTGAAAAAAAATGAAAAAAAAATAAATAAATAAATAAATACAGAGAGGGGTACCGTTTCCAAACGTGCGCCAATCATATTTACTGCAGTTTCCGAGGATTGTCATCCCATTAAACAAAAACAACCAAAAGGCAAAATTTACGAACCATCGGATGCAGTTTCATAGTTTAAATCCTGAGAAAAAGTTCGTCCTTCGTCAAATTTATTTTGTCGTAATTTTTTTCGACAATGTGCAGATCTGGCCCCTCCGTCGGAACCACCACGATTCTTGGGTTTACCCTTCCCCATCGTGAAATAATAAATAAAATTAATTAATAAACGGAGAAAGAATAAAAAAAAAATGTATTCTGTCAATAAAAACACGTGTTCTTGCAAATAAAAATGGACGGCAATAATTGATCTTTCGTTTCACAGTCACAGTTTCGTATTTTTATTCGATATTTTTCGGTATTCCGGCATGTTTATCAAGACATTTCTTTGTTGCATTACTTCCCTTGTTTTCTAAATGGTGATAGCTGGTTTGGTGTCCCCGACGAAATACTGAAGGAATTTATCACATTTTTAGATGAATAATTTATTATTGGCTCACATGAAGCTTCCACACGAGTCATCAAAAATCTGGTTGGAAACCTGTGGTGTTCTCTGGAAGCTGAGTGACAACAAGTCTCCCCAGACGTCCAGCTATCCTCACCTCCTTTGATAGCATTTGCAAATAAATTTGCGTCATCGCAACTGTCTCTTACCTTTGATTTCTCGCTAGCAGCGGCTATTGGTCTATACTAGAATTTGAGTGACACTAAGCCCCCCCCCCCCAAGATCCCAGTTCGCTTTCAGTGCTCTCTCTCTTCGGTCTTTCCATCCTCCTTGACCCTTCTCGGCTCTTTGGTATCACTTTTTTGGGGAGGGGGGTGATGAGACAATGGAAGGGGATGCGTGATGGGGGGGGTGCATCCCTAAAAAAGGAAAGTGGAAATTCCAAATAAACCTTGTCAACCTTGAGACAAAAATAAAAAATTGGTGTCGCTGTTGAGGCAAAACTAATAAAAATGATTTGTCTTTCTTGGCCTTTTGGCTAAGATCAAAGTGTAGTATCTTTTTTTCAGGTGCTACATTCAATTTCTTCTCTCTCAGTGGAAGAGAAATCCTCTACGACTAAGACAATTTTTTCTCCACGTTAAAAAACGACCCATTGTGAATAGGTACTATGTTTAATGTAACAAAGTTTTAATATTAAAAAAGTAATTGGCAAAAGTTATTTCTGATTTAATTACAAAATGGTCTGGAAATGTCACTTCTCATTAATTATAAAATGCCATGGAAAATGTCCGTTCTGATTATTTTTTTTTTGTTTGTTTGTTTACTTGCCTCCCCACAAGGGCGGAATTGGACATGAGGTCGGTTAAAAATTTCAGGGGGGAGACCAGCTCCCCAAAAAGGGCACTCTGGTCAATAACAAAAATAAAAATTATATAATGAGGGATTTCTCCTCCATTAACCAATACCAAAAACGGGGGGATTTAAGTCACTGGAATGCTGGAAGCAATGGTTGCCTAATCCTAACCGTGTTAATGTTTTTATGTATTACTTTCGAAAAGCTGCTGAAACAGTTTATGATTTAAGCATTACTTTATTTCAAGTATATTTTAAGCAGTGGGTTACGGGATATGAAGTCAGTCCCGGAAATTACTCAAACCGTTTACGATTTAAACATTACTTTATTTCATGTATAATTTTAAACAGTGGGGTGGGGGATATTAAATCAGGCTCGAAAATGGGTGAAACTGTTTACGCATTACACATTACTTTATTTAATGTATATTTTTAACATTGGGTGGGAAATATGAAGTCGGTTCCAGAAATGGCTGCAACCATTTACATTTTGGACATTACTTTATTTAATGTATATTTTTAACAGTAGGATGGGAGATAAGAAGTCAGTCCCGGAAATGGCTGAAAAAGTTTATGATTTATACATTACTTTATTTCATGTATATTTTCAATCGTGGGGTGGGAATTATAAGTCAGTTCCAGAAATGGCTGAAACAGTTTACTATTTAGACATTACATTATTTCATGTATATTTTTAGTAGTGGGTTTGGGATATAAAGTCGGTCCTGGAAATGGCTGAAACAGTTTACTATTTAGACATTACATTATTTCATGTATATTTTTAGCAGTGGGTTGGGGATATAAAGTCAGTCCCGGAAATGGCTGAAATAGTTTACAATTAAACCATTACTTTATTTAATGTATATTTTCAACAGTAGGGTGGCAGACATGAAGTCAGTCCCGGGATTGAATGAGATGCATGCTATCAGAAAACGTCGTCCAGTATTGAATGAGATAGGTGGAAAACATATAGTAGCAAAATACCCAGCGTTGCCCGGGATCAAATGAGATAGGTGCCTATTATTATTATTATTTTATTATTATGATTTATTATTTACTAGCATTTCAGCGCAGCGTTGCCTGGGTGTTTCGATGTGTATATTGAGCAAAAAAAAAAAAAAATTGGTAGTAGGAAGGCAGGCTTGAACCGCGAAGGAAGAAAAGAACAGGAAAAAAACCTGACGTCTTTGCTGTTATGACTACTGCCAAACAGGAAGTGATGTAGGTTTAAATTAAGGCTAGACTATCGAAAGGAGAGGATGACTTTAAAAAATATCAGCGAAAATAGCGACCCCCCCTGTTGAAAAGTGCCCAGTTAAAGGTAAAGATATTAATGTTTTTTAGCCAGTTTTTTTATATTTGTCGTCTGAAAGGTCAAACTTCAAAACGATACTGATCTTAGTAAAATCCATCGCCTCTGTTAAAAGTTTTAGGCAGGCATGCAAACACACATACATATATACATTTATATATTGGTAACTAACAATTTTCGATTAAAAAGCTTGCCCTATCTCTGAATACCCTTTATATAAAATTTCAAATATTTAGACCAGAAATTGTCTGAGTAATTTGGGAGAGACCGCAGAGGTCAAATTTTTATTAACTTTGACCCTTATTATGACCCCTTAACATTTATTGTTTGGGGCTCAAATTAATTTATTAAGTTAGATCCATGTCCAAGGAACCTATATCTAAAATGTCAAGTGTTTATACCCAAACTTGGCGGAGGAGTTTGGTAGAGTTCTCAAAGGTCAAATTATTGAATTTTGACCCCTTAACAGCCAAATTTCTGGTCGAAAACCGATCAAAGATTTTCCCAAATCTCAGTACCTGTATATCAAATTTCGAGTCTGTAGACTTAAAATTGAGAGAGCTAATGCGTAGGGAAATGTACACACAGACACACATATACGTTCACTTTTATAGATATATAGATTGATTAATGGCTCACAAGGAGCTTGCACACAGATCATCAAAGATCTCTCGTTGAAAACAGCCTGCGGTGTTCCCTGGAAGCTGAGTGACAAAAAGTCTCCCCAGGTTTCCAGTACTCTCCACCTCTTTCGATAACATTTGCAAATAAATTTGCATTATCGCAACAGCTGGTTACCATTGATTTCTCATTGGCAGTGGCTATTGGTCTTCACTGGAATTTGAGTGGCAATAAGCCTCCCCAAGGTCCCAGTTCTCTTCGCACTTGTCTGGCGGAGGTCTGGTCAGTTCCTCGGTCTTTCCTTCCTCCTTACTTGGTTATTTGGTCTCACCCTATTTTGGGGGGTGGGGGGCAGTTATGTAGCAATGGGAGGATGGAGTGGAGTTGGGTTAGAGAGCTTATAGATATGTGGCTTCAATGTTTTTGGTTCCATGTAGTGTTTCATGTTTTGCCTTTGAAGCAGTTTGTCTGGTCCGTGCTTGTTGCTCCTGTGTGTTATTTTCCACATTTAAGGGTTTTTCTTAATATTTCAGCTGTTTTCATGATTGGTCCTAGTGCTCCTACTATTATAGGTATTATTTTGATTTTCTTCATCTTCCATATCACTTTTACCTCTTTGGCTAGCTCTGTGTATTTGCTCCATTTCTCCTTTTCTTTGATATTCACCCTGTGGTCAGCTGGAACAGCAAAGTCTACGATTTGTCAGGACTTTCCTTTCTTGTTAATTATTATGACATCTGGTCTTCTTGCTTGGATGGGTTTATCAGTTTGTATGCTCATGTCCCATAGGACATTGTGATTCTCGTTTTCAAGTACTGTTGCCAGCTTATGTTTATACCACTTGTTTGTGCGTCCAACATGCAGTTGTTTGTATCATTCCCAGTGTACTTCCCTTCCCACTTGGTCAAGTCTGTTCTTGTATTCTTTTTGGGCCAGTTTGCTGCATTCACTTATATGGTTTATCGTCTTGTCTCTTTGTCCACAGGGTCTGCATTTGTTGTTTTCTTATGTTTTGTCGATCTTTGCTTTGATGTGGTTGGTTCTTCTTGTGTTGTCTTGTGCTGCAGTTATTAGGGATTCAGTTTCTTGGCTTATGTTTCCTTTTTGCATCCATGTCAAAGTGTTTTCGATATTTTCATCTTTTGTCATCCTTATGAATCTTCTGTGTGGTTTTTTCTCTTCCTACTTTTCTTGTCTTATCCTTTGTTTTTCTGTTTTCTGTTTTGTTGATTTTTTTCAGTGTCTCTTGCTGCCATGATTATTCTTTCAGTGTTTTGCGTTATGCCTTTTTCTAGTTCTTTTTTGGTGTCATTCACACAGTCTTCTATACTAATCAGTCGCCTCCCGCTGTCTTTTCTTTTTACATAGAGTTGGTCAACATCGTCCTTCGGGTGTGGTGCGTTGTGCATGGGCATGAGTTTCCTGGTCTTCCTATCAAGCTGTGTCAGTTCTTCTTTAGTCCTCCTTATGAACGGTCCAGAGAATCTTACTAGTGATACTTCCCATGTATTTTTGTCTTTTATTAGGTTTCTGCAATATAATTTGGTTTGGAGAAGTTTTCTTGTTCTCCTGAGGTATTCCTTTCCAATTCTCTCTTTTATTTCTGTTGCTTTGATGGTGTCTTCTTATTCATAGTCGTTCCCCAAGTACCCTCATCTCTGTTTGGTTGGGTAGTTTCATGCCTTCTGTCATCTCTAGTTTTCCCTTTCTTATAACTAGTACTGCACACTTTTCCATTCCAAATTCCATAGTAGTGCATACTTTTCCATACTAAACTCCATTTGGATATCCTGGCTGAAGATCCTGGTGGCATTTATTAATGTCTCTAGTTCATTTTTGGTCATTGCGAAAAGTTTCAGAGCGTCCATGTACATCAGGTGGTTCATTTTTTCCTCCTTGTTAGAGAACTTGTATCCGGCTTGGCACTTTCTCAGTACATTATTCAGAGGCATTATGGCTATGATGAACAGTAATGGTGATAGTGAATCTCCTTGGAAGATGCCTCTTTGTATATTAATTTCTGTTATGTGTTGTCCATCAGCTGTCAATTCCAGTCTCCATGTTCTCATCACATTTTCAATCACGTTGATGATCCTGCTTGGTATTTTATACATTTTTAAGCATTCTATTATCCATGCTTGAGGAATCCTGTCCTATGCCTTTTTGTAGTCGATCCATGCCATGGCTAAATTCTTTGTTCCTCTTTTTCCTTTCTGCCATCCTTTCTGTTCCTCGGGGAGAAGTCCACGATTATTCAGGGAGTGGTAGATTTGTTCCCTCAGTTGTGCTGTCAGTATTTTCCACATAGTGTGTAAGCACGTGATAGGCCTATAGTTGCTGGGAGCGGTTCCTTTCTCTGTGTCCTTCCCTATTAAGGTAGTTCTGCTTTTTGTCATCGAAGCTGGTACGTTTGTTTCCTGTATACATCTTTTCATGTTTTGAGCTAGTCTTTCGTGTAGAGTTGTAAATTTATTATTATTATTATTATTATTATTATTATTATTATTATTATTATTATCATTAATATTATTACCTTTATTATTAGTTATTATTATATTTATTATTATTTTTTATTATGATAATAATAATTATTATTTATTGTTATTATTATTATTATTATTACTATTATTTATTATTAATATTATTACTTTTATTATTAGTTATTATTATATTTATAATTATTATTATGATAATAATAATTATTATTTATTATTATTATTATCATAATTATTATTTATTATTATTATTGTTATTATTATTATTTATTATTATTATTTATTATTATTATTTATTATTATTATTATTTATTATTATTATTATTACTTTTATTATTATTATTATTATTTATTATTATTAATATTATTATCATTTTTTATTATGATAATAATAATTATTATGTATTATTCTTCTTCTTATTATTATTATTATTATTATTATTAATATTATTATCGGACATATTGGGAGGTGTGTAAGAGGGTTGGGGTGAAGTGTGCTAGAAAATGGTTTGAGGAGGTGCTTGGTGAAGCGAGAACAAGTGAGGATGGCAAGGTAGAGGTATGGTGGGACAGAAGTGTCATAACGACCAAGCAATTGGAGCATAATCGTCTGGATTTGGTCATCATTTCTCAAAAAACTGATAGATTGTACACTTTTCAGTACCCTGAAGACAGAAATGTGAGAGAGAAGGAGAATGAGAAGTGGAGCAATTATGCTCCATTGGCCTTGAAGATAAGGCATATACACGGGGTTAAAACACAAATAATTCTGGTCGTAGTTGGTACACTAGGAGTAGTATCAAGTCGTTTGTAAGGACAATTGAAAAAACTACAAATCCCCAATGTTTTAGGTAGCCTTAAGACCTCTGCAATTTTAGGTACCACCAACATCCTTAGAAAAACCCTTGATCTTTGAAGCTCCTGATTTGAAGTCGGAATTAAGGGAAATCTTCTGGAAATGAATCCCATCCCTTTCCAGAGAGACGTTGATAAACGAAATCAGAATTATTATTATTATTATTATTATTATTATTATTTACATATTAGCAGTAGTTAAACAGGCCATAGTCAAAGACTTATCTTTGAGAACAACTTGTGGTGTTCTCTGGAGTCTGAGTGACAACAAGTCTTCCAAGATTTCCAATACTGTTCACCTCTTTTGATAAAATTTGCAGATGAATTTGCATTATCGGAACAGCTGTTTATCATTGATTTCTCATTGACGGTGACTATTGGTCTTCACTGGAATTGGATTAGCAATAAGCCTCCCCAAGGTCCCAGTCCTCTTTGCACTCATCGAGCGGAAGTCTGGTTAGTGCTTTCTCTCCTTGGTCTTTCCATCCTCCTTGACCCTCATTTATTTAGTGTGCTGCCAGTTTATGGTGACACATACACACACAAAAAGGGGGCCAGTATCTTACAGTTATACCGTTTATTCCATGTGATGTTCCTTTGCCTGTAACGTCTGTAGCCGTTTTGTTGTGTCCAATTTGTGTCTGTAGTTCATGTGTGTTAGTCTCCACATTCAAGAGTTTTCCTTAATATTTCTGCAGTTTTCATTTTTGTTATCTGTTGTAGCTTCTCAGCCATCCCTTTGATTCCAATTTCTCCCATTCTTTTTTCAAAGTTTTTCGATATCGTGTCTAGTACTCCTACGATTAGTGATGTCATCATTTATTATCATTATTGTTCCATTAACTTCACAGTGTTTTACACCCTTTTTTTTTTTAACTCTTATATCAAAGCTAGTGATGATAGTCAAATAGTCAATTATATGGAAAGCACCTGGTGTAGTATGTTGGCTGAGCCAAGCAGAACTGACTTCTGGAGTACGATGATGTTGTATCTGATTCCCAAAGAGTTCAGCTGTTTTATAAGATCATCAGGAATTGAGCCAAACGCACCTACAATTATTGGCACGTGGAAGTTTTCTTATTACACAATCTAGCAATCTCCACCCGCAGTTTCTGATATTTCCGTAGTTTCTCATTCTTCTTGGCAGGTAAGTTGATGTCGTTTGAGCAAACAACATCAATAATTTGGCATTCATTTGTCTTTTTGTTCACAACTACAACATCCGGTTTCCTGAACACTGAATCATGAAATTCCAGAGAATCTTAACATCTTAATTTTCCACGACCTCTTCTGGGTGATGTTGGTACCATTTATCCGTCATTTAGATTCCAAACTTTTGGCACAAACTACAGTGCAGATTTGTACAAACTTTGTTATGACGACGTTTTAATTCTTTTTGAGCAAATATAGAACATGCACTAACAATGTGTGATATATCACACAACCTACATTTATCAGAACAATCTTTCCCATAGATGTGTTCTTATTTCTTGCATTTGTATTTAGTGCCTATTCTTGAGCAGCAACTATAAGATTTTCTGTTTCTCTTTTCAAGTCACCTTTAGACAGAAAATTCTATGTTCTGAGATTTTTATGCCTTAATATCTCACTCAAACTGACCATGACGTTTCATTCTTACCAACTCAGTCAACTTTTCTGATTTGATTCTTTCCTTGTACTTCTGCTTATCTTCCAATGGATCTTTATCTAGCTCTTCCTCTTTCGTCCCTGTCACAAGTAACACTTCATGACTGTTAGCCAAGTAGTGGTGAACACTTCTCTCCCCTGACACATTTTCAATCGCAATAAACCCTCTTCCTCCTTTCTTCATGTGATATACAGTGTGAGCACATTAGAATTTGGGTGAAGTGCTCCATACTTGACTAACAGTTTCTGTGTGTCACTATTCAGCTTTTTCATTTCTCCCAGTGTCCATCTAACAAAAGCTGCACTGTATTAGATTACAGCAACCGCCCATGAATTAATGGCTGTGAACAGGTTCCTACCATTCAGTCTAGATTTCAGGAGCAATTTGAATCTCTTCATAAACACTTCTTTTGTCGTCTCTTTTATTTCATTGCAAAGCATCGTATCAAGTTCAAGCATCCCCACATGCTTGTATCCTTCTGCATCAGGATCTCCTAATCCTTTAACATTTGGAAAAATAATGCCTTTCATGGCTCCTCTCTTTCCTCGTTTAAGACTAAACTTCTGCACGTTTGAAAATTCCAAACTCCATATTTATGCCTTCACTCCACTGCAGTATAGTTTGAACCAGAGAATCAATTTCCTTTTCTGATTTGCCAAACAATTTCAGATCGTCTATAAATAACATGTGGCTTATCTTTGGTCCATTCTTCTCCAGTTGGTATCCCATCTTTGTCTCTCTTAGCACATGTGTCAATGGTATGAGTGCTATTATGAATAGAAGTAGCAAAAAGGAATGTTGACCGTCTCTAATTACACCCTTAACCATGATCTTTCAACATTTCAACATTTGGCCCTTAAGCATGATCCTTCATTATTAAAATAGTCCTTCCCACTACAAGCCATTTCTGGTATCTCACACAATCTGACACAATCATCCAGAGAAACAACAAACATGGATTCCTGTGAAAGGTCGCAATCAGTACCCATGAATTCCATCAGATCCAGATCCTTTCCACTTAAGCATGAACTTCATTTGTTTTCTCAAATCTTCAACTGAAATGTGGACATCCTCTTGTTTATGCCCTTCCAGTCTTTCACTTTAGCGACCCAGTCAGCTTCAACCTTGTGTGAAGTCTCTCTTAATCATGAATTTGCACCAAACTTTGTAGCTTCTTGAGTATTAGGAGCCACTGTTTTTGTTTTAACCTTCTTTCAGATTTCTAAAGAAGCTTGACTGGTTTGTTTTGAATAACTTGTCGCAGAATTCTGTCATCCTAATCTTAGAAGCTTTTGCCATAATCTGCTGCTTTATCTCTTCCATAGTGACATTAAACCTACTGGTTTTCAGTTTGTATCATCAATCTTCTTTTTTTTCTTGTTTGCATTTTTTTCTACGGGTCTTTGAACCATGCCTGAATTCAACCTAGACCTTTCCTTAATCTCTTCTTCTTCTTCTTCATCATCTATATATCTATAAAAATGAAATTGTCTATCTCTGTATGTGCCTGTGTGTGCATATCTCCCTACCAAACAACTCTGTCAATTTTCAGTCTACAGACTCGAGATTTAACATAAGAGGTATTGAGATTTGCAGAAAATCATTTTAATCGGTTTTCAGCCAGAAATTTGGCTGTCAAGAGGAAAAGTTCAACAATTCAACAGCATTCATCATTAAAATGACGTCTTTTAAAGGTTTCCGAGTATACTGAAAACGAATATCACATTTAAATTTGGCACAAACATTGAGACCATCATTATCCAATGTAATCCATTACGTTTTTACTTTTTTCCAACTGAAAAGTGCTAACGTGCACGCATGTTACAGAACAACCCCCTCCTCCCCATGTTAAGAATGGCCAACGTGACTGATATTTATTAAGTAATACATTGAAAAAAATGTCTTAATATCTAGAAAAGTACTTGTCTGCACCAAATTTAAATCTGATATTCGTTTTCAGCATACTTGGAAACCATTAAAAGTCGTTGAGCTAAAGGAGAATGTAAAAGTTTGCCTTTGTTGTTGTTGTTGTTGTTGCAGCAGTAGTAGTAGTAGGAGTAGTAGTAGTAGTAGCAGTAGTCACGAGGAGTTTTCACACGGGTCATTGTCAAAGATTTCTCTCTGTCAACAACCTGTGGTGTTCCTTGGAGTGTAGGTGATAACAAGTCTCCCCTAGATTTCTAATATTCTCCACCTCTTTCAAAAACCTTTGCAAATTAATTTGCGTTATTGCAACAGCCGTTTACTATTGATTTTTGCTGCACCGACCATTGGTCTTCACTAGAATTCGGGTGACAATAAGCCTCTCAAAGGTCACTGTTCTCTTCACATTCATCCAGTAGAGGTCTGGTTAGTGTTTTCTCTCCCCTGTCTTTCCATCCTCCTTCGCTCTTTGGCACCGCACCAAATTATTATTATTATTATTATTATTATTATTATTTTTATTATTATTATTATTATTTTTATCATTATTATTTTTATTATTATTTTTATGCTTCTTCTTCTTATTATTTTTATTATTTTTATTATAATTATTATTATTATTTTTATTATTTTTATTATAATTATTATTATTATTATTAATATTATTATTATTTTATTTTTATTCTTCTTATTTTTATTATTATTATTATCATTATTATTTTATTATTATTTTTATTCTTCTTATTATTATTTTTATTATAATTTTTATTATTATTATTTTTATTATTATTATATTTTTATTTTTATTATTATTATGATAATTATTATTATTTTTCTTATTATTTTATTATTATTATTTTATTATTATTATTATTTTATTTTTATTATTTTTATTATTATTATTGTTATTATTATTTTTATTATTATTATTTTTGTTATTATTATTATTATTATTATTATTATTATTATTATTTTTATTGTTATTATTATTATTTTTATTATTATTATTATTATTATAATTATTATTATTTTATTATTATCATTATTTTTTATTATTATTTTATTATTATTATTATTATTATTATTTTCATTATTATTATAATTATTATTATTATTATTATTATTATTATTATTATTATTATTATTATTATATAGGAAAGTGACCCCCCCTCACTTTTTGAAAAAGTAATTTCCTCATATCATGAAAACTACTTATCTGTCCCAAATGTGATAGTCGTTTTCAGCACCACTGAAAGCCTATAAAAGTCGTCATTTTAAAGTTTTTTGATGAGTTGGAAATAAACTTCACATTTACCAAAACAAATAATTATGTCGGTTAAAATCAAGTTGCGTCCGTCTTTGTTTATATTCTTTGTCAGCTGATATTTGTGCTTCACGATGAATGCCCCAGAAAAGTCACTTCTGATTAATGTAGGCACCGCCAAAAATGGCCGAAAAATGAAGTTGTTGTTGTTTTTTAAAACGAAATTACATTTATTAAAAACCATGATTTCTGAGTAACTTTTTTTTTCCAGAAAGATAAAACCCTGAATTTTATCATATAGAAAGCTGAATAATGTAAAACTTTTTCTACTATTTTTAATTAAATTTTAAATGTTAAATTTTCCCCAAAAGTTAACAATTGACATTTTTTGTCTTGCACAAAAAGCATATATAAATATTTAAAAAAAAAGGTTTTTGAAAGAATTAAGTTGTTTATTTTTAGTCTAACTAAGATTTAGGGTGATTTTCTATGAATATATGCAAAAATATTATAATATAAGTACCTGGATTTCAAATAATTCCACTTATTCATATAGGCAACCAGTTACTTCGCATCAATCTAGAGTCCAGATCGAGAATATTTACGTTTGTGTTTAATAAAAAGCAAACTATGGAGGACCAAATAGGCCAAAAAAAACTTATTTTTCAGTGACGAAAATTTCAATGTATTATTAACGCTGAGGCTGGCCAGTACCAGATGGGTTACCATTTTGATGAGCTTGGTTTTTAATGTGTATGTGTGGGGGTAGGCTCCCAAAAATGGGGGGGGGGGGAGCAGAATAAAAATTAAAATTGACCCAGTCTAGAAAGATTTCTCCTTCATTGAACGAGGAAGAACTGTAGGATTTTTTGACTACATAAGCCACCCCGAGGCTGGCCAGTACCAGATGGGTGACCATTTTGATGAGTTTGGTTTTTAATGTGTATGTGTGTGGGGGGTCAGGCTCCCCCAAATGGGGGGTGGGTGGAATTCAAAGCAGAATAAAAATTAAACTAAACTACATAAGCAACCCTGAGGCTAGCCAGTACCAGATGGGTGACCATTTTGATGAGTTTGCTTTTTAATGTGTACGCGTGTAGGGGGCTCAGGCTCCCCAAAATGGGGGAGATTTAAAACAAAATAAAAACTAAACTACATAAGCAACCCTGAGGCTTGCCAGTACCAGATGGGTGACCATTTTGATGAGTTTGGTTTTTAATGTGTATGTGTGGGGGTTAGGCTCCCAAAAATGGGGGGGGGGGGGGTTAAAGCAGAATAAAAATTAAAATTGACCCAGTCTAGAAAGATTTCTCCTTCATTGAACGAGGAAGAACTGTAGGGTTTTTTGACTACATAAGCAACCCCGAGGCTGGCCAGTACCAGATGGGTGACCATTTTGAAGAGTTTGGTTTTTATGTGTATGTGTGTGGGGGGTCAGGCTCCCTCAAATGGGGGGTGGGTGGAATTCAAAGCAGAATAAAAATTAAACTAAACTACATAAGCAACCCTGAGGCTAGCCAGTACCAGATGGGTGACCATTTTGATGAGTTTGCTTTTTAATGTGTACGCGTGTGGGGGGCTCAGGCTCCCCAAAATGGGGGGGGGCTTCTTTCTGACAGGTTTTTCAAGAGATTCACGCATAATTCACAATTTTAAGTGTGATATTCAGTCATAACACACCCGAAAACCAATTTAAATCAACTTTAGAAAAACAAGTGTTCCGTTGGACAACATCGGCAATTTGACAAGAATTTATTCTAAGCTTCCTTTTGTATAATTTTGACACTGCAAGTGTACGGGCCATACTAAAATAATAACTTTATTTAGAATGCCATTCTTAACATGGGGGGTGTTCAACTATTCTGCACTTTCACCTAAGGTTTAACCATTTTTTTACGGTGCGTATTTTTCGCAGTATAAAAAAAGTACTGTTTCTAGTTTAAAATTCATTTTTCACTATAAAGTTTCGTTTATGGCAGACGGACGAACAAATGTCCGCTATAGTTTCGGTAAAATAAAAATAAACACGTAATAATAAAAATAATAAATTTTTATTTACCATCCATAATTTTGTCTCGCAATGAAAAGAGAAACGTCTCGTTTCTATATGAGTGTTGACCAACATAAATTGTACTGATTGATTCACGCTTGCACCGGTTTTGGAAGTCATGGAGATTCAACAAAATTATTTCAGCGCGTATGGTCCACCGTAGTCGAAAGGCGGCAAACGTTATCAAATGGGATCGAAAAACTGATGATATTTTTTAACACAAAGGGCACAATATTTATCGATTTTTTTTTGTATCGATTCTTCAAAGAATTCCCTGTTTAATAATGGTCATGCATTATTCGGCTCGCTAAAAAAAATGTATTAATTTATTTATCAAAGATTTTAAAATGGCTTTTTTCGTATAAATATTTAAAAAAATTTTTTTTTTTTTTTGCTTAACTTAAATTAATTATTTTACTTAACATATTCACCGAATTTCACACTCCAAAACTCAAAAGCGGAATAATTAAACACAATCAAAGTTCTGATGTTCAGACGTCAAAATAAGGTATGTAAACAAGTGTTTTCTTTTGTTTGTTTTTTTAATCTATAATCCTGTCCCTTACAACAACGGAATATGTTTTGTTTAGTTTCAGATGATTATTTTAAGCATATTTGTTCCCACTTCAAAACAAGGGGGGGTTGTAAGCAAAAAAAATATATATATATAAATATCGTTTATGAAAAATAAGTACACTGTTATAAAGTTCATTCTTCTCTTAATAATCGCTGAAAATTTCGTATTGATTGGATAATTACCTGATTTTTGGTAGATTTTTAAAAAGACGGTCCGTCAAAAAGTACTTGCCTGCCCCCCCCTCCCAGTTTTGGCGGTGCATAGATTAATGTTTAGCAGTTTTTGAACTTTCTGTGATTCTGATAAACAGCCAAGTTCGTTTGCATATTTTAACACTGGTAAACATTAATGAGAAGTGACTTTTCCAGGGCATTTATCGTGAAGAAGCACAAATATCAGCTGACGAAGGATGTAAACAAAGACGGACGAAACTAGATTTTAACATTTATCTGTTTATCTGTTTCATAAATTATTATTATTATTATTATTATTATTATTATTATTATTATTATTATTATTATTATTATTATTATTATTATTAATAATAATATAATAATAATAATAATAATAAGAATAAGAAGAAGAAGAAGAAGAAAATACAAAACCGAAAGTAAAACTACTTCCGGAATCTCCCGTTAGTTACGGATTAATTTAATAAATCCTTAAATATATAAAAAAAAAAAAAAAAAAAAAAGGGGGCGTGACTTTAAAAGCCGGTGCAATCGAATTCCCTAATTTTTTACGTTGTTCATTTGTAATATTTTTAGAATTTCACGGTTTCCATTCGGAAATGGTGTGTGAAATGAAAGTTCTGAGAACTCAGGCCACGGTTTCGATGAAAATGAAAGTAAAATTCATGAGTTTGTTGGAATTTCTTGGAAACTTTTTCAGTTTTTCATTTTTTCATTTTACGTCAGTTGTTGAATTTTGTTAAGTTTGTTTTTCAAGATGTCCATCCATAAATTTCTTGTGGAAAACCTGTCGGGTGATGATTTCAATCTCGACTGTTCCGTTTTGAATGATATTTTAGAGTTAAATGGAATTGACTGCGAAACGATCGTTCAGTCCATAAACAACGAAGACGAATGGATTGTTCATATAAATGACGAAACAAATCAACTCAAAAGTAAGCCATTAAAAAAAAACTTTTTTGTTCGATTATTTCAACAGGGTCGAAGTCGACAAACACTCGTTTATATATATGTTTTTATAGTTTTTTCTTTCTCTTTTTGTTTAAAGGGCAAAACACATTTACATCTTTAATACAATCCCCAAATATCGGTTCTTGTTCAAAATTTAACTTAATTAAGAAAAAAAAAAAAAAAAAAAAATGGCAGAGTTATACAACCATCGCCCCCGTTCGTAATTTCTGGTGCCCGGAAAACTCGTCCCGGGAAAACTCGCCTCCGGAAAACTCGTCCCCTTTCGCTAGGTAGGAAAACTGGCACCTTATTGAATAAATATCGATTGAAAACACATTTTATGATCGTTCTTGAAGGAGATATTGTTTTTTAAAATAGACTAAAGCCCCCCCCCATAATATTTTTTAAAAATATTTTTACTTGTTTAATTTTTTTTTTTTTTTTTAAATAAAATCGATGTTCTAAGTGTCCGTTTTCTACCTAACTGGCTAAGTTCTTAGTGGTTTCACTTATTTTAAAGTGTTTATTATGTTCATACAAAGTTAATTACAATTTTTTTGGTACTTATACAGTTTAGTGACGACATTAAAAAATGGAAATAATGAAAAAAAATTTATTGTACGTAACTGTTGTAGACTGAAGTTCTCCGAAAAAAAATTCGGTAAATTTATACAAATACCGTGACAGCGAATTAGTAGAAAAAAATGTACCCTAACCCTAACCCTAACCCTAACCAAGGTAAATTTATACAAATACCGTGACAGCGAATTAGTAGAAAAAAATGTACCCTAACCCTAACCCTAACCCTAACCCAGTTTTCAGATTCGTGTTCAGCAGCAGCACACCGAAACGTAACAGAATACTACGTAAAAGATTTTACTAATTCGCTGTCACGGTGTTTGTATAATAATACCAAAAATTCACTTCATTTGATCAAGTAGTTTTTTTTTTACAGCGAAAAACAATGATTTATCACGACTACGTCAACGTGGCCATTTTGGAAATGTTATTGCAGGCCCAGAAATTCCCCAAGGGCAGGTAACTGCCGTACATAGCAGAATATCTCCATTTTAGGCCAATCTAGCCCTTTTTCCCCCCACCAGAATGAGATTTTTTTTTTTTTTTTTTGCGAAGACAGATGCCATTTTTGGAGTGTTTTTTTTTTTTTTTTTTTAAATTTGTAACAGAAGTAAATAAATGAAGTTTCGAAGTTATCCATGCGTGTCCAACTGCGCATGTTTCGAAAATAATCTCGTATAAAAATTCTTCAATTCTTTGCATTCTTCAATTTCTTTGCATATTCAATAGTATTCTTATTTAAAAAAAAAAAAAAAATTGCAGATTTAAAAAAAAAAAAACCGTAAAAAAATTGCAGATGTGTTGTGCGGCGGGGTGCGGCGCACAACAGTCACAACACATCCGCAATTTGTGCGCATCTCAATATGCCGAGAAAAAAAGGCTAGATTGCGAAATTTGGCCTAAAATGGAGGTATTCTGCTAGGTACATTTCCAAAATGGCCACGTTGACGTCGTCGTGATAAATAATTGTTTTTCGCTGTAAAAAAAAAAACTACTTGATCAAATGAAGTGAAATTTTTTTTCAGAGAACTTCAGTCTATAACAGTTACGTACAATAAAAATTTTTTTTCAATATTTCCATTTTTTAATGTCGTCACTAAACTGTATAAGTACCTTTTTTTTTGTTGTTCTTATTTTAACAATGTTTTTTGGAGTCATAAAAACAATAATAAAAAACAAAACAAAAAAATTAAAAAAACAGGGAGCTATTCGATTTTTCGTTACTTTTTTGTTTTGGTTTTTTAATTATGATAGTTTTTTGTTTTTTTGTTATGTTTTTGTTTTCTCTTATACCAAGTGCACTCATGCGTTATTTAAAATTATAATTTTATCAATTATCAACATTTATTGTCCTCCTGTCAAATTTTGCAAAGATTAACTAATAAATTAACCGCGAAATATTTTTTTGGCGCGAGAGATGCCATGTGCTAACAATCTCTCGTTAACTAATTTTTAATTTTTACTTCAAAATTCTAAAATCAATCATTAAGAGAAAAAGTAATCACTAAATAAATTTTATGGGCCACAAGTAATCTTTTTGGTAAATATCCAGATACGCTACTACAAAACGCCGCGACCACTCTAATTTGTTTTTTTTATAGGTAATTGAGGTCGCTGACAACGAATCTGATAGTCAAACTTGGGGCAAATTTACCGTTTGCATAGTATTAACCCCTGAACCCACGAACTACTGTCGACCATTTTGAAGCTTCCGGTTACGCTACGCGCGAGCGCGCAGTCCACCATTTTGCAGGTTACGCTACGCGCGAGCGCGCAGTTCACCATTTTTCAGCTTCCGGTTACGCTACGCGTGAACGCGCGTTGTAACAATCTACGCTACGCGCATTCTCCAAATGGCGGAAAATTTGAAATTAAATATAAAAGTGGGGGGGGGGGGGAATTATTTTTTTTTTTCAGAACAGCGACCTCAAGTACTTATAAAAGAAAACAAATTAGAGTGGTTTGGAGGGGGGTGGATATTTTATTTTTTTTTTTATTAACTTTTCCAAAGGAAAGCACTCAAAATTATTTTTTTTTCTGTAACATAGAAGTTTCAACTTTTCAAAAAATGCATTATAGCACTTTAAAAAAAACAAAAAAATGAGTAAAAACAGTAAACATTAAGTCTGCGTAAGAAAATATTTTTTTTTTTTGAACAAATAATTTAAATGAAACATTTTTCCAAACAAATTATTAATTTAAAGGAAATATTAACAAGTCTGCGTAAGAAAATATAATTTTTTTTTTTTTTTAACAAATAATTTAAATGAAACATGTTTCCAATTAAAAACACTCCAAATTAAAATGGTTTATGAAACATCAAAATTGATTTATATTTACGTCTGTGCATGCGGATGCGAGTACATGACAGATATTGGCGTAAATACGTTGCACGAATACCAGGTCTCTTGACCCATTCTTTTACGTCACGATATTTTGAGTATGTATTTCCATGTCTTTTGGATTAACAAAATTCTCAGAGTGGTTTATGGTATAATGTTCGAACGAATGCTGTTCGATATTAGTATATGCTCTCCATGAATCACTGTATATGATAGACCCAGGCAGAATAAATTTTTTTATTAACGGAATTAGGGTTTCCGCATTCCTTCTATCTTCTGGTTCTAACAGTGGGACGATAAAACTACGTTTAGAAACGCGTTCAATTCCGCCAAACAGCCAAATCTGCTTAAGAATGCGTCCTCTGTTGTACTTTCGACGAACTAGAAGGGTCTCATCTATTTCAACTTGCACACCGACACCTCCTATTGGTTTTTGGTTTTTTATCCACTCGTCGGTGATTTCTGAGCAGAAGGATCTCCAATCTACTGATGTTGTCATAGATATGTCCAAATTATGTGTGACTGTCTTATGCTTCCATGAATAGTTTAGGAAATTATTAGTAAATTACTTTCCACGCAGGAATGCGTGCCTTCTCCAAAAAGGTACCTTTTCTGTCACTCACTGTGAAGCCACAATATCTTCTTTTTTTCTTTTTTGGAACAACCACGGCTGGGCACCGCCACATAGCATTACTGCTTCCAAGTGAACACAGTCTGTTACACTTTGGACATGACACTTGTCGAGGTAAGATATGATGGTCTCTCAAAAATTCTTCAGCTTCTTTGTTATTTTTATGAAATTTGGCTATTGCATCATAATAAGTGAACGTGCATGACTGGCAAGATTCCATGTTCACAAAATTGGTTTAGAAACTAAAATGACCGGAAATAGGCCCTAAAAACAGACCCCTCCCCTTACTGGTACCCGCGAAACAATGCTTCCGGCTAATTTGCAAAGAAATTCATACACCAAACAGACCACGAATCCAACTGAACACGGTCTATTACACTTAGGACATGATGCTTGTCCTCTCAAAAATTCATGAGCTGTATCACTTTTTGTTTTTTTAACTTTGGCTAACTAAAATGGCCGGTAAATATAGCGATAAGCTACAACACTCTAATTTTTGTTTTTTTTAGGAGTAATCGAGATTGCTGACAACGAATCTTATAATTAAACCCGTCGCAAATTTACCGTTTACATGGTATTAACCTCTGAACCCAGGGACTATTTTCTGCCATTTTTGTAGAGTCGAAGAAAATGAAGGGAGGAAGTGCCCACGTGTCTGCGCGTCATGCCTTACCTTGGAACGCTCCTACGGTGTGCGTATGTGCCTGGCCGAAACCCGGGAGAAATTCCAAAATGGCGCCGTCCTCATCTTGTAGATTGCGCGATCATTACTGGGCCCCACGTGACCGTTCTTTGGCTGCTGATTGGCCGAGGACGAACGCCGGAAGGATAAAGGGAGTGTATTTGGAACATGGGGGTGCCTTTTCTAGGATCGACGTCAGTGTGATCGTATCGGTGAACTGCTGCAGCTTTAAGAGTACCTTAGTGTGTGTGTGATTTTTTGGGACTTGCTCGTCTGCTGACTTTACAGGACTTTCTTTTCTGCTCATTCTACAGGACCTGCCCTTCTGCAGAACTTGGAACAAAACTTCAAGCCTCTTTTCTTTTCACACGTAGTCGCCTAAAAAGGTAGAATCCGACTTACTTGTGAAACGGCTTTAAGTTATTTCGGCAAAATGGGGGAAAAAATTGACCTCAAATTAATATCGGAGTTCGATGGATCAACCCCGGTACTTAACTGGGTGGAAAAGTTGGAGTTCATTGTGTTTTGTCTGGCGTAAAGAACTTCGAACGTGTTGTCCCTCTGCGCTTGTCCGGCGGCGCCTTTGCCGTGTATCAACAGCTCAGCCATGAGGGCAAACAGGACTACGAGACAATTAAGGCGGCACTGTTCAAGGCGTTTGCGATTGACCCCGCCACTGCTTGGGAGCAACTTGAGGCAAAGACCCTACGTCCGGGCGAAACGGTCGATGTATACTTGGCAGAACTGACCAAGTGAATGGTCTTGTTTGGTGGACTGCCCGAGCGGGCCTTAGCATGCAAATTCCTAGCAGGACTCCCGACAGAAGCAAAGCGACTATTACGAGCCAGCTCAAGTGCGGATTCGTTGCCCCTTAATGACCTAGTGGATCGGGCCAGGACTGTAATGAAGAATTATTCCGAGATGAGGGAACTGGTAATTGCTGCTGCCTGGTCCACGCCGAATGATAAGAAACCATATCAGGGACCCGGTCCACGTGGCGGAATTATATGCTACAAATGCAATGGACAGGGCCATATTGCAAGGAACTGCCGGCAGCAACCAACGGCCGTTCACTGCTACCGGTGTAAAGAAGCCGGCCATATAGCTCAAGACTGTCCGGGAAACGGAACCGGGGACAAGGTGTCAGCGTCAACCTCTTCCCCACGCAGAAATTTAATGAGACGCTGCCGATCGTTTCGATATATGTCAATGAAACACTGCGTTCAGCACTCCTCGACTCCGGGTGCTCCCGCACTATCATATGTGCAGATCTCTGCCACACTTGGAGAAAGAAGAACGTCCGAGTGATTACCATCAGTGGAGAGACGCGCACATGTTGCGGGGTGGGCAGCGTAAACATTCGGACGAAAAATGGAATCTCCGCTAACCTAGAGGCACTGGTGGTACTGTTGGACCTTAGAAGGGCATATCTGCAGGTCCGGGTTAGCAAGACACTGTGGCCGTTTCAGACGGTAGTGTTTTCTGGTAGGAGGTATTGCCTCACGCGACTGGGCTTTGGGCTGAACGTTGCGCCCCAAATCATGAAAACGATCGTCAATGCTGTATTGTCACAGGATAAGACCGTAAAAGAGGGGACATCAGCATACCTTGACGACATATACGTGAATGAAGACGTGCCATCATCACGTGTGAGGGCTAAGCTTGCCGAACTTGGACTGATTTGTAAGGATCCAGAACGCTCGGAGGATGGCGCTCGTGTTTTGGGGTTGAGCGTTCAACAGGAGCGAGGGACCTTGAGGTGGGGGCGCGGAACTGCAGTCCCCGAAGTGCCCCATATCCTCACGAGGCGGGCCATATTTTCCCTGTGTGGAAAACTGGTAGGACACTTGCCAGTATGTGGATGGACCCGGGTCGCAACAGCCAGCATGAAGAGGAGGGCGAGTGCAGTTACCAAAGGCTGGGATGACGAGACGGTGGACAATCTGTTGCTTCGCATGGTAAAAGAAACCATCACAAGAGTCAAGCAGGAGGACCCCGCTAAAGGAGATTGGTGCGTCCAGGGAGACAGACTAAATGTGTGGGTGGATGCGAGCTCCCTCGCGATCGGGGCACTATTGGAGATGAACGGGTCTGTGATTGAGGACGCCTGCTGGTTGCGACCACTGGATGATGCCGCTCACATCAACCTAGCGGAGTTGGATGCGGCGATAAAGGGAGTAAATATGGCACTCCAGTGGAAGGTTTAAGAATTGTGCTTACACACAGATTCGCTGTGCGTGTACCACTGGATAGTTGACACACTAACAGGCAAAGCGAGAGTGCGCACCAAGGCGGCTACCGAAATGCTAATCAGACAAAGGTTGGAGACACTAAGGAAGTTGGTGGAAGAGTACAACCTATCGGTGAACACGGTGCTTGTCGCTTCCACCCGCAATCTTACAGATAAACTCACCCGTGTGCCTCAGAGGTGGTTCGACGCAATGAAGAAAGAAGCCGAACCAGGATCGTTATGTGCTGCCTCTATTGAGGAGACGGAAGAAATCAAGAGGGTACACCACGACACTGGACACCCCGGAGTGAGACGGACATATTATTTCGCACACTTAACCAACCCGTCAGTGTCCAAAAACAGAGTAGAATCAGTGGTCAAGGAATGCCAAATATGCCAGTCAATCGACCTGGCTCCCACCAAATGGCAGAAAGGTCGGCTGGAAGTCGACGGGACTTGGAGCCGGCTGGGCATGGACATAACCCACTATGGTGGTCAGCACTTCCTCAAACTAATCGATTGCGGACCGACGAGGTTTGCAATCTGGCGACTGTTAACAGGACAGGACTCGGCTAGTGTCATCCGCCAATTAGAGTTTATATTTTACGAGCGGGGGCCACCCGAAGAGATTCTCACGGACAACGACACAGCCTTTTGCAGCGGGGAATTCAGGCGTTTCATGGACGAGTGGGGGACCCGGCTTAGACACAGGTGTGCGTATGTGCCGAGTGGCAACAGTATAGCAGAGCGGTGCCACCGAAGTGTGAAATGGATAGCAGCAAGGAAGCAATGCACGATTGCGGAGGCGGTATATAGGTACAATACAACGCCAAAGGATGACGTGACTGCTGAAAGTGCACCTGCTAATGCGATACATCGCTATCGAGTGCGTGTTAAAGGCATTGACGCCTGCCCGCCTAATCAGAAGAAGACGCAAGGACAGTACAAATCAGGGGACACCGTCTGGGTAAGGCCTCCCAATAACCGATGCACGACCAGGTTCAGACAGGGACGGATCACCGGCATAATCAGTGAGCAGGCTGTGCTGGTTGATGGTGTCCCACGCCATGT
Organism: Euprymna scolopes; assembly: GCF_053919585.1. Lineage (NCBI taxonomy): Eukaryota > Metazoa > Mollusca > Cephalopoda > Sepiida > Sepiolidae > Euprymna > Euprymna scolopes. The sequence goes on along the minus strand of NC_136511.1, from coordinate 18,400,501 downwards.
AAGGGATGTCCGGCCTGCCCTTGATATAAACCAAATGGTGAACAGTGAAAGTAATGAATCATCCAGTGATGAAATGTGGATCCGGCCTATGGCTGAGAACCTCAGCACGGATGGCGATAGCTCCAGCACCACTTCTGAGAGCTCGGATGAAGATGAAGATGAAGCGCAGCCGGATGGTAGGACTGTGGACACTGACCCAGGTAGCTCGGAGGAAGATGAAGTGCAGCCGGATGGTAGGACTGTGGACACTGACCGGGTGGCACTGGTGGAGATGAAGAAGCCCAGCTAATCCCCCTCCGTAGGAGCGCCCGCATCAAACGACCGCGGCCGTAATGCCGCATGTGTGATCTTGAGACCAGGGGGGGGTGGAGAGTCGAAGAAAATGAAGGGAGGAAGCGCCCACGTGTCTGCGCGTCATGCCTTACCTTGGAACGCTCCTACGGTGTGCGTACGTGCATGGCCGAAACCCGGGAGAAATTCCAAAATGGCGCCGTCCTCATCTTGTAGATTGTGCGATCATCACTGGGCCCCACGTGACCGTTCTTTGGCTGCTGATTGGCCGAGGACGAACGCCAGAAGGATAAAGGGAGTGTGTTTGGACCATGGGGGTGTCTTTTCTAGGATCGACGTCAGTGTGATCGTATCGGTGAACTGCTGCAGCTTTAAGAGTACTTTAGTGCGTGTGTGATTTTACAGGACTTTCTTTTCTGCTCATTCTACAGGACCTGCCCTTCTGCAGAACTTGGAACAAAACTTCAAGCCTCTTCTTTCTTTTCACACGTAGTCGCCTAAAAAGGTAGAATCCGACTTACTTGTGAAACGGCTTTAATTTTACAGCTTCCGTTTAAGTTACGTTTGAGCTCGCAGTAACATAAACGATGGCTGTTAAATGTGCCTTCATGTAGCAAACTGCCTTTTCACGTGGCATACAAATCTTTTATGGAACATTAAAAATTATATGAAAAAGAAGAAAAGCTCTCCAAGTGAGGGGTGGGGGGAATAATGTCAGAAAGACATTTTCTTCTTTTTTTTTTTCCAAAACAGATTGTTCAAAAAATTTTTTTTTTCATTGTCGAACAATTTAAAATTCGAAGAAAAAATTGTCTAAAACAAAATAAAAAAAAAAAATACATTATAGTACTTTTTTGGAGGAATTTTTTTTTTTTTTTTTTTTCTCAACTGTTTCACGGATGTGCATGTGTGAATCATTCACGTGACAGATTCCTCATGTTAAGAATAAGTCGGTTTGAAAACACTCTTTAAAGAGCGTGTCAAGCTGGCCTAATGGTTATGGTACTTGACTCACTGTCTTTAGGTTTCGATTTCAGCTCGAGTATTTTTTTTTTTACTTACAAGAAATGAACTGTTTACAAAAAAAACATAATACTCGCATGCACATGTCTCAGTTTCTATCCGATTTTTTTACTTCATTTTTTTTTTAAAGAATTTAACGTTTTGTTTAATATCAGGCCATGCCAGGTACAATCGCTAGTATATATATAAAAGTAAGTATGTGCATGTGAGGACAACAACTCAACGAAATTTTGATCTACAGACTTGAAATTTGGTATAAAGGTTATTCAGACACGTGGAAAACTTTTTTATCGGTTTTCATCCGGAAAGAAGGGCTGCTTAGGATACAAAATTGTAAAATTGGTACTTGGGAGTCATTGGATTTATATCGGTTTGTCAACTATTTCACGAATGTGCATGCGTGAATCATTCACATGACAGATTCCTTATGTTAAGAATAAATAAGTTTGAAAACATTTTTTAAAGAGCGTATCAAGCTGGCCTAATGGTTATCATACTTGACTCAATGTCTTAAGATTTTGGTTTTGATCTCAGCTCAGGTATTTTCTTTTTTTTTTTTTATAAGAAGTGAACAGTTTAGAAAAGAAAAGATAATAATCACTCACATGCACATGTCGCTGTTTATGTAGGAATTAAAATATAATATTTATGCATATTTTATGACCGGGCAACGCTGGGTCCTGCTAGTTTATTTACAGATATGTTATAGAAGATTTGAGCTTCTGTAACAAAAGCCAACACACACACACACACACACACCCACACACACACACATGTACACACACAACACATACAAACACACACATACAAACACATACACACACATATACACACGCAAACACATCCACACACACACACACACACACCTGGCAACGTATATCAGAAAGAACAATCGGAAATGAGTCATACTCCACCCACTATGACGATGCAATTTCTACAGCCACATACCTTGAAAACGGAACCATAAAACCCGACGTAGTGACATGGAACAAGAGAAAGAAGCAACCTTAGTAGAAGTTTGTTTCCCCAATGATGTTGGTTTAAACAGAGCTGAGAGAAAAAATATAATGAAATACCAAGGTCTTATGTTTGACATGAAAAGAAATTGGAATCTTAGGAAGATCTTCATCATTCCAGTAATTATAGGAACAACCGGACTCGTGAAAAAGAATTTCAAAAACTACCTGGCAAATATACCCGGTGAACCAAGTGCAAGAGAGGTTCTAACAGTTGCACTTAAAGGGACGGTTAGAATCTAAAAAAGATCTCTCGGTTGGAATATCTGGGCAAACTTGGGTTCTTGTACCGGAAAAATATGCAGTAAATAAAACGTTTAGTAAATCGTTATTTTTTTGCATACTCAACGAATCTTTGAACTACAGATTTGAATTTTGGTATATAGGATATTCAGACATGTGGAAAACATAATACTCACATGACCATGTCTCAATTGCTTTTTTTTTTTTTTCATTTTCTTTTAAAGAATTTAATGTTACATTTACTATAGACCAATGCTAGGTACATCTTTAAGTGTATATATTTGTAAAAGTGAGAACGTGTGTGTGTGTGAGGACACTTCTGAACCTATATACTCAACAAGACTTGAAATTTGGTATATAGAGTATTCAGACATGTGGAAAACTTTTTAATCAGATTTTATCCAGAACTAATAGGGAATTAATTGAAATGAATGTGTTAAAAGAATTTGCGAATTAGATCTTTTGCAGATGAATGCAATTTCACAATCCATATATAACAAAGTTGTATTTTCTTTTTAAATAAAAAGAAAAAAGGCATGCATTTTTTCTTTCTTGGACTTCAGGCCGGGATCAAAGTGTAGTATGTGACAGGGTTGGGAGGTTCTTACTAACCACGTTTTTTTGTTGTTGTTGTTTCCATCTCCCTTGACAGAAATGAAATTTTTATTAATATTGTTCTCTTTTTTTGTATTTTTTGATATAAATAAAAAATCTTTTAAAATTGGGTTTAAGTAGGAACCCCCCCCCACCCACACACACATAAATACAAATTTAAAAGGGTAACTATGATAAAAAAGCTGGCCAAGAGAGAAATCCTTTAAAATTTCCAACAGAGACGAGATGGACCAACCAACCTCGCCATCCCCTCCCCTTCATTTTGAGTTGACCTTGTGCCTAAATTTTTTGTTCATTTTCTTAATTGTATTTTTTCCTGTGAATAAAGAAATTAATATTTCAAAGTGTAGTATCTGTTCCGATGCTGCACTTGGGTTGATTTGTCCTTGGTTAGTTTTTTTTTTTTACACAGTGATCACCACTTATCAAGGCCCGGAAGCCACTCAGGGATAAGGGTTATTGCAAGTACATTACGTTAGTGTGGAGATTTGATGAAGTGTTTACTTAAGGGGGCGGTTCATTAGGAATTTGTTAACGTTGGACTTGAACACATCCAAGTTGTAGTCAAATGGGAAGCAGGCAGACGGAACAGTTATTTTTGGTCTCTACCAGAGTGCCCCTTTTGCCCTTATTTTGAGGAGCTAGTTTGCCCCCACATTAAAAACAACCTTGTGTCACATTTTGCTTTCGTGGGGAAGCAAATAAATACCAATAGAACAAACAGGTTTTAATATGAATATAAATACACACACACCAAAAAAATTTAGTAGAGATAGATTAGATTGAGATGACTCCGCCCTCAATAGAATTTAATTCATAATTCTTAAGTAGTTTATCATTTCAATTTTTAAGCACGTTTATTGGTTCTTGTAGTCACGGTCCTTGTGTAGCGATACGCCAGAGACATTAAAATGGATGGATAAGGAACATTTCAATTACGCGTACATTTGTCGTATCCACCCACGCAAATTCTGTAGAAGTAAAAAATAAACTGTGCTTCTTTGCGCGGACATAGGACAAGGCAATACCACATGACAGGGTGTCCATTTTCTGTCCAATCAACACTCGAAGAAAACACTTTCTAAAATCTTTTTCTAACAGCCTTCGCTGGGAGCCACCCAGAAGTGTATAAAAGGCACTGTGCATGAAATTCAAATCAGTCAGATTTCCGTTCAGTTCAGTTCAGGACGCAGTACCATAAATGAACAATGCGTTGTTTCGACTCCATCTCCTTGACTAACATCACTAACATTGACACCACACACCAGGCACCTAAAGCCTCTTAACCTCACTGGATTAATCCCCCCAAAAATAACCTTTTGTCACATCAGACACATTTATGGAGAAAAATTATCACATTACTGGAACTAATTAATATAACAAAATTTATTTCCTTTTGTTAAAAAAAAGAAGAAACATGATTGCCTCAGTCGGAGGAAGTTGTTTTTCTCTTTTCTTCTTTTTGGTACAGTTCTTTTACTCAAGTCCAATCAGACTCTATTTAAGAAATATATATATAAAGTCCTCATGACTATTCCTCATTCTAAAAACTCATAATTCATTTAATGACTTTAATCTTTCCCTTACGTGTTGACGCAGCACATGCATATAAAAAATACACCAAAAAGTGCTGTTTTCTTCAATAAATTTCTATATTAAATGTTGAAACTGGTTTTCATATTGCTAATTACTGACACCTTTTCTTTTTTTTTACTTATTGCGAACTATTATCCTCATCTATTCTTAGTTCTTCTTTCACAACGTTTCGGCCAACCTGGCTTTTGTCAGGTGGTAACCGCGACGGGATAGGGACACCAAATCTCTTAACTGTATTCTCAGCAATTACTGCCATCCATAGTCATCATCTTGCCACGTTTTGGCCAAGTAAGCTTTTAATAATTTAAAAACATAAATGTTATAACAAAAATCACTCTAACTTCTCTAATATCTATGCATCAATCCCATTAAAAAAACCCTAAACAATTTTCAGCATGAATTGACCTGAAAGATTGCATTTCTACAAAACCAAACATTTAGTTCAGTTCAGGACGCATTACCACGAATGAACAACATGGCTGTTTCGACTCTGTCTCCTTGACATAAAATCACAACACTGATGCCACACACCATGCGCCTATTCCTGGTTCTAAAACTCTAACATTTACTTTTAAGAAACTGTTTCCAAGAACTATGATCATCTTGTAAATCATTTAATGACTTAATCTTTCCCTCGCGAGTTGACATGCCACACACATATAAAAATACAAAAAATAAAAAATTATTATTCTTTATTGTAAAATAAAACTTTATTATAAATGTTAAAGTTTATTATCTGACACTTTTATCAATTTTTGTTTTTGGTGAGTTGTTATTTTTATCTATTTATGTGCACGATTTTTATTTATTTATTTATCTATGTATTTATGTGCACGTCACTGATATGACGCCATCATTATTACATCATCAGCCCAAAAAAACAAAATACACACATATGGTATACAAAAATACAAAATACATACATATGGTATACAAAAAAACAAAATACATACATATGGTATACAAAAAAACAAAATACATACATATGGTATACAAAAAAACAAAATACATACATATGGTATACAAAAAAACAAAATACATACATATGGTATACAAAAAACAAAAATACATACATATGGTATACAAAAAACAAAATACATACATATGGTATACAAAAAAACAAAATACATACATATGGTATACAAAAAAACAAAATACATACATATGGTATACAAAAAAACAAAATACATACATATGGTATACAAAAAAACAAAATACATACATATAGTATACAAAAAACCAAAATACATACATATGGTATACAAAAAACAAAATACATACATATGGTATACAAAAAACAAAATACATATGGTATACAAAAAAACAAAATACATACATATGGTATACAAAAAAACAAAATACATACATATGGTATACAAAAAAACAAAATACATACATATGGTATACAAAAAAACAAAATACATACATATGGTATACAAAAAAAACAAAATACATACATATGGTATACAAAAAAACAAAATGTATACATATAGTATACAAAAAACCAAAATACATACAAATGGTATACAAAAAAAAACAAAAATACATACATATGGTATACAAAAAAACAAAATACATACATATGGTATACAAAAAACCAAAATACATACATATGGTAGACAAAAAACAAAAATACATACATATGGTATAGAAAAAACAAAAATACATACATATGGTATACAAAAAACCAAAATACATACATATGGTAGACAAAAAACAAAAATACATACATATGGTATAGAAAAAACAAATACATACATATGGTATACAAAAAAAACAAAATGCATACATGTGGTATAGAAAAAACAAAATACACACATATGGTATAGAAAAAACAAAAATACATACATATGGTATAGAAAAAACAAAAATACATACATATGGTATACAAAAAACAAAAATATATACATATGGTATACAAAAAACAAAAATATATACATATGGTATACAAAAAACAAAAATACATACATATGGTATAGAAAAAACAAAATACATACATATGGTATACAAAAAAACAAAATACATACATATGGTATACAAAAAACCAAAATACATACATATGGTATACAAAAAACAAAAATACATACATATGGTATACAAAAAACAAAAATACATACATATGGTATACAAAAAAATAAAATACATACATATGGTATACAAAAAACAAAAATACATACATATGGTATACAAAAAACAAAATACATACATATGATATAAAAAAAACAAAATACATACATATGGTATACAAAAAACCAAAATACATACATATGGTATACATGCACGCATCTACGAGACATTGCTTGAATTCTTGTTCTATTAAATAATTATGGAGTGTTAAATTCCAATTGTAAGTACTTTGTTTTAGACTCTACAGTAATTTATTCATATGAAATTTTTATTTTTCATTTTATATCCCTCTGGAGGGTAAATATAAATCTCACAGTCAGAGCATTTAAATAAGCATTTTTTTACATCCATTTTATGTATTTTTAAATTGTATTGAGTGACAAATTGTAATAGAATTCTAATTTTCATTAAATTTGTCGTTGGTGAAAATGTGGCAAACTATTCCACTCCAGAAATATGTGAAAAACCTTTTGCAACAAATCTTGCTTTAAAAGTTTCACCGCCAGAAGCTGTGATTTTTTTTTATTTTGAGAAAACCCAGCAAGAAGAAATTATATTCATATCTTTTGGTTTTGCCACCATTTCATATGTATTATTTTTAGATAAAGCTTTGAATTCGGATTTCATAGCTTTTTTCCATTCTTGGTGATTTTCTGAATTAATCGCCTCATTATAACTTTCTGGCATAATTTTCAACGAGTAACAGTAATCCATTGCGTAGTTTTGTATCTTTTCAATTTTTAAGGAGTCTGTCCTTTTTCGCTCTCTTATCGGGTATCAACATGTTGGGTTAATATTTACGTCAGTAGTTTTACTGTAATTGTTGTCGTTATTAATATTTTCATGGTGATCGATGAAAATACTAGGTAATATTTCCTCATGTTTTTCGTCGACTGGTTTGTCATTTTTTAAATTCAATGTACCATTGAATTTTACACATCTAACCTTTTTATGGCATTTTGGGCTGGAAAATAGATTAAATATGCTGGACTGCTTTTCTTGTAACCTACGAAAATACCTTTTTCGCTTTTAATATTTAGTTTACTGGTATTTTCTATAAATGCAAAGCAATTTGAACCAAAACTATGCATTCGGTTCACTTTTGGTTCTACCCCTCAAAACACTTCATACGGCGTTTTGCCCAATCTTTTATTGAACGATCTATTTCTGATATATGCTGCTGCCATTAAAGCGTACGTCCATAAACTATGTGCTAATTTTGATTCAATAAGTAGACATCTTGCCATCTCAAAAAGGGTCCACCATGCTCTTTTAGCAGTGCTATTTTGAAATGAGGAATATGGTTTCTTATGGTTTAATATGATGGTTAATTAATAGAAATTCAAAGTCCTTACTAGTAAATTCAGTCCCATTGTCTGAGTGAATACATTTTACTGAGCCATACAAGGCGATATCAGCTAAATATTTCTTAGTGGCAAGGATAGTGTCGGATTTGTTTTTTAGAAAATAAACTATAATTAAACTGGATAAATCATCAATAAAGTTCAAAACGTACCTTAAACTATTTCTTCCCATTAGGCTTATCAGACCTGCCAAGTTACAGTGCACAAGTGAGAGAATTTTCGTGGCCTTTTTGCCTGGTGTTTTGCTTATATATTTTGCCATTTTTCCCTGTGCACAAGCATCACAATTTGGGAGATCATCTAAAGGTATTATTTTCATGCCTTCAACTATATTTGGTAATTTTTTTAATATCAGCTGTATTGCAGTGTCCCAGGATTTTATGCCAGGTTTCCAAGTTGTGACAGGCAGTTTTTGAGGGAGCCATACTTTTTAAATAATATAGTCGGCCATTTTCTTTAATGTCAAATACAGTTCCATTGGGGTATATCAATTTTGACTTGTTTTGGTCAAACTTTATATTCGCACCTTGTTTAATGGTTGCATGCACGGAAAATATGTCTTGCTTAAATGTAGGTATGAAAAGAGCATTTTTAAGAATACACTTACAAATTTCACTTTTATTATTTTTTAGTGATATTTTAGCATCGCCTCTTTTCAAGACTATATCATTTATTTGACTACCGTCAGCAAGTTTGACAAAATTACTCTGTGGATTAAAGTTTGAATCAAAATTAATAAAATCAGATTCCTTGGTGATAACGTGTGCTATAGCACCACAGTCTACAAGAAGTTTTTTACCGTTTGTCGTATTGTCAAAGTTACACGTGAATAGAAATGTATATTCTTCCTAAAAGTTCTCAACGTTTTTGATGGAATCCATTTTTGAGCTTTTATATCGACATTGGAAACTTTTGTGGTTGGGTCGTCCACAATTATAGTAGATAATTTTATTCTTTTTCTTGGGAAAATTATTTTTGGGGAAAGTATTGCAGTGAGATGTGTAATTTGGTGGTGTCTGTTTTCAAGAAGCATTTTTGAACTTCATGATATTGCTAGAGTTATTGTCCACAAGCTTCCGATACATCTCTTTGTAACTGCGCGATGCCATTTTAAATTCACTGAAATTCAAAGGTTTGTCTTTTTGCGTTATAGCAGTTGTAAATGGTTTAAAATTAGCTGGAAGTCCCTTGAGCATCATTGATATTAACAGGCTATCGCTTATTATTTCACCCGAGAGTTTTAAGGCATTGGCGATTGTTTTTGTCCTTATACCATAGTCAGTAATAGTTTCATCTTCGTTGTGTTTTAGAGACGTTAGTTCTGTATATAGAGATATAATTTTCGGTTTTTCTTTGGATAAATAATGCTCTCCTAATATGTTCAATGCTTTCCGTCCATCATCCAGGGCATCTCTTATAATCAAAGGCAAACTTCTATCATCTAAGCATTGAATCAGTTCTGCAAAAACAGTTATGTTCTTTTCAAGAAATTCGGAGTCGTTAGGATTCTCCGTTGGAGATTGTATAACTTTGTGTAGTTTTTGTATCCTTAAATACCCCAGAAATTTCACCTGCCACAATTCGAATTTAGATTCTGATCCACCAAAGAAAAGATGATGGCTGGACGCATAACCTGTTAACTGTTGAGAAATTATGTTGAACAAAGATGGTGGCAGTAAATCAAATCGGCGAAAAATCAATGCAATCTTTCTTTCTCTCTCCCCCTCTCTCTTTTTCACTCACCTTCTTTTTTCTCTTTCTCTCTCCCTCTATTTCTCGCTCCCTCTCACCCTTTCTTTCTCTCTCATTCTTTCATTTCTCTTTTCCTTCCTTTCTCGTTCCCTCTTTTCGTTCAGTTTCTGCCCCCCCCCTCTCTCTCTCTCTCTCTCTCTCTCTCTCTCTCTCTCTCTCTCGCTCTCTCTTTATTTACATTATTCATCCTTCCTTCTTGTACAAATCAAGCACAAAAACAAAAAAAAAACAACGATGTTAAAAAAATATTCATAAACTTTGAAATTTTCTTTTCTTTTTCTTTTCAGTTCTCGAGAAGAAAAAATATATTTTTGAAGGTTTGTACAAGCGTTCGGGATATTCCCTACATTTTCATCCACATCTGGAGGTAAGTTGCCATTTTAAAAGTAAGCTTGTAAGGGAGATAATTATAAAATAAGGGGAGGTTACTCTCGATTAAGTCTGAAACAGCAGACGTTGAAGCTTTATTCGGCTAGCATAACTGATACACTTAGAACGATATTTTATAGTTTTTACTACAGAGTTTACAAAAATGGAAGATAATCCTAAAATAAAGGGAGATTACTCTAGATTATTTATTAAAAAAAGACAAGTGATAAGATTTAAAAAAAAAAAACAAAGGATTTTTCTTTTATTTTTTCATTCCAAACAAGTCATATTACTTCTTGTAATGTAACGGACTACTATTTGAGATCATTTCTAACAGGAGACTGTGACGAGTTGAGAAGCGAGATGTTCACATTACATTTAAACTTCTGCAGATTAATACAGTCAAGGGAAACAGGAAACAGGGAGGGAATTCCAAAGTCTAGCTGTCTGTAGGGAAGAAACTACTAAAGTAGAAATCTTTACAGCATCTAGGGACCTCTACAGTGAAGTGGCGGGATTTTGTTGCTAAACAGATCTGTTTAAATAGGTACAATTGTGATGAGTTCATCAGAGCACATTCCATTAAAATGTTTGTAAAACAGACACAGGGATGCAACATTGTGGTGATGAGACAGGGGTTGAGACCTAGTTGAGAGTGCAAGACCTATTAGATTTAAGACTATTCTTTGGAAGCTGTCCAATAGGGAGGGAATAGTAGTGGATGCCCCAGTCCAGATGTGACATACTTCATCCATATGCAAACGGTGGCTTTAAAGAGATGCAGGATACTCTCAGGTGTGAGTAATTTTCTAGCATGGTAGAGGGAGCCCACCTTTTTTTCAGCAACGTTTGCAATATCCTCAATTTGTTTGTTCCAGTTCATGTTGCCTGTGAATGTAAAGCCAGGGAGTTTGAAGCTAGTGTTCTCTAGTGGTGTGTTATTAGTCTGCCTGAACTGCAGAGGTAACCACCCTTGAAAACCGAAGAAAAAGTGTCAAACGAACGGATCTAAATTCTACGCAAATGGAAAACAGGAACATTGGAAGAATATGTTTACCACTTCAAGGTATTCAAAGCTAAAAACCTATCGATCAGCCCGACCGCCAAGAACATTTACGACAGAACAAAGCCCAGAACGAAATTCCAAGGAGCGAAGTGGACATATCCAAAAGTCTACTACAGAATTTGATAACATATCATTCGAATCAATTATAGTTTCATCTTTAGTTCTAGATGAAGATGAATGATACAGAGATGATGTATACATCATCATCATCGTCATCGTCATCATCATCATTATGATGCAGTCCGTCAGCCTTGACGATGACTAGTCGGAGCCTCAGTGCTTTATCCTTTGGTACAGGACTTTCCACCTTTGGCTCCTAACTTGCTTGCGCAGTTTAGGTGCAGTATCTGTTGCGCATCAGATAAACACCCTCTGAACCTCCAATGCTCATTTACAGTGACGCGAACCCGCAACGACTGGCAGCAGAGGAGACAATAGCTTCTGGACGAAAGTAATCTCAGTAAGGTAAACAGTCACCCTATCACATCAGCTACTACGCCTTTTCTTTATGAATGAGGTTCCATAGGAAAACTGCAATTTTAAGTCAAAGTTCCCATCTCTTAGCCTTTTGCTGTGATAAGGCCCACAAGGCAGTGGTGCTTGATTTTAGGGTTGGTTCCCCTAATCTTCACCCAACCAAAGGTACCCACAAGACAGTGAAGTAGGGGTAGGTAGTGTGCAAGGGCGTGTCCATACATCGGTGGGCCATAACTACCTCTGAGATCCCCTACTACTCCGAGATCTCCTACAGGTTTAGCCTGGGGCTGCAAGGCACTCAGTTACCGTGTGTGGCCAACATGTAGGCACTGTAGGAGTCTTGATGATGGAGAGGCCAAGATGAAGTATACGCAGTCATAGGCAAACTAAATTCAACCTGACAATATAGGTTAACACAGATGCCTAAGGTAATACCCTAGAATATTTTGCCAGATGTTTCCAAACTGTTTGGATTTTTGGATCAGTCAACATACAATGCTGATACAATTCGGATGAAATATGAAATAATGGCCCCCAGAAGTCGAGAGACTCAAAATGGGGCACATTCCAATCGACATTGATTAATTGCAAAAGTGCATCTCATTTGTGAACCAAACCCCTGAGTTGTTTGTTTTATTCGTTGATTTTTAATATAAAGGAAAGATTTATTTAAGCAAAAATGGAAGGAATATATATATATTCGAGCAACTGATCCGAGACCTCCTTTTTGCCAATGGCACCTCCTTGTTGCCCACACCGAAAGAGCCTTACAGCGCTTCACAGAGGCTGCCCAGCTCTTTGGACTCGAGATCAGCTTGAAAAAGACGGAAGTTCTCTACCAACCAGCTCCCCAGTTAGAGTATCGCCCTCCCCACATCACCATTGGTAAAACTAAGCTGAAGACAGTTCACCAGTTGACCTACCTGGGGTGTACCATCACATCAGATACCAAACTCGACAGGGAAATAGACAACAGACTGGCCAAAGCAAACAGCGTTTTTGGCAGATTGTACAACAGAGTCTGGAAAAACAGACACTTAAAAAATTACACAAAAATCAGTGTGTACAGAGCCGTAGTACTTTCCACCCTCCTGTACGGCTCTGAGTCCGGGACAATTTACCACCACCAATTACGACTCCTCAAGCGTTTTCATCAGTGCTGTCTCCGCACCATTCTCAACGTCCACAAGCGTGGCTGCTGTCAATCTGGACAATCCCCTTTGTAGAATCTTCGTTTGCGAAATACTGCCAAGAATATAAATTTATTATTGAAATATTTATTTGAATATTTTTTCATGCATAAAAATAAGTTATCCATAGACATGCATAAAGTATATTTCCACAAATATATATATATCTATATATCTATATATACATCTATATATATATCTATATCTATATATATATATATATATATATATATATATATATATATATATATATATATATAAAAGTAATGAAATCAAAAGGATGTAGTGGTTACCTGATATACGCAATGGTAAACTTCAATCTAATATAAATACCAGTAAGTTGAAATTTATGATTAAAATTTATTGTTCGACTGAATACTCCAAGAAACAATTTACGAAGTCCTTATTCCGCAGAGGTTCAAAGAATGCTATTCTTGCTATTCTTCTAATCAGTGGACAGAAAGAAATCAGCAAATTATATTTGTAGCAATGCTAGAATTTGCTGGTTATGGCATTAAGTGAAACTGCAATTTATTATAGTCATAAATTGCAAAGAAAAACAAGTGAAAAAATATTGGATATGAAAAAAAAAACATGCATAATATTTCAGCTTGCATGAAGTTTCTCTCAAGGTAATCCGAAAGATGAAAAAACTTCTTTAGGGAGAATGAAGTCCAAAATTAAATCCAGTGCGATGTTAATAGTTCAGTTTTGATTGTAAATTTCAACTTACAGCTTTTCTCTTACATATGTGTGTGTATGTGTGTGTGTGTGTGTGTGTGTGTGTGTGTGTGTGTGTGTGTGTGTGTGCCGATTGAAATGTGTCCCATTTGAGTCTCTTGGCTTCCAGGTTCCTTATTCCATCCTCCATCCTATAATTCCAACCTTTTCATGTTGCGGATGTATGTGAACTATTATATTCTATTAATAAAAGTAATACAAACCCGGATTTAAGAGACCCGAATATAAGAACACCTATATAACAGAGATGTGTTAATGGTTAGAGTGACCCGGATGTAAGAAACACGGTTATAAGAAGTCTCTTATATCAGGGTTGCACTATGCTAGTATCTTTGAATCTTATTCATGATCGACTCATGACAGACCGCCCCATGCCCAAAGTTGTTGAGGATAGTTATAACTGCCAAGAAACGCATAACTTTGTTTTGTTTTTTATTTGTTTTATTTTTTTTGTAGGACAAAGTGGATGTGCCACTAGAAAATGAAAAAGATGAAGAAAATGAAGACGTTGGTTCAGGTACTTACTCGGACGAGTTCCACGGACAACGTGATCCAAATTTGTCAGGTGATTCCTTTTAGCAAATTCATTTAAAAACGATCAGATTTTGTTGAAATTTTCTGGTTTTATGTATAAATACGTTGTTAAAAGACCACAGAGATTCTTTATTTAGTTACACCTTTTTTAAATTTTTCTGATGTTTTTTGTGTGTAGATCAAAGATATTAATAAATGTTCCGTAGTTAGATTTGTCTCTTTTAAGCATGTCGCGATTTTGTTTGCTTTTCGTCTTTCGTCAAGACATCGTCAGGAGAATGTGTAAAGCTGGTTGCACGGACTGGTGGATGGTCGTTAGTAGTAGTAGAACGGTTGATGTGTGTGAAACCATTTGTGCCCATTAGGGTGGGAGGGAGTGTCCGGTTTTGAGGTGACTGTAAGGTCATTAATGGGGAGGGGTTACAATAAGCATATTAAAGTGTTTTAGCTAGATTGAAATGTAACCATATTTAGGACAGGTGTCTAAGTTCTTATGTACATAGTTTCCAAAATTTTTAATTTTTTAATGTTAGTTTCATGGTGGATTATTTGTGAAATTAGAGAAATTTTAGTCAGCAACACACAAATTGTGTTAATTTAATTGTACATGTTTCTATAATGTGTTGCATATACTAGCAATATATTACACAGCATTAGATATCATTTTTTTTTTCAATCATATCTTGCATGGCTTAACTACTTCTTTCATACTTTTAAATGGTCTTCACATATCTACGTATAACTATGTTCCATTTAATTATCCAACATCAATAAATGGTACTTGTACAGTTTAATAAAGTCTTTAAAATAATGTAAATATTGAAAAAAAGTTATATTGTATGGACTCGTTATAGAATTAAGTTTTCATACACAAAAAAAATCACTCAATTTGATGAAGTAGTTTTTTTTTTTTTACAGAGGAAAATCAGACTTTACTAATATCGATAATGTTGCAGCCATTTTGTTTTTCGCAAATGAGGAGGGAGGCAGGGTGGATAACTCCAATTACTACTTGTAAAATTTGACAAGATTATTTTGAAACAAGGGCAGAAAAAATACCTAGATATTTTAGGGTTTTTTTTTTTACACTTATTTTACAGTTTTTTTTTTTTGTTTTTTTTTTGTCATTTTTTTAAAAAAATTCCTTTTTCATTGTATCCTTTGTTGTTTGGGCAATAAAGACACGTTTCACCTATGAATATGATGAATGAGTTGAATTACCTCCCTTACAATGGTGTTCATTATAACTGGCAACGTGTATGTGCTTCTAGGTAATGATGCAGGGGAGATAACTTTGTCCTTTGTTAATCACTTTTTTCGTTTAAAGACAACCCCCCTCCTCGTACCTAAAAATATTGTTCTCATTAAAATTTGATTTTTATCTGTAAAAAAAAACAAAAAAAAAACTACTTGATCAAATTAAGTGAAATTTTTTTTGTATGAAAACTTTATTCCATAACGAGAATGTACAATATAATTTGTTTTTGATATTTTCATTTTTTAATGTCTTGATTAAACTGTATAAGTACCCGATAAATGCCCATCAGAAATCTAACGTTCACTTTTTTTTATTTTCTCAGGCAATTTTAATAGTTTAGCATCAATTACCGATTGTGTGCCGAAAGAAATTGAACAAGAAAATCCGATAACCAATCACGGTCCTTATGTGGATGCGAAAACAATTTTGGTTCAAGATGTTCCTGAAGATATGGATTTCAAGTTCTTAAAATTATTCTTGGAGGATCACCGTACTTCCGGCGGAGGAAAGATCCAGAATATATCTAGGGTGCCGGACAGCCAAGATGTGGAAGTCACATTTGAAAGTTCGGACGGTAAAGTACATTTTGAGATCCTCATTGCGTTTTTCATGGATTCTCTTCATTAGGTGTATCAGAATTGTAGCCAACCCGCCATAACAAACGACTGTTTGAATACCCCCCTCCCCAATGTATACAAGCTTATAACAAAATGAAAATGTAATTTCAAACCTTAATTTTTATTTCAATAAAATAAGCAAAGACCCAATTTTAATATAAAATATTTAATCCAGAAATATACAATTCTTTTTTTTTTTCCTCGATTTTGTTTGAGAAAGTTTTCACAGAAAGCCAAAAACAAACGCTAGTCGAATTCTTATATAAATATATAACAGCCAAAAAATCACTTACCGGATCCATTTTACTAAGATTGGCTTTCTCCTATTCTTCCTGTATGAGAATTTATCAATATTTATATATTATAATCCATGTATTTTTTAAATGAAAGGATTTTTCAACCAAGATTAACGGCATGCTGTGTCTCTGATAATAGTGTTTCGTCCATTAAAGAACCCGGATGTTAAAGGAATTCTCACTTTAACTATGGAAGCATGTAAGTGGAAAAAATAACTATTTCCCAAACGTTGCTTAATTAACTGTTAACACGCCGATATTAACTGTGCATTTCTTCATGGAAGCTACTTGTTCCCTGGAATGTTAATCATTAAAAGTATTTTCTGTTAAATTGTGTTCATTGTATGTTGCCTCCACCCCATATGGTCACAAAGTGGGTGCCGATTTTACATTAAATTATTATAGAAAAGTGATCCCTCACTTTTTGACCACTAACATTTCTTTATATCTTGGAAACTACTCGTTTGCCGTAATTTTAAAGGTTATTTCCGTTTTCAGCGCCCCCGAAAACATTTAAAAGTGGAAATTTTTTAGGAACTTTCGAGGGTGGATATTCATGTTTACCCTATATGAATAAATGAACATTTAATGTAATAATAACGAACAAAAACAGGTTTTTTTTTTTTTTTAATATAAGTTTTTTATTCAGTTGTGTATGAAATAAATGAATGTTTATATATATATATATATATAGAATGAAAATATCGTAAAAATAGAATCAATAGAAAAATTTTGAGAGATTTTTAAAGTTTAAAAATTGAAAAATACTGAACTCGTAAAATTCAATTAATTTCATTACTGTTTTTTTATAAATAAAAAAAATAATATTTCTATTACTTTTTATACAACTTTAATAGTTTATTTTGGAAGTATAATCCATAAAGAAAATAAACAACCCACGTTTAAACGAGAAATTATGAATTTTTTATATTTTATTCGCAGTTTCGTGTTGGGGTGTCAAAAATTCCTACAAAAATTCTGATCCAACTAGCGTCCGACTCTCTCTTTCACATGGTAAGTTTGAGAAAAGGAGTTAAAAATAAAAAAAACTAGACAAAATACTGTTGGAAACTCGCTCAATATATATTACCATGACATAGGCTGACATATATTCAGTGGGTTTTTAATAGCATTTTGTCTAGTTTTTTTATTTGTAACACCTTTTCCCAAACTTGCCATATTAAAGAGAGATTCAACCGCCATTTTAAATTGTTCAATACATCGATAAACATTGTATGTTTTTCAAGCTGAATAAACATGTTACATTGAATAAAAACACAAAAAATGTATCTAGTTTGGTAGAAAAGTAACTTATCTTACCTTTGATAACATTTATTTGTTATATAATTTTTATTTTACAACTTTTTCCAATCTATGTGTACACAGTAATACAAACCCTAAATTTTACATCGGTAAACACTATGTTTTTCGAGCTGAATAACATGTTACATTAAATAAAAACACTAGAAAATTATCCAGTTAGGTAGAAAAGTAACTTATGTTGTCTTTGATAACATTTATTTGTTATATATTTGTTTTGTGGCAACTTCTTTGACTCTATGTGTACAGTAATAATACAAACTCAACCTACTACTTTATCGTCGAAACTAGAGACGCAATTTTATTTCAGTTTCTCCGATAAAGTGTAGAATTACCTTAAAAATTAATACTTTTTTTTTTACTCAAATAAAGTTTCAAATATCAAAATAAAAAAAGTACAACTTCCCCATAAGTTATAGAAAGTAAAAATAAATCACGTGTGGTAAAAAAATGAACTCACCATTTTCAGCACAAAAATCCAAAAAGTCCCGGCTAACCAAAAGGATTAAATATAAAAAAAGAAATAGTTGTGTCGACGTGACAGGAGTAAAATTATTCCAACGACAGAGGTTTATTTGCGCGTACGTGATATATGTAATATATGCTAAACTTAATTCCCTTTAGCTATCTTTTGCAATATTTTATTTCCACTCTAACTGGGTAGAATGTGCTGCTTCCCAGCTGCCGTACATACAAAATACAAACCTTTCATTCATGGATTTTGACCACTCACAGCTCCATGGCTCAACAACTTTTCCATTTTTTTTTTAATCTCTTAAAGAAATACATGAATTCTTGATTTAATATGTTGAAATTCTTATTTAGCGACTGGAAATATTTTTTTTTTAATATCAGAAAAAAAAAAACATTGGATAAAATAGGAATAAATGTCATCGGCCAATATTAAGTGAATTATGTAAACCTAAAATAAGCTTCCACACACAAAAAAAAAATATGAGAAAATCAATGTGGTTTTTGAAATAACAAAGTTTTAAAATTTGAACTTTACAGGTAAATTTCTAAAAATCACTTCTTTTTTTTGTTTTAAATTTGAATATTTTATTTATTGATTTTTTATCTTCAATTTGTGATGTATAAAACTTTGATGAGGCAATTAATTATATAAATTTTAATAGACATTTCAAAACATTTTCTACCCTATGCGACGAAGGCCATCAACTCCCCATATTTCCTCCTATAACACAGAACAAGCTAGGTAACATACAAATATCCGTGCATGAGGTCGCCAAGCTAATAAAGAACCTAGATTCCAGTAAAGCAACTGGCCCTGATGGCATCCCAATTATAGTGTTAAAAAAGCTTCAACCAGAACTTGCTCCCATACTTACGAAACTATTTAAGCGCTGCCTTAAGGAGAAGTGCTTTCCGACTCCCTGGAAGACCTCATCAGTTTGCCCTGTATTTAAGAATTCAGGTGATAAGTCATCTCCCTCTCAATACAGACCAATAAGTCTCCTGTGTGTTATGAGTAAGTTGCTGGAATCCATATTAAATAGAGAAATAGTCAACCACCTCAGCAGGAATAACCTTCTTAGTGACACACAATATGGCTTCCGCTCTGCAAGATCTACCGCAGACGTGCTGACGGTTATATCACATAGGATTAGTGAATCTCTTGACAAAGGCTTCCTTTCTAGGGCAATTGCTCTCGACATATCAAAGGCCTTCGACAAGGTATGGCATAAGGGTCTACTTCACAAGATTTCCAGCTACGGTATAACTGGAAATGTTTTCTCAATCATTAAATCATTTCTCTCCGATAGGCTCATAAGAGTAGTGGTAGATGGACAAAAATCGGAAGCCTGCAATATAAATGCTGGAGTCCCTCAGGGGTCAATCCTGGGCCCAACTCTCTTCCTGATCTACATCAATGACCTCCCTAAACACATACTTAAATCATTCGTTGACATCTATGCTGATGACACGACCATCTACGGCAACACATCAAAGGCTGTAAATGACAAAGTTCTCTCTGATTCTCTCTCCTCTGATCTCGAGCGCGTGGTTCAGTGGGGGAAGATGTGGCTGGTTACCTTTAATGCATCCAAAACCAAACTCCTATCCTTACATCATCAACGCTCTGATCCCCATCTGGCATCAATTGTGATGGATGGCTCTCGTCTGGGTGAGGCCCCGTGTTTTGACAAGCTTCTGGGTTTGACCTTTACTCCTGATCTGAAATGGAACACGTACATCAAGTCTGTTGCCAAGGTCGCTGGAAAGATGGTGGGATCCTTCTACCGCTCCAGGAGATATCTCACTATGGATGTAATTCTCTATCTATATAAAAGCCAAGTACGTCCAAGGATGGAGTACTGTTGCCATATCTGGGCAGGAGCTGCTAAAAACAGCCTATCCTGCCTTGACAGAGTACAAAATAGACTTCGTGGCTTAGTGGGGGATGCCCTTTTCTCTACCCTGCAACCTCTCTCCCACAGAAGAGACGTTGCGAGCCTGTCCTTGTTTTATCGTTATTTCCATGGCAGATGCTCGTCTGAACTCCAATCTCTGGTCCCCCCTCGCCAATCTTTCACAAAAAACACCCGTCTAGCTGAATCCACTGTGAAAAATTTCCCCCACTCTATATCTGTGCCTAAATCAAAACGCAGATTCCATGAACAAAGCTTCTTTCTTAAAACTGCACGCCTGTGGAACTCTGTTCCGTCTGCCTGCTTCCCCCCGGACTACAACTTGGTTGTCTTCAAGTCCAATGTTAACAAATTCCTAATGAACCGCCCCCTTAAGTAAACATTTCAGCAAATCTCCTCACTAACGTAATGTACTTGCAATAACCCTTATCCCTGAGTGGCTTCCGGGCCTTGATAAGTGGTGATCACTGTGTAAAAAAAAAAAAAAAAAAAAAAATGGGGAGGGGGGTGAATTTCACAAAAAAACGTTTGTGTAAAATATTAAATTTGGTTTATTAGAAAGAGCATAAAATTTTACATTGACCCTGAAAATATCGTAAAAATTGAATCATTAGAAAAATTTTGATAGATTTTTAAAGTTTAAAAATTGAGAAATATTTAACTTGTAAATTTCAATTGATTTCATTACGTAAAAAAAATGGCGTCATTGAAGACGCGCATCGCTGCGCCTGTACTTTGTAAACACTGTTTTATAAATAACTAGCGAAGTATACCCGGCATGCTCAGGTGTTTGGAGGTGTGTGTGTGGAAACTCCGAGGGGGGGGGGGTAAAAAAAAAAAGTAAGTATGAGGATCGAACCTGAACCCTTGAGGCAAAGTTGTAAATTAAAGTGTAAACAAAAAAAAAACGCGCGACGTTAACCATTACCCCACCGCGATATGCTAATTTTTGAATTTATTTAATTACTTGGATTTGGCAGGTGCCCATTGTAATGAGTTAATGAGGTCAAGTTTGACTGCGGGATAGTATTCATTTACTGCGGAACACTTTTTTTTATTTTTATTTTCCCAAGATGTTATAGGAAAAAGACTAACCCACATGCGGCGAGCGACAAATGTTGAATATTTATCTTCCTGAAATCGAGCAAATTAAATAGACAGGCGAGCTTCGTTGTTAACTGCGAGATATTACAATTTATATGTGATATAAAAAGTTTTTAAAAGTTTTGGAGCGAGCGACTGCTTCTCTGAAAAAAACCTTGTGTAGACATACAGAAAAAGCGAACACGCAGTTTCGTGTTAGGGGTGTCAAAAATTCTGATACACCTATCTCTACATGTATGCAAATCATTGGATTTTTGCCTGTTGAAAATTTCGCAACGAGAATAACAGGAAACTTCAAAATCTAACATCGAAAAATCTAAATAATACAACGTTAGGCAACACTTTTTTACTTTTTGAATGTTGTCTCGATTTTTACAACTGATTTTTTTTATTATTGTTTGAGCAATAAAGACAAATTTCATATGATGAATGAATTGAATTACCTCCCTTGCACTGGCAGTCATAACTGGCAACGTTTATGCGCTTCTATCAAAGGGAGGTAATAATGCAGGGGGAGTAACTAAGTTTCACTAAAGAAATAAGCATAAATCGAAAAGAAAATTTAGGACGCTGAAAACGTTTGATATTTATTAGAACAATAAATTGGACATTATTTTCTTGGTGCTTTTTCGTTACAAGAGTGAAATTTGAAAACCAAAATATTGAATTCCATTAATTGTCATGCCACAGTAATGAACATATCCAAAAATTACGAAAAACGATACAGGGCATACTGATGAGATTTTCCAGGGTGATTGGAAGCAATTCTCCTTAAGACAACGTTCAAACAGTTTTGTAAGTATGGGCGCTATTTCTGGTTGAAATTTTTTTGAGTACTATAATTGGAATACCATCAGGGCCAGTTGCTTTACTGGAATCCAGGTTTTTGATTAGCTTGGCAACATCACATACAGATATATGTATATCACACAACATGTTTTCTAATACAGGAGGAAACATTGAGGGTTCGCGGCCTTGGTTGCAAAGGGTAGAATTAGCTGCAAAGTTCTTGACAAAGAGTTTGGCTTTGTCTGATGATAATGAGATTACCTCAGGTCCATTGATGATAGTTGGGATAGAGCACACACTTCTGTTCAGGATTCTGTTTGCTATCTGCCAAAACTGGTGGGAACCAAGCCGCTGCTCAGCTACTTGGGACTTGACGGATTGAACATACAACACTCTTGCATTCTTTATTACTTTCTTACAATGGTTGCTGGCAGTCTGTAAAGCGGCTTTAGTTTCCATACATCTATTACACTGGAAGCAGTGGAAAAAGTGATTTCTGTGCACAATGACAGCATCAGATTCAGGAGAGAACCATGGCTGGCTGTTAGGTTTTTGCTGGAACTTTTTGTAGGGTATGAAACGGTCTATACCTACAATTAACCATTCCATCAGGTCTGATACTATAGAGGACACATCCTATTTAAACATGGAACACAGAGGTAGATTTGATATAAATGTACGGAAGCTATCCCAGTCAGCCATAGTGTATCGATATACTGTACAATGGAGAGGTACGTCTGGAGACTTATTACATTTCATTTTTATCTTAACTGATACAACAGAGTGGTCGTAAGATCCAAGAAGAGACAGAACAGAAACTGAATATAGTTCAGGGCAAGTTGAGAGAAAAAGGTCTTGTAGACTCGCATACTGGCTGTCATTGTTGGGTAAACGGGTGGGTTCGTGAACAGTCTGAGTAAGGTCATAAGCAATGGAGAAATCATGACAGAACCTCCCCTCATCATCGGTCTTGTTTGAGTGGGTCAACCATTCCACATTATGAACATTGGAGTCTCCACATACGTGAATGTAGGTTGAAGGATAAGCAGATAGGACTTGATCAATTTTCTCAGATATGCTTTTAAAGATAGTAACTCCGCTGTTGTGGGGCGATAGAGAGTAAATATAAATGCAGTAGTGTGAGCTAGTACAACCCGGAAGCACATATAGGGTAAGTTAGGATCTTCTCTGGAGATGGACATGGATGCCATCTTTAATATAGGCACATATTCCATGCCCATAACGATCTTGGGGGTCAGATTTAGAAGTTAAGTTAGAATATCCTTTAATTACGAACTCATATATGGAAATAGCCTGTCCAATGCTAGTTTCGCTAAAAAATAAAAGGTCAGGTTTAGTCTCCTGTAATTGAGTCTCAACCTCTGGAAGGTTAGAACGTAGACCCCTGATGTTGGAGAAAGAGACATGGTAGTGGGGGTCTGCGTTGGAAGTTGGAGATCCGGGTTTAATCGTATATTTTTTCCTGAAACTTGTCATGATGGAATTTTGGAATTTGTGAACTAGGTCGTCAGACTTGCTAAGAGCAGGACAGAGAGGGGAAACTAAGAGAGAAAAAGAAACAAAGAAATTTTTTTTTTTGTAGAACATGATAAGGTAAAGCCGTAACAATTACCCACTAATATGGCATTGAGAGGCCCCACCAGAAGCTGCTGCATGGTCCAGAATCCATTCACCAAATGGCAATACAGCAGCCCCAGTACTTTGCACCTGCTGATAGGACAGCCTCCTTAGTGGTTAATCCAATGTTTGGGTCCCTGACTATCAGGCGGATAACGTCAGCCCAGATAAAACGTTTACCTCCAGCACCCTTACTAGTGACATGGCTCCAAGGATAGACATAGAAACAGAAAATTTCCACCACCTCTGCCAACCTAGAATACAGCTTTTTCTTCTCCCTTTGTCAGAAAAATCACTCATTAAAAAATAAGGACTGAGGGACAAATAAAGAGAAGCAAGAGTAATGGGAGCTGCCGATAACGCATCCACAATATGTTTTCTACTCTCCATTAAAAAAAAAAAAATTATTAAGTATTGTACTTAATAAAAGTCCAACTGGCATGTTTAAGGGAAAGTATGGTGATAGATTCCCCTCTCACAAACTAAAAATGAATACAATTTCCTAATCTATTTTTGCAATTAGCTTGGGAGATGTAATAAACAACATTTATGGACGAGAAAGCACTAGCATTAAATAAAAAAATCAGAAAATAAATATATAAATTAAATACTGAAATAAAATGTAGTTAATTAATGTTTGAATTTAAAGATAAAAAGATTTATATAGAAGTCACTTATCTCGAAAAAAGACTTCCGTCTCCAGAATGCAAACTGTTGAAAAGAGTTTTAGCTTTAAAAACATCTGCGTTCCAAAGATTTTTTTTTTTTTTTAATTAACTGTTAAAGAAAGTTTCAGAACAGTTTCCGATGGTTAGGTGTTCTGTACAAGTCCTGGAGGTGACTTGTTCTCAGTAGACAGTTCTCGAGTTGTAAGCCACAGAGCAGAAGATTCTTCCCGTGTTGACACGAAGGAAACACATGCGAGTTTGCTAAAGAAAAAAGGTTTAATTTTTATGGAGCAATTCTGGTTTCTGATTGGTTGGTAGCAAAAACGTGAATTAATTTGATTTGTCAGTTTCTAGCAGCATCGTTTATAAATAGAATCTTCCAAAATATTGCAACAGTAATTATGAGGATGATTGGTAATGATGATGCTGATAGAAAGTGATGATAATCATTTGCAATGATGATTAATAACAATGATGATGATGATGATGATGATGATGGTAATCATGGTGATGATTGGTTAGGATAATGATGATGATTGGTAATGCTCATGATGCTTTGTAATGAAAATGGTGATGATAAGGACGATGATGATTAGTTAAGAATATAATGATTTCTAATGGTGATGATGATTGGTTATGATCATTATGATTGGTCATGTTTATGATTGGTAATGATTATGATGATTGGTTATGATGATGATGATTGTTTATGTTGATGATTGGTCATGAGGATGACCATTGGTCATACTGATGATGATTGGAAATGTTAATGATGATGATTAGAAATGATGGTTAGAAATTCTTGTTTCTGATGGATTATAGCAGAACGTGAATTAATTTGATTTGTCAATTCGTAGCAGCATCATTTATAAATAGAATCTCCCAACTGTGGGGGACCATACTCTATTATCAAAAATACTTCAACACTCGATCTATGTTTTTTTATCTGACCTCTTGATTCTTTCTTTGACTTGGCCCTTTGATCCTTTTTTTGACCTGACAATTTCATCCATTTTTTTGTCTAACCTCTTGGTCTTTTCATTGATCTGACTGCTTCATCCTTCGTTTGACCTGACTCCTTAACTCTTTGATCCTTTCTTTGACTATTTGACTCTTTCATTGACTTGATTCCTTGATCATTTCTTGGGCCTGTGTCTTTCATCATTTCTTAGGGCTGACTGATTGATTCTTTCTTTGATTCTTTGATCCTTTCTTAGACCTGACTCATTGAGGTTTTCTTTGATCTTACTCATTGGTGCCATCTTTTACATTATTCCTTGATCCTTTATTTTACCATTCATCTTTTCTTAGACTTGACTACTTGATCCTTTCTCTTTGATCCAAATGCTGATCATTTCTCTCTATTTTCAGTGATCGATTATGTCTTAAAGAACTCTGTTTTAAAAATCGGCGATTTGGCTTTTGGCATCAGACAGAAGCAACCACAGCAAGAAGCAACCGCAGCCAGAAGCAGCCAGAAGCAACCACAGCCAGAAGCGGCCACAGCAAGAAGCAACCGCAGCAAGAAGCAACCACAGCAAGAAGAAAAAGAAGAAGAAGAAAAAGAAGAAGAAGAAGAAAAAGAAGAAGAAAAAGAAGAAGAAGAGGATATAAAGTCAATTGACTCTACCCAGAAGACTATTGAGGTCCATGGAATTCCACCTGATATTGATCTGGAAATAGTGAGACTGTACTTTGAACACTCCAAGAAATCTGGAGGCGGACAAATCGACAATGATTTAATCCGTGATCATCTGACTGGCGTTATAAAAATCACCTTTGTCTCAGCTGAAGGTAAGAGTTTTTAAAATTTGATCAAGTTGAGATTTCAATTCAGTTCTTTAATTCAATAAATTTGGCAAAAAATAAAGCAAGCAAGCTTCAGTTGCAGCAAAAGGAGGTTAGGAATTTCCATAGACAAGAATACAGGATCAACTTCCCCAATTTCGTTTTGAATTTGTGCATTATCAGCAATGCATTTACTTTGATTCCAAAATCCAAGGATTGTGATTGAGAAAGCAGCCTTTCTTCGGTTCAATCGAAATTGACGGATAAATAGTTTCAGATAATTCCTATGCAGGTCTCTTGTGCAGAATGGAATCATAGATTTTGATGGAGATCATAATGGCCATTGAGTAGATTGTAGGCTAAAATGAGACCACCATATAATTGTCAGAAATCAAGGGAGAAAAGGTTAAGCTTTTTGGGTCAGTTTTGTAGGGCAGATCCACAAGAATGCATTTCGGTTTCTTATAAAGTATTTTAATTACTTTACTATTTCTCATATAAAAATATTGAAAGTTTTAGAAGCAATTTACGTCTAATAATTTTAGCAAAAAACATTTAAAACAATGTAGTAGCAGTTATATAATTTCTTCTTTGGCATCAGTTGATAATCACATCTTTACAAGCATTACAAAGTCAAAGGATTTCAAAAACTCAGAATACATTGGAATTCCGTTATAGACCTGCTATCTCTGTATTGTCTATCATGATATTCTTAAGTTTTATGCATTCCCTAATTAGCTTAGTAGCCTCTGTTTAATGCTAACGGGTTTTGTGACCATAGTTTAATAAAGAAAAAAAAGAAAAAAAATTGCTTGAAAGATAAGAATTGGTTTTCTGGAACTATTTACAAAAATAATAAGTAAGTCTTAGGATTTTTACTAAAACTTTTTTTTTACAAGGGAGTCACCACTTACCAAGGTCTGGAGGCCACTCGAGGATAAGGGTTAATGAATGTAAGATGGTAGTGTAGTAATCATTAATGCTAGAAATTGGATAGAATTTAATTATTTATGGAGACGGTTCAAGAAGAACTTGTTTACATTGGATTTGAAGGCTACCATGTTGTATTCAACTGGGAAGCAGGCCAGCAGAACAGTGTTCCACAGGTGAGCAGTTCTGGGAAAGAAGCTTTGTTCATGGAATCTGCGTTTAGATTTAGGCACAGATTGAGTGTGGGGGAAATTGTATATAGTGGTTGTAACTAGTCGAGTGTTTTTTGTGAAAGGTTGGCAAGACAGACTGCTAATACTTGGTGGATGGCAGTGATCAGGTTGACTTTGGAGGTCATGTTGATGATGTTTGCGACGTATGACCAAACGAAGTACTCTTTCTGGGTCTTTTTGGACTTGTTGAGCAGCGCCGAGTCCTGCTGCCACACCCAGCGTCTGCCAGCGGCCACCTGATCGCACCAGGAGTATCACCACAGTCTTCAGCACATCCACGTACACTTTGGCGTTGACTTTCAAGCTGACTTCGAAGATGTGAGGTTGCATGATGTGACTCTCACTTGAAATCACACTAAAGACCATATTCGGAAACTTTGTTTTCATTACTCTGGGCACGTCCCTGTTATTTGTGGCAATCCAGCAATTCATTTTATCAGTACTGCCAATGGTCCTGTTGTCATAACTTACATTGGTAGACAACATATGTTGTACAGCGGCGTATCTCCGATCTCGCTCATTGAACATTGTCACTTTCAGACATGATAGAAGGCTCTTATCACTCTTGGGATTTGTACACAACTGGCCAATTTTGTGCAGAGCTAGCCAACTAGTAGATGGTCTGCAAAAAAAAAAAAACGGTTTAATCTAATGGAAATGGAATCATGTCGTCTTTTCTAGGGCAACAATTTTATCATTGCAGCCCATACTAGCACCTGCTACCCCTGTGCTGCAATCGTATCACCGACAAAACTTTTCAACATTTGAATGTACTTTCTCCATGTCTGAGTTCTTATCCGTCTCCATTTCTCGTACACAAACTGGTAAAATATATATGAAAGTAAAAAAAACACACAATTAAATTGCATGTAAATATATTTTATTTCTTTGAACAGCTGCAAATCGGGTTATGAATCAGGAAAAACATATTTTCAATGGAAAAATCTACCAAGTAAAATGGCATCGTGGATCAGTCGATAAGTGGTTCTTCCTGTCTGATGTGAGGGCAAACGTAATGAAAGACAGCATTGTAAACTTTCTTGAATCACAGGCAGACATCAACGTCGAAGATATTGTTAAGATGGATGCTGAAACTCTGTGGTTGGTCAGCTGCACTGATGTCGTCGGTGAGTAAAATCTTTAACCCTAACCCTTTATTCTCGCTTCTTTTATAGGCACTTCTTTTTTTACATGCTTTTCACTTTCAGGAAAGACACAAGGAGACGTTCACCGAGAGTTTCTTTTAGGGTTTTATTTTTTAAGAGAATTTGACTCATACTGAGTGAGAGACTAATGTTTTCATAGCTAACAATTTAGTTGACTTCGTAACTTAACTGAAATGAGTGATATGCGAACAGATGTTAGTTGGTGTGATATTTCACACTTAGCAATTATCAAAGGTTTTTACAACACTATTCGCGATGCCCTATACTCCTCCCACAAGTAGACTGCCCCAAAACCCCTTTTTTCTATCAGCTCAAAAAACATGACGTCATTCATCATCTCAATTCATACCTTTGTTTTGTTTCTATGCTCAATGTTATCAAATTAGCAAAACTTTTGAACTTTGCCATTCAGACGTTAGGTCAGTGTAACGTTTCACACTTAGTGATTATCAAAGGTTTTTACAGCATGATGTCTTGTACTTCCTCTGAAAACGTGACTTCATTCATCTTCACTCGTACCATTGCTTTATCTCTGCCATTTGGCGTGCTGTCCCTTACCTTAATTTTACGTCACCCATCTTACATTCAACTCTGGGAATGATTTTGTTTTGCAGATTTGGATTATCTTGGTGTACACTCAGTGTTATCTTTGCTAAAATTGTTTCTTTTCATGCAGGAAAGACACAAGGAGACGTTCATTGAGAGTTTCTTAAAGGTTTAATTTTTGGATAGAATTGACTCAGGAGAGAGACTATTTAGTTAATTTGTTAACTGAAATGGTGACATGAGGACAGTGGCATTGAGGTAACATTCCTTATAGTATTATTAGTGGTGTGTCTCATGTAATCCTCTCACTCCTCCAATGATCTCCAGCACGTGACGTCATCTCATTTGGTTGTTCTGGGTCGCAGTTGTTTTGTTTCTATGCTCAATGTTAGCAAAACTTTTGAACTTTATTCTCGCTTCTTTTTTTACATGCTTCACATTTGTAAAAGATTGAAAGGGCAAATCGCCCGGCATTAGTCATCAAATACTGTGGAGCAAAGCTCATTTAAGCCAAAAGAAGAAAGAATCGACTTTTTTTACATGTAACAATAATTATTTATAGAAAAATCTCCGATTATTCACATGCCTGCACTTAGACTCTTAATATTCGTGTGTAAACAACATCCTGTTTGGGCGATTTTTTAAAATTTTGTTTTAGTCATCAACCCTAAGTCTGAGGGTCAATTTCTCTGCGATGTGGTGTGCAGTTTAGTCATCAATCCTAAGTTCGTGGGTCAGACTTTCAACAACAAGGAATCTGCGGGTGAGCAGAGTGGAGTCTGTGAGGCACATGATGCTTCGTTCTATATTGAGAATTAGCTGGGGATGACTATAACCGCCTGACCAATAGAAGATAATTAATGATTTTCAGTAATAGATTAACAGTAATATTCTACAATTTTCATTGTTCACCTCTTTTTTCTTCATCTATTTTCTCCTTGCATGAATGTGTTTTCCTTGTTTAATCACTTATCAAAGTTTCATGAGCATGTGTGATCCGTTCAGCCTTTTCTTGATAAATTCAATATATTTTGTGAAAACTAGGCCAATACCATTTTATCTCCGTCATAATTCATTATTTGGCAATTCATAATTCAGTTTATGATTAAAAAAAAGACAGTTAAATCTTCTTAGATATTAATTTATTTTTATTTCGGACTACTAGTCCTCATTTTTATTAGTTGTTTTTTGATTGGTTTGTTTAGTCACAACGTTTCGGCCAACTATTCCTCTGGCCTTCGTCATAATAAATTAATATATAATGCTCATCTCAAAAAATGAATTCCAATTAAGGAATAATATATATATATCTTCTTAGATATTAAGGATTCCCTTAATATCTAAGCCAGCAAGGCAATTGAGAATTGCTCGGTATTATTCACATAATAAAAGCTCTTAGTTCTATTATAACCGTTATTAATGTAAAATTCGACTGCCATACATGCTTCCACATACGTTATTTGTCATACTGCTTCTACAGATGGACTGATTTGAAATTTCTCACCTTAAAAAACGTGACGTCATTTATCATCTCGACCCTGTTTTGTCTATACCGTTTAACCTATTTCCCTTTGCCTCAATTTTCCGTCTCCCAACATAATAAAAAAAAATATATTTTAACGTTGAAGTAGGGATCACTTTTATATATAAATTCAATGTAAAAAGAATACTCACTTTTTTGCCTGAAAGCTTCTTTTTTTTTTTTTTTTGGTAA
Organism: Euprymna scolopes; assembly: GCF_053919585.1. Classification (NCBI taxonomy): domain Eukaryota; kingdom Metazoa; phylum Mollusca; class Cephalopoda; order Sepiida; family Sepiolidae; genus Euprymna; species Euprymna scolopes. The sequence continues at coordinate 18,369,640 of NC_136511.1, read as the reverse complement.
ATTTTTACTTACTTTCCATCTTTAAAATGATGACTTTTAGATGGTTTTTAGGTATGCTGAAAACGAATATCACATTTAAATTTTCCTGCAACCAAGTAGTTTTTCAGATATTTAGCAATGTGATTCCTTTTTCATCAGTAGTGGCCATTTGTCACACCCATACAGACTGATTTGAAATCTCTCAACTTGAAAAATATGAAGTCATTTATCATCTTGACTCATGCCTCTGTTTTGTCGATACCATTTAACCTGATCTTTGCCTTAATTTTACGTCGCTCGTCTTTTATTCAACCCTGGTTTGCAGGTTTGGCTTATCATGACATGCACTCAGTGTGACCCTTGTCAAACGTCGTACTAAAATTAAACTTTTCAGTATTTACCTGCTATTCTTTGTCATCTCATTCAGATATGCACAAATACTCGTTTTCCAACTCAGATCACAGTATCAAAACATTGAATCGAACATCATTAAAACAGGTCAATGATTATACAGGGTGGCACGATAAAATAGTCGCCTAGAAAAGACGACATGATTCCATTTCCATGAAAACCGTTTTTTTTTGTTTGTTTTTTTTGTTTTGTTTTTTTTTGCAGACCATCTACTAGTTGGCCGGTTGTGAACAAATCTCAAGAACAATAGGAGCCTTCTATCGTATCTGTAAGTGACACAATGTTTAACGAGCAAGATTGGAGATGCACCACTGTATAACTCATGCTCTCTACCGATCCAAGTTATGACAACAGGACCATTGCCAGCACCCTCAAAATGCAAATCTGGATGGTTCAATGCTTTAGGGCACAGCTTAAAGCATCGGATGACCCTTTCCAGCTATAGTTATGGCTTTGGTGTGGTTTTAAGTGAGAGCCGCATCATACCACCTCACATCTTCGAAGTCAGCTTGAAAGTCAGCACCAAAGTGTACCTGGATGTGCTGAAGAGTGTGGTGATACTCCTGGTGCGATCAGGTGGCTGTGGGTAGACACTGAATATGGCAGCAAGACTCAGCACTGGCCTACAAGTCCAAAGAGACCAAGGCTTAGCTTCAGAAGGAGTGCTACGACTTTTATACCCTTCTCTTATTGGCCCTCCTCCTCCCCTTACCTGAATCCACTGGACTACTTTGTTTGCTCATACATTGAGAACATCACCAACACGACCTCCCTTAACAGCAAAGGCAGCCTGATCACAATCATCCACAGAGTATTTGCCGAGTTATAGAAAAAAGCATCCTTGCAGTTCCAAAATGTATCGAGGCGGTGAGTGAGGTTGAAGGCGGCTACATTGATTAGATGTCAGCTCTACTACATAATCAAGTTACCTGAATTGATTTTTTCATTAAAAGTTTTTAAATAAAGCTGTATGGTTGTTTTCTTTAGGGCGACAATTTTTATCGTTCCACCGTGTAAGTATCTATGATCCATCATTTTATCCTCATTCAAAGATTTCAACATCAAAAAGCGGGATTGCATCGTCTGCTCCTGAAGATTTAAGCACAAATATGGACATCACATCTCAGCACAAACATCAAATTGAAAATTTTTAAATCGGTAATACAACCTATTCTTCTCTATGGTTCGAAAACATGGATACTTTCCAAAAAGTTAGGAACATACCTGAATGGTGAATCCAGCTAAACAACAAATCTATGAAAAACTTCCATTGGCATCATCTATTGTCACGTGTTCAATTTGCCATTTTTCTAAAACAGTAAATGAAGTTATTTTTTCTCTCCGACCTTCTTCAGGTATAGTTTGTCGAACGTGGGAATGTCCGCAAGGACCTGTGGCAAAGGCGTTAGAGTACTTGGAAAAATCAAATGTAAAAGTGATATTCTCCTCAAGGTTGGAAGTTCAATTCTCAGTGTGGGCGACTGGAAAATATAATTGCGAATGACTTAGGACCTCTATCCAGTCGTGGCTGATGAAATGAGAGCATGCTACTCCCGTGAAGAAAATAAAATTGTTTTTATGTGCAAAATTTGGCAATAAAAAGGCCAAATTGGTGTAATTTGGCAAGAATTTTCAAATTTGGTCATGTTATTTGTTGCAAAAGTTGGTAATGAAAAGGTACAAAAAAAATTTAGCAATAAAATGGCCAAATTCAGTAATTTGGCAAGAATTTTCAAATTTGATAATAAAAAGGCCAAATTAAATCAATTAGCAATAAAAATTTATTTTTATGTGCAAAAAATTGTCAATAAAAAGGCCAAATTAGATCAATTAGCAATAAAAATTTATTTTTATGTGCAAAAATTTGTCAATAAAAAGGCCAAATTAGATCAATTAGCAATAAAAATTTAGTTTTATGTGCAAAAATTTGTCAATAAAAAGGCTAAATTAGACTAATTTTGTCATAAAAAGATCTTTTTTGTGAAAAAAAATTAGCAATACAAACGCCAAATTAGACAAATTCGTTTTTATGCGCATTAGCGATACAAAGGCCCATTGGCCTTAAGAAGCCAAATTTTGCAAGAACATTTTTTTTTTTAATTTTGTGGCAAAACTGAGAATAAAAAGGTCACGCATGTGCAAGAAAAATGTTAAAATCTGTTAATAAAAAGACAAAATTGTACAAATATGCATTCAATTTAGCCTTTTTATAGCCATTTTAAAACTAATATGGCCTTTTTATTGCCAAGTTTAAAAAAAAAATTTATTTATGTAAAATATATTACTGGTGTTTTGGTGCAAAAAGGCCAAATTTGTAATTTGGCAAGATTTTTACTTTTGGCCATAAAATATATCACTAATATTTTACCACAAACAAATTTTTATGGCCAAATTAAATTAATTCAGCCTTTCTATTGCAGCTTTTGCCCAATAATTTGACAATAAAAAATAATTTTTTTTTTTTTTTTAAATTTTGTGTAAACTTTGACAATGAAAAGGCCAAATTGTAGTAATTTGGCAAGAACGTTGGCAACAAAAAAGGCTAAAATAGTAATGTTTGCAATAAAGGGGCCAAATTAGAACCTGCAACGCCCACACAGTTGTTCAATTTAGCCTTTTTATTGCCAATATTTTTGTGGGATTGCCAAAAAATTTGGCAATAAAAGGTTGTTTTTGTGTAAACCTTGGCAATAAAAAGGCCAAAATAGACTAATCTATAAATATAAAAGCAAAAATGTATGTATGTGTGTTCGCTCTTTCTGTGTGTCTACAAAAGGCTTCTTTCAGAGAAGCGGTCGCTCACTTCACAACTTTTTAAAACTTTTTATATCACATATAAATCGTAATATCTCACAGTTAACAACGAAGCTCGCCTGTCTATTTAATTTGCTCAATTTCAGGAAGATAAATATTCAATATTTGTCACTCGCCGCATGTGGGTTAGTCTTTTTCCTATAACATCTTGGGGGAAAAAAAAAAAAAAAAACGTTCAGCAGTAAATGAAATCCCGCAGTCAAACTTGACCTCATTAACTCATTAAAACGAGCACCTGCTAAATCCAAGTAATTAAATAAATTCAAACGTGTTTCTGTAAGAATGTCGCGGTGGGGCAATGATTAACATCGCACATTTTTTTTTCACAACTTTGCCTCAAGGGTTCGGGTTCGATCCTCATACTTACTTTTTTTTTTATCCCCCCCCCACCTCCAAACACCCGGGCAACGCCGGGTACCCCTCACTGGTTAGCAATAAGAAAGAGTTTTTATGTGCAAAAATTGTTACGTGTCAATAATATTAACGTTTATTTTTCATTGCTATGCATCAATATTATTAACATTTTTTAATTGCATTAATAATATTAATGTTTTTTAATTGTTATGCGTCAATAATATTAATGAAGCTTTGACATTCAACAAATAATAATCAAAATATGTGTTTATATTTTTGAAGATCTAATCCAAGTCCAGCAACTCTGCAAGGAAAACACGATGAGATTCATAAGTGAAACACACCCAAAAGTCTCTTGTGTCTCATCATGTGAGATGCTCCTTGTGAGGCTTTTGCAATCGACGAAGCATTTAGATGAGGAGAAGGTACATCTTTATTTCCAAGGTCAGATGCGTGAAGGTCAAGAAATAGAATCTGTCGAAAAGCTGTCTGATGACCAGTTTCTTGTGACGTTTAATGACCCAACGGGTGAGTTCTTCATATCCGAAAATCATCCATTTTTAAACTTTTGTTTCTTTCTCTTTTATTCTCTTTTATATGCGGAAAGATTTCCAATTAAAGTAAAATATTTTGGTGCTTTTTCGTTGCTAGAATGAAATTAAAAACTCAAGTAACACCAATGCTATCGACTTAATTCTCATGTGGCAGTAATCAATATATCCAAAAATTATGAAAACTGATAAGATCTGAAATGGAACACATACATCAAATCTGTTGCCAATATTGCTGGAAAAATGGTTGGATCACTCTACCGCTCCAGTAGGTATCTCACTGCCAATGCATTCCTCTATCTGTATAAGAGCCAAGTACACTCTAAAGAGTCCATTAATAAGGAGAAATCCAGGACAACTTGTTACAATACCACATTTGGGCAGGTGCTGCTTGGCGTGCCCTATCCAGCTTTCAAAGTGCAAAACTGGCCTTGAAACCTGATGCCCTTTTCTCTTCCCTGCAATCTCTTTCCTATAGAAGAGACATTGCGAGCCTTTCTTTGTTTCATGCTCGACTGACCTCCAATCTATGTGCCCCCTCCCCCCACCTTCCGCCTTGCCAAATTTTCACAAAAAACACTTGACTAGCTACAATACTAACTTAAGGATAACAGACTCACAAAAATGCTATTTCAAACTTAAGCGTCATAAACCACCAGAAATGCTATTTTGAACTTGACGATGATATATATAAAATAGTATTTTGAGCTTAAACGTGATGAACCAATTTAAAATGCTTTTTTCAAACTTAAGCATGACACACCATTGAAAATACTATTTAAAACTTTTGCGTGACAGACTAATGGAAATGCTATTGCAACCTAAAGCATGACAGACCACCAAAATAATATTTCAAATTTGTGTGACAGACAAACGAAAAAAAAAAGTACTCTAAATAATTATTTTTTAAATAAATTTCTTTCATAATATTTTGCAAGATTTTCATTTAGAAATTAAAAAGAATTTGGAAATCAAGGAAAACGTCTGGTTTTTGTCCATAAATAAAAAAAATAAAGAAAAATCTGTGACGGAACAAAAAGATCATATTCCTAAAATCACATATTTTTGTATTATTAATCTCTACTATTATTATCACCCTTTGTTTCTTGATTGTTTTTAAAATGGTTATACGAGACAGTCGCTTTACAGTTACTTATGAACTTTAATTTTCTTTAAAAAATAAAACTAGTTGATCAATTTACATGATTTTTGGAAAGTGATATTTTCGTTTTATCACCTAGATGTAAATCATACAGATTTCTCCTTATTTTTCTTTTGTAATATAGGTGCAACTTTTTAAACATTTAATTATATTTTAAAATGAAAAATTTTTTAAAAATAAATTTTTGAAATAAAACTTTTCAAAGAATATTTTTACAAACTTGTTTAATTTTTTAAAGTAAAAATCAAAGTAGAATATTTTCATTTGAAATTTATTTAAATTAAAAATACAATTTAGAAAGCATTAAACAAATTTTTAAAATATTATAAAAATTTATTTAAAATAATTTTTAAAAAAAATACTTATAAAATTTTTAAAATACTCTAAATAATTATTTTTTAAATAAATTTCTTTCATAATATTTTGCAAGATTTTCATTTAGAAATTAAAAAGAATTTTGAAATCAAGGAAAACTTCTGGTTTTTGTGTATAAATAAAAAAAAAAAGAAAGAGAGAAAGAAAAATCTGTGATGGATCAAAAAGACTATATTCCTAAAATTACACAAATTGATCAAGTAGTTTATTTTTATAAAGAAAATAATTTTTAAATCATTTTAAGTGATTAGTAGAAAAGCGTGGCCATTACAAGGCTGATCTCACAAATTTGAATTATTCCTCAGTTATCACCCTTAAAAAGAAAAAAAAATTAAGGAAAACATCTTTTTGAACAATTATTTAAAAAAAATAAGGAATTTTCTTTTTAATTTCAAATTTTATATATCTTTTAAATATTTAAGTTCTTGGCGAGGAGGTGCAAGCGAGTTGGACAAGATTTTTCTTTATTTTTATTTTTAATATGAGTATAATTCTGAACAAAATCTTCTTTTTAATTAAAAAAAATTTAATTAAGAAAAATTTAAATGAACCAAATTTAAATAAAATAATAAAAAATTAATTTAAAAAATTTTAATTTAAAAAATTTTAATTAAAAAAATTAATCAAAAAATTTATTTAAAGAATTAAATTAAATAAAAAATAAAAGAATTAAATTAAATAAAAATAGTGACATATGGCCGAGTGGTCCTAGACGTTGTATCAAAAGTTACAGTTACCCAAAGGTGCTGAGTTCAATCCTGAACGAAGGCAGTAAAAAGTAACATTCAAAACAGAGAATCAGTAACTATGTCCCAGAGCCTAGCTGGAGTCTGAACACTGTACCCCCATAATAATAATAAAGGGTTGGGTTCGAGACTCCTAACAAACGGTTCCCCAGTTCAATACAAAACACCTGATGAAGGCCAGAGGGCAAAACGGCCGAAACGTTGTGACCGATAACAACCAAGATGAGGAAGTCAGTCCGACAATCTCAATCAATGAAAACACCTCATCTCAAAAATACAGACAATTACAATGCCATTCTTGTTATTCTTCTCATCAGAGGACATAAAGAAATCAGCAAATTATATTTGTAGTAATGCTAGAATTTGCTAGTTAAGGCATTAAGTGAACCCGCAATTTATTGTAGTTATAAATAAAAAATTGAAAAAATGTTGGATATGTAAAAAAAACTAATATAAAAACAAACCGCGCATAATATTTCAGCTTCAATGAAACTCCTCTCAAGTTGATCCAAAATGCAAAATAGTTCTTTATTTAAACCACTCAATGTAATTACAGAGTAATATAGTGAATAAATGACAGAAAACTATATTTCAAAATTCATTATGTTGACCATCTTATAATTTATTCCTTTAATTTAGTTGACATTTACAATTAAAGGCTTGAATAAATAAATATTTGAGTTCTTTCTCTTTTAGTTGTCATGCAATTCTGTTTTTAAAACATTCGCCACAGAATTAGAGGTTTCGCCTTACTCCTTTTAAATCGTCTAACTCTGCACGCTTTCTTATTGCAACTTTTGTTTTGAATTTTCTTTCTCTTTTAGTTGTCGTGGAATTATGTTTTCGGACCCATAAAATATTCGCCACAGAATTGGAGGTTTTGCCTTACATGAAGAATCTGCAAAAGGAAACTTATGAGCACTATTTGTTGGAATCGCCGCTGATATTAGACCTAATGAAGAAGTACAAATTGACTGTGGAAAAAATGCTTGATCCAGATGTCAAGCCAATTTGGTCGTCATCTGTTGATCGGGCACTAAAGATAGAATTCAACAGATGCAAAAGCCGGGAAGAAGTTTTCGAAATTATTGAAAATCTACTTGAGAATATTTCTGAGGAAACACTTAGTCTGTCTGCTGACATGTTTGCAAAGGCAAAAGAGTTAACGGAAAGCGACCTGTCAAATGCCATTGTGTCTTTCGATTCGGACAATCAAACATTGCAAATTGCAGCTTTCGGTAAGGATACAATAGCTCAACTGAAGGAATCTCTTTATGCCGAACCCAGCAGTATCGAAAGAAATGTCTTACAGTTGGATTCTTATAAAATATCTTTGCTTTTTGCAAATAAATTCATGCAAAAAATCCAAAATAAATATCCTGGGATCCGATTTGAAAGCAAGAGAAGAAAATTACATTTTCATGGTGAATGTGTGCACTTTCCTGAAATCAAAAAGGAAATCGAGACCTTTTTAGAGGACATTCAGCATTCAGTGTTGGCTTTACCGAAATATTCAGGGATGCTTCTCAGAAAAAGACAAGTGATTATTTATATAAAAGATAAAATGAAAAATAAAAATTGTATTGCATCATGGGAGATCAAAGAAAGAGATACGATTATAGTGTTTGCTATGAAGCAAAGTCAATTACAAATTGCAAATGAAATTTTTCAGTCTATCTTCAAGCCGATAAATCTTACGAATACAAAAGACTTGAAACCGGATGTATCAAAACAATTCTTGACGCGCATCCAGAATGATTTTGTGAATCTGTTTTACTTGAATGAAAATACGCTCACTGGCATCGCAGTTGACAGCGTTGAAAACAAAATCCAATCTGAATTTAAAAGCTTTTTAGAAACCAGTTCTATTCAGAAAAAAAGAATTTGGCTTACAAAGGAGCTGGTGGAGTTTTTAAAGGATCAGAAGATGAAAGAAATCAAAGAGTTTTGCCAAGAATTCAGCAACAAAGATGCCATAAATATTACCTTTGAACCTGACAATCAGATCTGTATTAGAACTGTAGAGAAAAACATGACAGAAGCTGAACAGTTTGTAAACCGGCTCGTGAGACGATTTGAAGAGATGAAATCTACAATGGCGTTATCTGAGTTTGAAAAAGGCAACAGCAAATCTAAAAGTGCCAACCAATTGAAGATGGCATTTCAGATGAAATTCCACAAGCAAACAGTCAATATTTATGAAGATGATATCACGCAGCTTCCCGTCGATGCAATTGTCAATGCAGCCAATCCAGAGATGAAACATGGTGGTGGCTTGGCAAAAGTAATTGTCGACAAAGGTATGTATAACACTTGGTTTGACTTCTGTATGTACTATAGGTCTATCATTTTCACCCTCTCTCACTGTACATTGTTTGGCTTTCTGCTCTTTAATAATATAGGGTGGAATTATAACCCTTTCTCCCTTGCAGGGGTCGCGCGCGCACGGTGGAAAACGACGCACACTAACCCTAAGGACGGTTGGCTATATTTTCGCTCCTTCGAGCCTCGGACCCCGCACAAGCATCCGTCTCTCTTCCTCTCTCTCTGCTGAGTCTTTCCGAATTGGACGTTGGTATCTGGCCGTCTAGTGTTGTAACGCCCAATCGGGAATTCTTGGTAATTTCTGTCGTGATCGTCTCTTCGTCGGTGGCCGTCTCTCTCTCTGTCTGCGACGGCTGGAAAGTCAAGTTTGGTTATGCTGAAATCGAAGGCAGTCTTCACAAGTATAAATGGAAACAATCAACAACGATGAGGATAGTTTAGGCTGTTCATTTAGTGATTCGGTATACATTAAGGCTCGGCTCGTCCCTTATACGTTCGTCAGGCTTGGAATGCCACCCCCACAGTGTATTTAAACAAAAACTCTAAGTGGCGGTCTAGTTAGTTCTCTTCGTCTCAATTAGAAGAGGCTGGCGGCATGCGTGGCTTCCCAACTCCTCTCTTCGACAGACTGTCCGATTCTCTTCTTTTGTCTATCTCCGCAGTCGTTTTATTAAACGTCATCCTCCCCTTCCTTCTGTAGTCGACCCAATCTCTCTATTCGACGGGTAATCATAATTCTTTTTCTCTCTCTCTCTCTCTCTCTCTCCTTCCCAACCGACCCCCTCTCGATTCAATTCCGAGAATTAGTTATCTCTCTAGGCAATTAACCAATTTGTTCCCTTAAAATTAGAATGACTAATTCAATTGTTTTCGGGTTCGGTCTTTCTCTATTATCACCTCCAACTTGTTGATTTAAGTGAATCATGTTATCATTACACTCGGATCGCCGACTTTACTCGTCGACCCTTCCGAGACCTCCTTGTGTTTTCCTCGCCAACCCGACATCTGGCTTATCTTTAGTCTGGCCCTTTTGAACTCCAATAATTTACTTGTCAACCGATGACAATTCGTTGGTTTCTCACGAGATGGGACTGAGACCTCTCGCCCAGCTCCATCCCACTCACCCTCAACCTAGGAAGCAAGGTTATCCGGTGTCGCCCGGCTTCGTTACAGAATAATAAAAGTGTCACCCTAAAGAAAGCAACATTACAGTTGTATTTAAAATCTTTTATTGAAATAATCAATTCAGGTAACTTAATTATGTAGTGCAGCTGACATCTATTCAATGTAGCCGCCTTCAGCCTCAATCACCTCCTCGATACAGGTTGAGAACTGGGAGCATGCCTTTTCTACAAGTGCCGGCAAGAGCTCGGTGGGAGCTTGGGGAATACTTGAAGTAGTCCAGTGGGTTTAGATTGGAAGAGGATGGGGGGGGGGGCAGTGAAAGAAGGGTACAAAGTTGTGGGACTCCTTCTGAAGCCTAGTCTGGGTCTCTTTAGACTTGTGGGGTAGCGCCAGGTCCTGCTGCAACACCCAGGGTCTGCCAACAGCCACCTGATTGTAACAGGGGATCACCACACTCTTCAGCACATCCAGGTACACTTTGGTGTTGATTTTAAAGCCAACTCCGAAGATGTGAGGTGGTATGATGTGGCCCTCACTTGAAACCACACCAAAGACCATAACTGTAGCCGAAAACTTTGTTTTTATAATCCTGGGAATGTCGCTGTTATTTGTGGCAATCCAGTGATGCATGTTGAGAGTGATACTTTGATTTCATATACATTATTATAGAGTTGTGATTTCAAAAGTAAGAAAAAAAAGCATTTGGGTGCCATCAGCTAGAATTGAAACTGAAAACAAAGCCATAGCATTCAAAGCTGGTAATGTTACCACTCTACTTATGTGAAAAAAAAAGAATAAAAATAGAAAAATAAAATAAAATAAAAAATAAATATAAGCATTACCCCCCCCCCGCCTCCAACATACACAAACAATGCCCACCATATCCTTATGTAGCTAGAATGAGTCTGCTAGCATTCAAAGCTGGTAATGTTACCACTCTAACGTGACATGCATATAAACTGATAAAAAACAAATTAAGATGAATGAAATCTATAACGATTTTTTTTTTCAATTTTGACCCATATCTAACCTCTTAAAAACGATTTTATAAGGTTAAAGGTCAATAAAAGGTCAATAAAAAAATCAAATCATTTCCTTAGTGCCACGCTGCAACTTTTGGAGGAGACATATAGCCATGTTGCCCGTGTGTTTGGATGTGTGTATTGAGCAAAAAAAAAAAAGAAAAGTGGAAGTAGGTAGGCAGGCTCGAACATGTACGATGAAGGAGGAAAAGAACGGGAGGAAAAAAAGTGACGCCTTTGCCGTTGTACCCATAGCCAAACTGAAGGCTAGTCAATCGAAAAGGGGATGACTTTCGAAAATATCATCGAAAAAAGCGACCTTTCCTTGTAGGAAAGTGCCCAGTTGAGAGTGAAGAAATAAATGTTTTAAGCCAGTTTTTCGATATTTATCATCCGAAGGGTCAAGCTTCAAAACGATGCTGATCTTGTGAAAATCTGTCGCCTCTGTCTAAAGTTACATTTAAACAGACAGGTGAGATTTATATTATAGACTAGCGGGGGTACCCGGCGTTGCCCGGGTGTTTCGAGGTGTGTGTGTGTGTGCTCTTAAATAAAAAAGAAAACGGGGGTGGGGAGTAAAACGTTTTGGTAAGTTGGTAGGATCATACCCGAAGCCCTGAGGTGAAGTTGGAAAATAAAATGTGAAAAAAACATCAGCCAGAATGAGTTACTGAAAGATGCTTGAATTTATTTAAGTAAGAAGAAAATTGACAGGTGCCCGCACAGAAGTCGTAGAGTTAAGATTTTGTGCAAGCGTTACGATGACGACGTAAGCAATAGCTATTCAGCAGTTGTTTTTAATGAGGTCAATGACCAGGTTTGTTTGTTATAAGCGAAGTAAAAAAAGAAAACATAAAAACGAACGTTAAAACTTAAGCGGGGGGGGGGGGGGTAATCAAAACATCGAAAAAAAACTAACGTAAGGCAAACGAACAATGTTAAATGTAAAAATCTGAAAAACAAAAAAGAAAACAAAAACAAACGTTAAAAAAAACATGTGAAAAATGGCTTAAATAAGCCTGTTTCAATATTAAAATTTTAAAAATCGGTGGGTATCCGGGTATTTTTGGGTGTGTGTCGTCGGATAAGCGAAGTAAAAAAAAACCCAGAAAAATGAACGTTATGTGAAAAATGGCTTAAATAACACTGGTTCAATATTTAAATTTAAAAAATCGAGAAAAAAAAGACATCTCACACCACGATTCGAACCCAAAACATTTAGATAATGACCCAACGTGTTAACCAACTGAGCTAACACAACATACATGAAATTTTGTCAGTTCTTCAACTATTTGAAGTAAATCAGGTTATGACATCATCTGATGCATGCGTAGAACTGGTCGTCGTCACGAGAGGACCGTTTTTGTTAACTCTCCCCCTCCGTCGAAAATTGCTGATTTCGGAGTGAAAAAATTAACGTTTTTGGTCAATTTATCGATATTTTTTGGGCGAAGGATGGGGCTTCAATATGATACCAAGTTTGTGAATTTTTGTTCTGTGTCGAAAGTTTTTAGCGGACACACAAACACACATACATACATACATACATACATACATACATACACACATTTTCGCTTTTATATATATAGATTATCTAATATCTGTATCCATCAACTGGTTTTCCTATTTTATTGAGAATGCCTGTCTTCTGTGGATGCATACCTTGAGCAGCTCACTTCTTTTGTTTAAAATTTTTTTACTAAGATCCATAACGGCCCTTATTTTATATTTCTCCACATTGCACAGGGAGTATTGTTTTGTCAGGCTAAAATTATCATTTAAGTTAGAGACTCTTTTTGTAGATCCTGTCGGAGAGGGATAGTGGGATGTGCTCCAGACTATATGTGACAACAATATTCCTGGCATGGTGGCCTTGTAGAGGTATAGAATTTGTTTGTTGTTGTAAATGGAACAAATACATAGCGTATGAAAATCTACCCAGTGTAGCCCGGGAATGTATACTTTCATTATTGTCCCCCTCCTTTTTGAATTATACAACTTTCTTTTTGCTATGATGTTGTATATGATGTCATCTGCTATCTATGATGTAATATATGAAGTGTGTTCAATAAGTTTCCAGACTGTTTTTTGTACAGGCATTTAAAATTATCGTAGACTGTTCAAAATTAAGTATGTTATTGCAATACACTTTATGAGATGACTGACCAATTTTTATGACTTCAGGTTCAAATGAACAGTTACAGCAGGAATAGGAATACACCCTACTAAAGTCTGATTGTCACAGCTGGTGGATTTCAAAAATGCAATCTGGACATGACGACTGTTTAAAAGAATGATATGCAATAAAATTCTGTTTTAAACTTGGAAAAGTGGCACAAAAACGTATGGAATACTTTAGACTGCTTTTGCATGAAACAAGCATCAATTTTTGAGTGGCATAAGAGATTCAAGAAAGGTAAAGAGTCTGTGACGAATGATGAGAGGTGTGGAAGGAGTAAGGAAGTCAGAACATATTTACATGTCTTCAGATATACTTCAGTTGGAGATATTCCGGCAGGTGGCGTGTTGCATGTCTTACTGGAGGCAACATAGGCGTCTTGCCTATTTGGTGGTCGCTGCAGACTCTCTCGGTATTGGTAATTGATACCTTTATATATCTCACTCACCCACCTATGTTAATTAGTGGACGTCTCCACAACACTATCAATAAAAGCGCCATACAAAAGTCTAGAAACTTATTTAAGGCACCTTGTATGACATCATCTGCTATGATGTCAATTATATCACATACATTGTGAACAAATAAACAAATACACAAACAAACAAGCAAACAAACACCAACAGACAAGCAAACAAACACACAAACAAACAACCAACACAAAAGCAAACAAATAAACAAAATCACAAACAAACACACAATCACAAAAACAAACACAAAAAACAAACATGCAAACAAACAAGAAAACAAACACAAACAAGCAAACATGCAAACAAACATACAAACAAGCAAACAAACACACAGACACAAACAAACAAATAAACAAACACGCAAACAAAGACACAAACACAAGCAAGCAATCAAGCAAACAAACACACAAACAAAAACACAAACAAACAAGCAAACAAACACAAATAAACAAACACACAAACAAACAAACAAGCAAACAAACACAAATAAACAAACACACAAACAAATAAACAAACACACAAACAAAAACACAAGCAAACAAACACACAAACAAACACACAAACAAATAGGAATACGACTTCATTATAATACATGTATGATATTTTTTAAAAATTTATTTAACAGGAGGTTCCGTGATACAGACAGAAAGTGACAACGCCTTATCAAATTTGAATGCAAAGTCTGTTAATGTTGGTGACGCTATTATCACAACGAGCGGTAATCTCCCTTGTAAGAAGATCATTCATGCAGTTGGGCCGAAGTGGACTGACGGAAAGTCGAATGAGAAAAACCTTCTGGTAAAAGCTGTGAAGACATCTCTGGAAATTGCTGACAGACATAATCTGGCATCTATTGGCTTTCCAGCAATAAGCGCAGGTATTTTACGTGCAGATATTTGTATTTCATTTTGTTTTCCTTCCATAAGCAACAAAACATCACGAATAAATATTGGAAAATATAAAGAACTTGAAGCATAAAAACTTTTTCTTAAATTATTGGATTCGGCATTAAATAATCTAAAAAGGATTGATATGCCGTAAAACAAAACGAGCAAACCATCAACCTAGCGTGTAGTTTATAGCATTCAACTTATATGGCATTAAAGTTTTTCTAATATTTCGTGGGTATAACCTCCTTTTTAAAGTAAGGTCATATATTGAATTCATATGTATGTCATTTGTTGGCTGAATGTAGATGTGCGCCTCCCTCTTGAAAATCGCTGCCCCAGTGCTGCCTGCTGGGGTTTCTTTATGTCTTGGCATCTTCCAGTTCTAGCCATGTCATCATTTCTCATTGCATCAGCTTACAAGTATTAGATAATATTTCGAGGGTAAAACCTCTTTTTTAAAGTAAGATCATATATTTAATTCATATGTATGTCATTTGTTGGCTGAATGTAGATAATCTATTGCTGTGTGATGTCATGTGCGCCTCCCTCTTGAAATCTGCGGGGTGGGGGTGGGGGTCCCTAACGGGAAAAAACATGCAAGAAACATTTACCTTGGTTGTGGTTATGGAAAAGCCCATTTAAATGTTGCCATCTTGAAGTCTTGATTTTGCACACACAGTATATTAATGCTCAATTATGAAATGTGATAATTTTGTAGCTTAATCCTTAAGTCAACCGTTTTTGGCTTAAAACCTATTGGTATATAAAAATTTACTGAATTACACGAAGTCAGTATATTACATATAAGTCTATATATATATATATATATATATATATATATATATATATATATATAATTATATTAAAAAATATATATATATATATATATATATATATATATATATATATTCTCTCACACTTTCTGAATATAGATATATATATATGTGTGTATATAATTACATTAAAATATAATATAGATTATAATATTATATATATATATATATATGTATATATATATTATATTCTCTCACACTTTCTGAATATATATATATATATATATATATATATATCAAAGAAGAGACGTGCTACATTTAACACTTTAAAGCCAAATAAGAACGCAAATTTTTTTTTTTAACCTTTATAAAATAAACAAATATTCATTTTTAAAGAGAGAGAGAGATTTGTTTCGGAGATATACACTCCTTTTTCAATCTCTCTCTCTCTCTCTCTCCCTCTCTCCCTCTCTCTCTCTCTCTATATATATATATATATATATATATATATATATATATATATATTTTCCTCTTATTCTTTGTCATGATGTTGAATGGAAGAATTTTAAGTGGTCCACCTGATGTTAGCTGATAATTACGCGTGGTCTGGGAAAATTATCTATTAAAGGCGTTGAGTGAAATTTGAAAATCAAATAATAAAAGGAGTAATAAAATTTATTTCCCAGACTTTCAAATTACGCGCAACCACGCATAATTACAGAAAAACCACAGCTAACATTAGGTGGACTTAACTTCCATTCAACATCATGACGAAGAATAAGAAGAAAAAAACAAGTATATATATATATATATATATATATATATATATATATATATATATATAGCCAGTAGAGTTTAGTTTCCTAGAAATACATCCAATGAAACAACATGTGTCTACCAAAAGAGTGCTCAATGAGTGAACAGAGCAGGTATATTAAATTTATTTATACAAACATTAATGGCTACATATGTACAGAGTTTCGACGGTAATTCTTGGCCTGAAGACGTAATCCCCCCAACGCGGGTGATTACAGAAACATGTATGCACATATGTAGCCATTAATGTTTGTATAAATAAATTCAATATATATATATATATATGTATATATACAGATTGAAAAAGGAGTGTATATCTCCAAAATATATCTCTCTCTTTATAAATAAACATTCGCTTTATTTTATAAAGGTTAAAAAAAAATTTGCGTTGTTATTTGGCTTTAAAGTGTTAAATGTAACACGTCTCTTATTTGATTTTCAAATTTCACTCAACGCCTTTAATGGATAAACCTACCCAGACTTATATCTATATATATATATATATATATATATATATATATATATATATAGATATATATATTATAATATTATTATTATTTACTATAATAATTATTAAATACCTACAGACACTAGGGTTTCATCCTTTCGGGAATCATCAGTGCAGGCTGTCACGATTAACGCCAGTCATGAGATTTGAATCTCGGGAACAGAGGTCATGTCTGGCTTCATTAGCAAGGACCAAAACCATTCGGCTACTGTTAACCGCAAGAGATACAGTTGAAATTTAAACATTTATTCTTATTAAATGTAGGTGTGTTTGTGTATGCGATGGACTTTCCCTGTCGTTTTCAACACATGAGCTTATCCACAACAGCTTTTTTTGTTTTTTTTCTACACAGTGGTCACCACTTATCAAGGCCCGGAAGCCACTCAGGGATAAGGGTTATTGCAAGTACATTACGTTAGTGTGGAGATTTGATAAAGTGTTTACTTAAGGGGGCGGTTCATTAGGAATTTGTTAACGTTGGACTTGAATACATCCAAGTTGTAGTCAGGTGGGAAGCAGGCAGACGGAACAGAGTTCCACAGGCGTGCAGTTCTAAGAAAGAAGCTTTGTTCATGGAATCCACAAGCTAAGTTGTTCAGAAATCTACACACATGATTTGTTTTTAGAGCATTATGCAGAACCTACCACTCATTTGGATACAACTGTTAATCTTCGTCATAGCAATGGCTGTCACAAGACTTAAGATTTTATATCAGAATTTTTGTTTTAGATACATGTGTTGACGTTAGTATATAATGTTGTGAGCGTGTCTGTAGGTTAATGTGTCACAACAAAATAGATCGTTCGAATAGTGCAGAGTATGATACTATCGTTTCCCAGGGAGAGTCACTTGGTTGAGAAACGTCCTGGGAATGCAACCAGCCCCCCGGTTGTTAGACACGATATCCAATGATAGGCACATGGAAACGTCAACAAAAACGGGCCGATATGTCGTCGGCTATAACCAGCTGGAATGGATCGCTTCTTGTGTCTTCATTGCAGTGTTACAGGCAGCATTTCCATCGTCAGCATTAAATTGTCGGCATTACTGACTGGGACCTCATGGTGAAATCGAACGCTTGTACAAAAATAGCCAACAAATGAATTTTTATAAAAAATATAATTTATTTAAGATTAATGGCATGCTGAAATCGAACGCTTGTACAAAAATAGCGAACAAATGCATTTTTATAAAAAATATATAATTTTGTTAATGTTTAGAAAACATATAAAGTTGACCTACTGCATGCACACCCAACTACTATATGCCGCGCGTATGGGGTGCAAGCTTCAACTGATTAAAAAAATAATAGAATTATATTTCAATTCTCTCTTTCTTTTAATGAAGAAAGAGAACAGGAGTGAAGGAGACAGAGAGAGAGAGAGAGAAAGAGAGAGAGACATAAAAAGAGAGGAAGATATATTCATGCAAGTTCTCCGGGTTTGACCTTTTGTTTTCTAGGATCTCAAATCGTTTTGACTTTGTTGAATATTAATGAACGACTGTTATTCAAACCCAGTCAACATGCTCTAACCTTCCCGAACCCAAAAAGCACCTGCTTAACACATCTGCACCTCACAAGTACGGACAAGTTAGGCACAAGCTTCATTAATGTAGAATCCCCCCCCCAGCTCCCCAAAAAGAGG
>NC_136511.1:18301493-18346493 GCF_053919585.1 Euprymna scolopes | reverse complement strand
AAAAAAAGGGGATGGGACTTTAAATATATATATATATATATATATATATATATATATATATATATATATATATAGGAAATAGAACCAATATATATATATATATATATATATATATATATAATTTAAAGGAGATTAGAACAATAGTCTAAAGAGCAGAGTGTATTTTAATGTAATAGTAAAATTACTAATTTAATTAAAATACAGGAAAAGAAAAAGTGCTCGTTGTAATTCAGATACCTATCGATATTTATATATTATATATATATATATATATATATATATATATATATATATAAAGTCTAAAGGTTAAAAAAAAGCAAAAATACATGAACCATAGAATAAAAAGTATAAATAAAATATTAAAAAAATAATTGATATAACAGGTCCAACAGATAAAACAACGAACATATACAGTATGAACTTTGAAACGTACAATTAACTCATTTTGAGCGAAATAAATAAAATTTATAAAATGGCAATGGAAGAAGATCTTTACAACATAAATTATTTAACGTTAAGACTATGTGAAAAAATAAATGTTGCCCAAGTGTTTGGAGGTGTGTGTTATGCAAAACAAAAAAAAGTAGTAGTAGGCAGGCAGGCTTGAACCCGTGACCCGAAGGCGGAAAAAAAAGTAAAAGAAAACCTGACGTCTTACCCCTACTCCATGAAGCGACCGGAAGTTCAGGATGTTGAAATTAGTAAAGTCGTTCGAACTGATACGATAACTTGCAAAAATGGTGACGCAAAAAAAAAAAATATGACCCTCCTTGTAGAAAACTGCCCAGGAATTAATGTTTTAAGCCAATTTTTTATATTTATCATCCGAAGGGTTGGGCTTCAAAATGATATCAATCTCGTAAAAATCATATTATCCATCTATAACTCCTGAACTATTCAAGAAAGCACTAAAATTAGCAGAAAATGAAACAGATATAACTAGATTAGAAATAGAGATTTAAAAAAAATAGCAAGAAAAGATACAATAATGTATTATAAACAAGAAAGGATATAAAAACCACTTTGATGTTACAATGGGGTATCCAGACTCTGCATAGATAATGAACTTAGTAGGTCTGTACATACTAAAGGGGATGAATAAAAAAATACCGGGCTTAAATGGAGGGCTAATTAATGTTTAAAATGAAATAGGTATGTTCTACATTTGAAGCCAAATTATAACGCAGAGATTTTGTAAAAAGAAAATAAAACATTTATTTAAAATTATTGATTATTTTTGCCATAATACGTCTCGATTTGAAATCTTAAATCTGAAAACACTTGAATTAATAAAGAAAAATGAAATTTGGACAATACTTTTTGTTAAAATTTCACACAAATAAGAGGAATTCCCCCCCTTTTAATAAAGCTATATGCAACTAAATATAGCCCACATTTTTATTCCATAATTTATAGTAATTGATTAATTAGTTGGGTTGGAATTGAATAAGGGGAGATAACCCAAATGCTAAAAATGGCCAACTAGTTATATTTATATATATATATATATATATATATATATATGGTTGTACAATGCGCTTAAACATGATAATTTAATTGATGGAGGAGAGACTAAATCTTGCTAATATGATGCTAATTATGCATATATATTTCCCTCAAAACCTCTGCCCTTGATGGAGGAGAGACTAAAACTTGCTAATAGGATTTCAAATGATCTGAAATAACATCAAGGGGAGACTTGATTCCAAACTTCCATTATATTATTTTAAAGTCTCATCCCTTTACAGTAGAGATCCCTAGGTGCAAGAAAGCCTTTTACTCCAATAGTTTCTTCCCCAGAACTGCAGGTCTTTGTAACTCCTTCCGGGATTCTGCTTTCCCAACTGTATTGATATGCAGAAGTTCAAGTGTAATGTGAACAAACATCTTGCTGCTCATCTCCCTTCATAATGACCCTGCTAATTAAGTCCCTGATAGTAGCCCCCTGCTTCAAAGTGGCACTGTGCCTTGTTTGGGGTGAAAATTAAATTAAAAATAAATATATATATATATCAATGATAAATATATTTCGGGGAAGAAACTATTGGAGTAAAAGGCATTCTTGCACCTAGGAATCTCTACTGTAAAGGGATGAGACTTAGTATCTGATACAAATATAAAAAAGAATAATATAAAGAAATTTAAAATAATATAATGGAAATTTTATATATATATATATATATATATAAATTTGGAATCAAGTCTCCCCTTGCTGTTATTTCAGATCATTTGAAATGATATTAGCAAGTTTTCCTCTCTCCCCCCCCCCATCAAGGCCAGAGGTTTTGGGGGAAATATGTATATAATCAGCAGGGAACATTCCAAAACCAAATATATATTTTTTTTTTTACTATCATAATATTTTATTGTCTTACACGTATTTCGTTGCATGGTCGAAAAACGTCACACAACTCCTCAGGAAACAGTTTATATGTTCTGAGGGACATATAAACTGTTTCTTTCTTTGGTGGTTTTCCAGTATTCAATGAAACACGTGTAAGACACAATAAAATATTATGGAAGTTTGATTTTGGAATGTTCACTACTGATGGATGTGCTCTGTAAGTGCGTTTTCATTGAGCTTTGCTGACAATTGGAAAAAAATTATATATATTATATGTATATATTTTTATAATTACAAGTAATATATATATATATATATATATATATATATATATATATATATACTAATTGTGCACCCAGCATTGCCCGATCGTACAATACGCTACAATATGATAATTCATGCAGATTGTGTATGTATTATAGAATCAATCTTCTATTAAATATTATGTTACGAGGAATAATTTTTTTTATATATATATTGTATGTATATATTTTATAATCACAAGTAATATATATATATATATATATATATATATATATATATATATATATATATATATACACTAATTGTGCGCCCAGCATGGCCAGTTGTACAATACGCTTAAACATAATATTTTAATTCATGCAGATTGTGTATGAATTATTACAACATGATGTTTTAATTCATGCAGATTGTGTATGTATTAAATATTATGATATAAGGAATAATTTTTTTTTTTTTTTTTTACTCATGATGGTGTCATTCATCAAATTCCGTCTGTGTTTGTTTACAATATCAGGTCTGCTAATGTTTTGGTTTGACAATGAACGCCTTGGAATGACAGTAGTTCTTCCAGATGACAGTAGTTCTGCTTTTTTTAGAAGTGATTATAATCACAAGTAGTATATATATATATATATATATATATATATATATATATATATATATATATATATATATATATTAGCTGTGCGCCCAGCATTGCCCATCTTCTATTAAATATTATATGTTACGAGGAATAATTTTTTTTTTTTTTTTTACTCATGATAGTGTCATTCATCAAATTCCGTCTGTGTTTGTTTACAATAACATGTCAGCTGATGTTTTGGTTTGACAATGAATGCCCTGGAAAAGTTACTTCTGATTAATGTTTTAAAATATGAAAATGTAAAAATGATTTGCTGTGATTTTAAATGGTATCTTTTATCGTAAATTGAACTGATTAATAAGCAAAAATAAAAATAAAATGGTGAGGTACACCTGGGCTCTAACAGGGGATCACTCGATATGTAGTCGAATAAACTGAGCTATTTTTCCAGATGACAGTAGTTCTGCTTTTTTTAGAAGTGATTATAATCACAAGTAGTATATATATATATATATATATATATATATATATATACTACTTGTGATTATAATCACAAGTAGTATATATATATATATATATATATATATATATATATATATATATATATATATATACTAGCTGTGCCAATTTTAGTGCGTTTAGACCTATTTTGATATGCCTTCGTTTTCATCTACTTTTCTATCAGGCTGTAATAAATTATTATATGATACACATTTATATTGTGTATTCATATGTATTAAATGCACGCAAGAATTTTATGTACAATCGTTATATGATATTGATCGTAATATAATACTGGAATAGTTCCTGATGTAGGCAACAGCAACTCGTCACAAGAGTTTTCTTCTCCAAAAGGTACACCTTCCAATTGGCATTTACGTTGAGTGGTTGTGAAAATGTATTTTACTTTGCGAGCATGGAAATTCGAGAGACAATTGTCACGTGTTAAGATCGAAATTATTATTACGTCGCTCGACTCTTCACAATGGTTTTGTAGTGATTCCCCTGTTACATTTAAAATACATTTCCTAAGCTGGTTTATATGGTATTTGTCGGTGTTTTCCAGGTCCTGAACGATATAGATCAGTTCACCAACTCTATGTTTGATAGTACCTCCTTCAAGCATATAATGGCGAAAGAATTCATGACATAATTATTTTTCATATATATATTTTAAATCTTATTCTTTCCATATATATATATATATATATATATATATATATATATATATATATATACTAGCTGTGCGCCCAGCATTGCCCAGTTGTACAATACACTTAAACATGATATTTTAATTTGTGCAGATTGCATATGAATTATTACAGAATCAATAATCTATTGCTTATTATATATTACAAGGAATAATTTAGCCGGTGGACTAATTCCCACAAAAAAAATAAATAAAAATAATAATGATAATGATAATTCATTAAATTCACTCTGTGTTTGTTTACAATATTTTTTTTAATTTTTTTTTTTTTAATTACATTTTCACCCCAAACAAGGCACATTCCCACTCAGGTGTAGGGGGCTACTATCAGGGTCAGCAACTACTGAGGCACTATGTAGGGATTTGGGCAGCAAGATATCGGTTCATGTTGCACTTGAACTTCTGCATGTCAGTACAGTTAGGGAAGCAGGATCCTGGAATGGAATTCCAGAGTCTAGCGGTTCTGGGGAAGAAACTATTGGAGTAGAAAGATCTTTTACATCTAGGGATCTCTACTGTGTGGGGGTGGGATTTAGCTGCCTGTCGGGTTTGTCGAGGGTGTCTGCATCGTGGGGGCACAAGTGTCTGCAGTTCGTCAGAGCATTCACCATTTTATATCTAGAGCTACCGCTCTGTCCTCCCCCGCTTTGTCCAGTGAATGGTATGTCAGCTGATATTTGAGCTTGACTATCTTTAAAATAGGCTTTCTTCTATTATAGATACAGATTAAGAATTTTTAAAGGGGAATATTTTACGTTACACCAACCAAGGTTACCCCAGTGTAATGTAAAATATTCCCCAATAAAAATGATTCTTTTTTTATCTATAAGAGAAAAAAAGACTATTTTTAAGATCAGATTTTTTTTCATTTTTGATACTCATCAAATGAATTTCTGTACAAAATATATCTAAGAACACTACCAGACATATAAATTACCTCTGTGTGAAATTTGCAAAAAATAGTCTCAGCCGTTTCAGAATCTATGAGGAAGGAACTCTCTCTCTCACACACACACACTCACAAAGTGACTTTTATATAATAATAAAAATTTTCTAGCTTGCACTTTTCAAATGCTAAAATCATATATACACCTTACAATTCTTTTGTCATTATTCTTGAAATCAACACAGAGAGTAATTTATCAAGAAAGAAATTTTATTTACAATTAACTTTTGCCCATCGACAAAGAAAGAGAGAGTTGGTTTGTGTGTGGCGGCCGAGAAAATGTCAATCACATTGGAAGACTGTCAGTCTGCTCTGTTATTTATGTTATCTGTCATAGATCGGCATCAACTGACATTCATGGGGTGTAAATATTAAAAATATTACATTGTTCTTTTTTATTTTGTATTGCACAATTTATAACCTCCAAACCTGAAATGTAACCTTTCTTTATTTTTGATGATAATTACAATTCTGGTCTCATTTTATGGGACACAAAAATGTAGATCAAAAATCCATCTGGAATGTACATGTGTGGACACCTCTGCTTTCATCAGTCTCACCCTGACTCCATATCCAACAAAAATAATTCATTTTTTAATTATCGAAACATTTCTACTTCTGACTGACTTTAATTTAAAACTTGCTTATTTGCAGTAAGATCGAAAGAATCTCCAAAACCGACGACAAAAACAACGCCCACATCAAAGTCAACATCACCGCCAGAAACAAAGACAATTCCAGTAAGACGTCTTGTCCTAAAGAAAGGAGAATTGGAAAAATCGAAGGTATTATATAAATTATATTTCTGCATTAATACTCCTTAAGTGATATTTCTTCCTTTATATTTCTTCAATTACATTTCAATTGCTTAATTTCTATAATGACATTCCAATACTCCTTAAATGACGTTTCATTCTCTATATTTCTTCAATTACATTTCAATTGTTAAATTTCTATAATGACATTCCAATACTCCTTAAATGACGTTTCAATCTCTATATTTCTTCAATTGCATTACAATTGTTAAATTTCTATAATAACATTCCAATACTCCTTAAATGACATTTCATTCTCTATATTTCTTCAATTACATTTCAATTGTTAAATTTCTATAATTACATTCCAATACTCCTTAAATGTTTCAATCTCTATATTTCTTCAATTACATTTTAATTGTTAAATTTCTATAATGACATTCCAATACTCCTTAAATGACATTTCAATCTCTATATTTCTTCAATTACATTTCAATTGTTAAATTTCTATAATTACATTCCAATACTCCTTAAATGACGTTTCAATCTCTATATTTCTTCAATTACATTACAGTTGTTAAATTTCTATAATGACATTCCAATACTCCTTAAATGACGTTTCAATCTCTATATTTCTTCAATTACATTACAATTGCTAAATTCCTATAATAACATTCCAATACTCCTTAAATGACGTTTCAATCTCTATATTTCTTCAATTACATTTCAATTGTTAAATTTCTATAATGACATTCCAATACTCCTTAAATGACGTTTCATTCTCTATATTTCTTCAATTACCTTTCAATTGTTGAATTTCTATAATGACATTCCAATACTCCTTAAATGTTTCAATCTCTATATTTCTTCAATTACATTTTAATTGTTAAATTTCTATAATGACATTCCAATACTCCTTAAATGACATTTCAATCTCTATATTTCTTCAATTACATTACAATTGTTAAATTTCTATAATGACATTCCAATACTCCTTAAATGACGTTTCAATCTCTATATTTCTTCAATTACATTACAATTGCTAAATTCCTATAATAACATTCCAATACTCCTTAAATGACGTTTCAATCTCTATATTTCTTCAATTACATTACAATTGTTAAACTTCTATAATGACATTCCAATACTCCTTAAATGACGTTTCAATCTCTATATTTCTTCAATTACCTTTCAATTGTTAAACTTCTATAATGACATTCCAATACTCCTTAAATGACGTTTCAATCTCTATATTTCTTTAATTACATTACAATTGCTAAATTCCTATAATAACATTCCAATACTCCTTAAATGACGTTTCGATCTCTATATTTCTTCAATTACATTTCAATTGCTAAATTCCTATAATAACATTCCAATACTCCTTAAATGACGTTTCAATCTCTATATTTCTTCAATTACATTTCAATTGCTAAATTCCTATAATAACATTCCAATACTCCTTAAATGACGTTTCAATCTCTATATTTCTTCAATTACATTACAATTGTTAAATTTCTATAATGACATTCCAATACTCCTTAAATGACGTTTCAATCTCTATATTTCTTTAATTACATTACAATTGCTAAATTCCTATAATAACATTCCAATACTCCTTAAATGACGTTTCAATCTCTATATTTCTTTAATTACATTACAATTGTTAAACTTCTATAATAACATTCCAATACTCCTTAAATGACATTTCATTCTCTATATTTCTTTAATTACATTACAATTGCTAAATTCCTATAATAACATTCCAATACTCCTTAAATGACGTTTCAATCTCTATATTTCTTTAATTACATTACAATTGCTAAATTTCTATAATAACATTCCAATACTCCTTAAATGACGTTTCAATCTCTATATTTCTTTAATTACATTACAATTGTTAAACTTCTATAATAACATTCCAATACTCCTTAAATGACATTTCATTCTCTATATTTCTTTAATTACATTACAATTGCTAAATTCCTATAATAACATTCCAATACTCCTTAAATGACGTTTCAATCTCTATATTTCTTTAATTACATTACAATTGCTAAATTTCTATAATAACATTCCAATACTCCTTAAATGACGTTTCAATCTCTATATTTCTTCAATTACATTTCAATTGCTAAATTCCTATAATAACATTCCAATACTCCTTAAATGACGTTTCAATCTCTATATTTCTTCAATTACATTACAATTGTTAAACTTCTATAATGACATTCCAATACTCCTTAAATGACGTTTCACTCTCTATATTTCTTCAATTACCTTTCAATTGTTAAACTTCTATAATGACATTCCAATACTCCTTAAATGACATTTCATTCTCTATATTTCTTTAATTACATTACAATTGCTAAATTCCTATAATAACATTCCAATACTCCTTAAATGACATTTCATTCTCTATATTTCTTTAATTACATTACAATTGCTAAATTCCTATAATAACATTCCAATACTCCTTAAATGACATTTCATTCTCTATATTTCTTTAATTACATTACAATTGCTAAATTCCTATAATAACATTCCAATACTCCTTAAATGACGTTTCAATCTCTATATTTCTTCAATTACATTACAATTGTTAAATTTCTATAATGACATTCCAATACTCCTTAAATGACGTTTCAATCTCTATATTTCTTCAATTACATTTCAATTGTTAAATTTCTATAATGACATTCCAATACTCCTTAAATGACGTTTCAATCTCTATATTTCTTCAATTACATTTCAATTGTTAAATTTCTATAATGACATTCCAATACTCCTTAAATGACGTTTCAATCTCTATATTTCTTCAATTGCATTACAATTGTTAAACTTCTATAATGACATTCCAATACTCCTTAAATGACGTTTCAATCTCTATATTTCTTCAATTACCTTTCAATTGTTAAACTTCTATAATGACATTCCAATACTCCTTAAATGACATTTCATTCTCTATATTTCTTTAATTACATTACAATTGCTAAATTCCTATAATAACATTCCAATACTCCTTAAATGACGTTTCAATCTCTATATTTCTTCAATTACATTTCAATTGTTAAATTTCTATAATGACATTCCAATACTCCTTAAATGACATTTCAATCTCTATATTTCTTCAATTACATTACAATTGTTAAATTTCTATAATTACAAGTATTATCGGAAATTTCCTCAGTAATGGGTTAATTAGAGCTAAATTAGAGCTTTTTAATATATGAGCAATCCTGGGCAACATCTGGTGAACTTGCTGACCAAATTTCTTGTTAGAGATGCAAAATGCAAGAGGAAAAAAAGAAATTTGGGAATATTGATAACAATAATATTGTTTTGTGACTCGAGCAACCTTGGCAACGGATTTGATGTACATGTTCCATTTTAGATCAGGAGTAAAGTTCAAGCCCAGAAGCTTGTCAAAACATGGAGCCTCCCCAAGATGAGAGCCATTCATTTCAATTGATGCCAGATGGGGATCAGAGCATTAATGATGTAAAGATAGCAGCGTTTATGGGTTGGTAGGTGGAGGTTTGGTTAGTTGTTTTATGGCATATCAACCCTGTTCGGATTATTTAATGCCGAATCCATTTATTTTGGAAATGGTATTCATGTTGCATCCAGTTATTTTGTAGAAGGTTTTTATTCTTCAAGTCTTTTTTATCTTCAATCGCTAGTTTGTAGTGTTTTGTTTGGTTGTTTTATAGTGGATTTTATTGTTTCTGTTTCCTGCCCTGCTCTGCAGAACATGAATGAGTTTTGCAATGGGAAAGGGAAAAGAGCTAATGTTTGATGTATTTTAAGTTTGGAAATCGGGAAGATAGAAAGAGAAAGGGGAAATGGGAAGAAGGAAAAGTGGGGGAAAAGTGGGTTGTTGTTTTTGTTTTTGGTTTTGCAGAACATAATTAAGTCTTGCAAAAGAAAGTAGAAAAACAAATGTATCGATGTTAAGTGCATTTTGTCTCAGGAAGCCAATATCTTAAGACAGCCTGATCTGGTAACACCAGAATAAGTTTAGATCAGTAGATGAAGGACAATTGAGGTGGCAGAACAGTTGGTAAAGGAGGGTCAAAAAACATGGGAGGAATCGATGTTTGGATTTGAAAGAAAGATGGAGAAATAAAAAGCTGGCCAGAGATGGGTTAGTTTGAAAGTCAATTTCAAAAAGCCGTCCAACATATGCCAGCTATGAACTAATGTCAAAAGAACATTAAATTGAATTCGATGACAATGAAAGAGTAGAAGACCGTGCTTGGACTGGTAGATGTAGGACAGTTGAAGTAGCACAGTCAGTTGGCAGCAGAAGGCCAAAGGCAAACCTGATAAATAACTGATAAGGATAAATAAATACCTGGCCAGAGACATGGCAATGGTCAGCAATGACCAAGACCTTTCTTATTCTTTCTCTTCTGATCTTCAGAATGTGATGCAATGGGGAAAAAGGTGACTGGCTAATTTTAATACATTGAAAATCAAGCTTCTTTCCTTCCATCATCATTGCTCTGACCCTCATCAGTTGAAATGAATGTTTCTCGTCTTGGGGGGGAGCTCTGTCTTGACATGCTTCTGGGACTGACCTTCACTCTCTTTTTTTTTTTTTTTTTTTTTTTTTACAAAGGCATAACCACTTATCAAGGCCAGAGACCACTCGAGGATAAGGGTTAAGAGTGTACAGTAGTCAGTTGGACAATATAGTAACCGTTAGTAATGGAAATTCGGTAAATTTGTTAACTTAAGTGGAACGGCTCATCAAGAACTTGTTTACATTGGACTTGAAGACAACCATATTGTAGTCAGCTGGAAAGCAGGAAAACGGAAAACAGTTCCACAGGCGTGCAGTTCTAAGAAAGAAGCTTTGTTCATGGAATCTACGTTTAGGTTTAGGCACAGATAAAGAGTGAGAGGAATTATTGATAGTGTTTTCAGCTAGTCGAGTGTTTCTTGTGAAAGTTCGGCAAGGGGGTACCATAGATTGAAGCTCATTTGGGCACTTGCCATGAAAATAAACTTAGTAGATGATGCTCTTTTCTCTTCCTTGTAACCTCTTTCCTTCAGAAGAAATGTTGCGAGCCTGTCTCTGCTCTATCGTTATTTTCATTGCAGGTGCTCGACTGCACTCCAATCTATGGTTTCCCCTTGCCAAGCATTAACAAAAACACTCGATTAGCTACAACCTCTATAAACGTTTTTTTCACTCTCTATTGGTGCCTAAATCTAAACACAGCTTCTATGAACAAAGCTTCTTTCCTAGAACTGCCTGCCTGTGGAACACTGTTCCACTGTCCTGCTTCCCAGTTGAATACAACATGATAGCCTTCAAATCCAATGTAAACAAGTTCTTGTTGAGCTATCCCCATAAATAATCAAATCCTACACAATTTACACCACTAACGATTACTGTACTACCACCTTACATTCATTAACCCTTATCCTCGAGTGGCCATTGGGCCTGTGATAAGTGGTGATACCAAAGTAAAAAATAAAATAATAAAAAATAGATAGTTCAGTTTGGATGTCAATTAATAACGTAGCAGATGAAATAGATGTTAATCATTTCAATTTCTTAATTTCAGGCAGACGTAATCGTCATATAAAATAGATGTTAATCGTTTCAATTTCTTAATTTCAGGCTGACGTAATTGTCATATAAAATAGATGTTAATCGTTTCAATTTCTCGATTTCAGACCGACATAATTGTCAATTCGGTTTCAAGCAATCTGGATTTATCCAGTGGTAAACTTTCAAGAGCAATTCTTCAATCTGCTGGACCAGAAATCCAAAAAGAATGCTACAATCGTTCCGAAATCAATCACTTCGAAGTTGTTGTTACAGAAGCTTACAATTTACCATGCAAAATTGTTTTTCACATCTGTCTTCCTCCCCACAATTCAAATATGAACGATGTAAGTAAATTTATCTGTACCCGAAAACTCTGTTATATTTTTTATTTTAAAAAACTTTTTGTTATTACATTTTCACCCCAAACAAGGCAGCAAGATGTCAGTTCACGTTACACTTGAACCTCTGCATGTTAGTACAGTTGGGGAAGCAGGGGCCCAGAAGGGAATTCCAAAGTCTAGTGGTTCTGGGGAAAAAACTACTGGAGTAGAAGGCTCTCTTACTGTGAAGAGGTGGGATTTAGCTGCTTGTCGGGTTTGTCGGAGGTATTTATGTCAAGGGGGTACAAGTGCTTGCAATTAGTCCGAGCATTCACCGTTAAAGTACTTGTAGAACAGGCAGAGGGATGCTACATTTCATTAACGGGACAGAGGCGGAAGCTTAGATGACAGTTCAGGACCTATCAGGTTGACGACTCTCTTTTGAACCCTGTTCAGGAGCGAGAGACTAGTAGCAGATGCACCAGCCCAAATATGACAACAATGCTCCATACATGGGCTAATGGTGGCCTTATAGAGGTACAGGATATTTTCAGGCGTTAGTAGCTTTCTAGAACGGTAGAGAGAACCTACCTTCTTCGCAGCGGTCCTGGCAATGCTCTCAATGTAATTGTTTGAACTCATGTTTCCTGTGAACGTTAGGCCGAGGAGTTTAAAAGATGTTTTTTCAGTTGTAAGCCATTTTAGTTTTAGAAAAGAAGAGAAATGTTGTTTCCAAACAGAATGTATCGATCCATACAAACTTTGAATCGTACAGTTGTACGTACAGGGTGGAACGATAAAGTTTTCACTTTTCACTTTTACGTAAAATTTTCACCCGAAAGAAAACAACATTTTAATGGACCCAACATGTTGTAGACTTTTTATAAAGAATAGAACAATAAAATTTTTGTCCTAAAAAAACAATACTACAGCTTTATTTTAAAACTTTTAATGAAAAAAATCAATTCAGTTAACTTGATTATGTTGTAGAGCTGACATCTATTCAATACAGCCTCAATCATCGCCTAGCTTCCCTTGCATGTACTTTCTTCCTTTTTTTTCATTTTCTTCCTAAAAAGAGTGCTCAATACGTTAGTAGAGCTAAATATGTTTTTATTTTTAATTATTTCAACCTGTAGTAAATTAACTTAATTCATTACAACTTGTTTTTTTGTTGTTTTGTTTTTTTAATTTTCTTCCCTTGAAGATTGTAATGCTGGGTATGGGGCAGCCAAACCAGTTGCCAACGTTCCCCTGTTTTTTATTGAAACCAACCGAGAGCTCTTTTTAATATCCTCATTGTTCCCTTAAGTGCAATTGTCTGGATCTCTTTTGCACTTGGTTCACCAGGAATATTAGTTAGGTAGGATTTCAGGTTATTCTTCCTAAGTCCTGTAGCACCTATAATAACTGGTATGATTGATATCTCCCTAAGATTCCAATTTCTTTTCATATCATACATGAGACCTTCTTCCAGAATACAACTTTCTGTGCACATAGTTTTAATTTTAACTTGAATTCTAATCTAATAATTTCCTTAAACTAAACTCATGTGAAATTTTTTATTTTTAATCAGAATTTTTACATACACATTTTTGTACATAAACTCCAAATGCATTTGAGTACATGACCAGCTCAAAGGGTATTTGCTGAAATCGTTTCAAAGTGTATTTGGGTACATTGACTCAAAGTGTATTCGTCAAGTGTCATTGGTTCTGCAGGTTTCTATTGTCATTGTCACATCTAAAAGGCTTGATATAAAAATACCAACAGATTCATTGTTTGCTATTTCCCATTTCATTGGACATTGTAAGACACTTACTATCTGTCTATTGTCCCCCTCCCCTCAGTACTTAATAACTCAGATCTTCATAGTATCACACATTAGCTTAAAGTGTATTTGCTATAAGCAGCTCAAAGCATATTTGGTAAAATCAGCTCAAAGTGTATACGTGTACATTAGCTCAATGTGTATTGGTCCTGACCAGCTCAAAGCGTATTTTCTTACACTAGCTCAGTGTATTTACCTACCAGCAGCTCAAAATGAATTTGTCATTATTAGCTCAAAGTTTACTTTCTTATGCAAGCTCAAAATTTAAAAATCTGATACAAGCCTTGATCTATCTACTGTCACTAGTTCAAAGTTTATTTCCTGATACTATCTCGTGCATATTTAAAGTTAATAACAATTTCTTTTTTTATGGTAAAAAGATGTTTCTTTTCTTTTTTTAACCCAGATTATTAAGAGATATATGAAAAAATGTCTACAATCAGCTGAAGTGTATAGTGTTTCCAGCATTTCTTTCCCAAGTCTTGGTACGGGACAACTGTCATATCCACCTGTAGATGTTGCCAAGGAAATGCTGTCTGTCGCCCAACAGCATCTGTCAGATCCATCTTCATCATTGAAGGAAGTTGATATCATTGTTTATCCGATAGATGATCCTGTCTTAACGGTAATGTTTAAGTTAATTCTTTGATGGAAATCATTTTTGTAATTTCTATTTATTTTTATTATTAAAAGCATGTTATCATCATCATCATCATCATCATCATCATCAATATCATCATCATCATCATCATCATCAATATTATCAACATCATCATCATTGCCACCATCATTATTGCCACCATCACTGTCATTATAATTATCGTTGTCACTGCCATCATCATAATCATCATCACTATTACACACATTATCATCAGCATCATCATCATTGTCATTATCATAATCAACAATATCATCATTGCCATTATCATAATCATCATCATTGCCACTATCATCATCATTATCATCATCATTGCCACCATCACCGTCATCATTATTATCATCGTCACCGTCGTCATCATCATCATCGTTGCCACCATAACTATCATCATCATAATCATCAACTATCATTATCATCACCATCATTGTATTTATTGCCATCATCATGATTGTCATTATCATCATTGCAAGCATCATCATCGTCATCATCATCGTCATCATATTACCATTATTATCATCATCATCATTGCCACTACCATCACTGTCATCATCATCATTGTCGTTGGCATTCATCATTGTCATCATCGTCATCATCATCAATTTCATCATTATCAACATCATAATTATTGTCATCATTATCATAATCATCAACAACATCATCATTGTCATCATCATCATCAACATAAAAATCATCATCAACAGAATCATCATCATCATCAATTACATCTTTCATTCATTATCACCATTGCCATCATCATCGTCATCATCATATTGCCATCATCATCGTCATCATCATATTGCCATCATCATCGTCATCATCATATTGCCATCATCATCATCGTCATCATTGCCACTACCATTGCTGTCACCATCATCATTTTTGTTGTCGTCGTCATCATCATCAACATTATCATCAATGTCATCATTATCAACATCATCATCATCGTCATCATTATCATAAGCATCAACAATATCATCATCATCAACATAATCATCATCATTATCATCAATGTCATCATTATCAACATCATCATCATCGTCATCATTATCATAAGCATCAACAATATCATCATCATCAACATAATCATCATCATCATCATCGGCATTTGCACATCATCATCATCAATTACATCTTTCATTTATTTTCCCATTTTTACATCTTGTCACAAATCACATAACAAAATTCAAAGAATCTAATGATGATGATGACGACAATAGTGATGACTAAATAATTTCATTGAAATGTTGAATTTTATAATAGGGTTTCTGTCTAAAAAACATGAATTTTGTTGGTTTAGAAAGATATTTTCTGGATGTTAAACTATAAATGATTTGAAAGATTTTAGATTCTGCGTCAATTATAGTTTATCCGCAAACATAGAGTTGTTGTTTTGTTGTTGCTGAAATCCCTATGATAATTTGTTCCCCTATTATAATTTTTTCTCTATTATAATAATTAGTCAAAGTTGTTTTTGTCCCCTATTATAATTTTTAATCAAAGTTATTTTTCGTTCTACTATTATAATAATGAATCTAAGTTATTTTTTGTCCCCTATTATAATAATTAATCAAAGTTATTTTTCATCCTTTATTATAATATTTGATCAAATAATATTTTCTCTATTATTAATTAATCAAAGTTATTTTTTGTCCCCTATTATAATATTTTCTATATTATAATAATTAATCAAAGTTATTTTTTGTTCGTTATTATAATATTTAATCAGTTGTTTTTCAGTCCCCTATTATAATATTTAACCAAAGTCATTTTTTGTCCCCTATTATAATATTTAATCAAAGTTATTTCTTGTCACCTATTATAATAATTTATCAAAGTTATTTTTCGTCCCTTATTATAATATTTAATCAAAGTTGTTTTTAGATCCCCTATTATAATATTAAATCAAGTAATTTTTTTGTCCCCTATTATAATTTTTTCCCTGTTGTAATAATTAATCAAAGTTATATTTTCCCCTATTATATTATTTAATCAGTTGTTTTGTGGTCCCCTTTTATAGGTTTTTATATATTATTATTTTTCTATATTATAATAATTAATCAAAGTTATTTTTTCCCTTATTATAATATTCAATCAAAATTGTTTTTATTCAATTGCAAGGTTAAAGTACAGAATAGGTACAAAACACCCTCCCCTCCCCATGTTAAGAATGGCTTTTTAAATAATAACGTTATTATTTCAGCATGAGTACCCATTTTTCTTTTAATATTCATAAAAAGTAAAACTTTTTTCAAAATAAATAAGTAAATAAATAAATGTTTGTAAATGTGACAAATAATTGTTTAGTCACGGCAATGTCAGTAAATAAAATATGTTACGTGCGGGGTGGGGGACTAAGGGAGCGACTATAGTACATAAATGAATTTTTTTTTGTGTGCTAATGCAGAGAGTGATCCGCGCTATTTTTTTAAAATCGTATTTCCACGTTTAATTAAAGTTTTATGATATGTTTTTATTCAATTGTAAGGTTAAAGTACAGAATAGGTACAAAACACCCTCCCTTCCCCATGTTAAGAATGGCTTTTTAAATAATAACGTTATTATTTCAGCACGAATCACTCTCTGCATGAGTAAGTTTTTTTTTTTTTTTTACTTGTAATTCGAGAGTAGTTGAAACGGAAGTTACCAGAAATAAAACTGGGCAGAAACGACTTCGAAAAATATTTATATTTTATTTAATATTTTAATAATTCGCGAGGTAAATTTATTTTAATAACATAAAAACATGCCTCGCCTCTAAAGATGGGTTGTCTGAAAATTTCAAATAAATTGGTAATGTAGAAATATGGTTTTATTCACTTGTAACGAACCAAGAATTACATTTTTATATATATATAGATAATTAATCAAAGTTATTTTTTCCCTTATTATAATATTCAATCAAAATTGTTTTTTACTCCCCTATTATAATATTTAATAAAAGTTATTTTTTGTCCACTATTATAATATTTAATGGAAGTTATTTTTGTCCCCTATTGTAATATTTAATCAAATTTATTTTTTGTCTCGTATTATAATAATTAATCAAATTTGTTTTTCGTCCCCTATCATAATATTTTCTCAGAGTTATTTTTTGTCTTCTATTATTATAATTGATCCAAGTTATTTTTGTTCCGTATTATAATAATAAATCAAAGTTATTTTTTGTCCCCTATTATAATATTTAATAAAAGTTATTTTATGTTCCCTATTATAATATTTAATCAAAGTTATTTTTTGTCTTCTATTCTAATAATTAATCAAAGCTTTTTTTGTCCCTTATTATAATATTTAATCAAATGTACTTTTTCCACAATTATAATATAAAATGAAAGGTATTTTTGTCCCCACATACAATAAGTAATCAAAGTTATTTTTTGTTCCCTATTATAATATTTAATCAAAGTTATTTTTTAGTCTACTATTATAATATCTAATCAAAATTTTTTGTCACCTATTATAATATTAATCAAAGTTATTTTTTGTCCTTTATTATAATTTTTTGTCCCTTATTATAAAAATCAATCAAAGTTATGTTTTGGTCCACTATTAAAATAATTAAATTATTTTATATCCGCTATTAGAATAATTAATCAAAGTTATTTTTCATCTCTTATTATAATATTCAATGAAAGTTTTTTTTGGTTCCCTATTATAATATTTAATCCAAGTTATTTTTTGTTCCCTATTATTATTTTTGCTGTGTTAGAATAATTAATCAAAGTTATTTTTCCCCCTATTATAATATTTAATCAATGTTATTTTTTCCCCCTATTATTATATTTAATCAAAGTCATTTTTTTTCTCCTATTATAATATTTTATCAAATTTACTGGAATGTTTTTTTTTTGTTTTTTTTCAGGCATTTTCAAATGAAGTGAAGAATTTACCAAAAGTTCCAAATGTAAATGTTGACAATCAATTCACAGACCAAAATTTATCAACAGGTAAACCATTCTTAAGGAATTTTAAATCTGATGTAACAATATATATATATATATATATATATATATATATATATATATATATATATATATATATATATATATATATTGTTACAATATGACACAGTGGCTTCCGAATTCTTTATTGTATTAATAAAAGAATATATGTATATATATATATATATATATATATATATATATATATTATAAAATATGCATCAAGTAAAATTTGATTAGTTAAGTGAGCAGCTCAATAAGAACTTGTTTTCATTGAATTTAAAGGCAACCACGTTGTAATTAACTGGAAAGCAGGCCTGCAGTACAGAGTTCCACATGCAGGCAGTTCTAGGAAAAAAAGCTTTGTGGAATTTTCATTTAGGCACAGAGAGTGGAGGGAATTGTTGATAGTAGTTGTAGTTAGACGAGTGCGTATTGTGATAGAAAGTTTTGTAAAACATTCAGATTCTATTAAACTTGGAGAATCTTAAATCAGTCTGTTGTTGACCAGTTGGTGCAGATCACAACCTATGGAAATGGTCTTAATCTGTAAAAGTTTTAGATTTTATGTTATTTTGGGCACCGTTTCTTTTTTTCTTTTTGCTGGCAAAAAAAAAAATCATGTGCACATGACACCATATGTCCGTTACGTCAAATCTTCGCTTGAAAAATCAAATCTTTTTTTAAATAAATATTACGGCACCAATTCATGATCAACTTGCCTCACAAAAATAATTCTGATTTGTGGAATTTAAATTTTGGAGAATTTAAATGTTTCATACACTATTTATTTATTTGAAGTTTTCGAAAAAATTTTAAAGGTTTAAAAATTAAAAAAAAAATTTTTTATAAATTTAAAAAAAATTTTTGTTAGTATTTCATTTTCTATGTATGGACAACGTCTTGGAATTTGGAATATAGACTTCTTGTTGTTTATTTTATGGAGATTGTAACCCCTTCAGGGCAGCTCAGGTGCATACACTTGTGGGTTGAGATGCAGCTGTAGCCGATACCTGTGGCATCACCCGTGTTTTCGTCTAGTGGTCGAATTTGTCTTCGTCGTCGTCGGTCGCTCTCCGGTTCCGCTTTCAAAAGTCACTTCGGCTATCGGAGAAATATATTGCATTCACAACGGCGTTTCCAATTAAAGAAAAAGAAAGTCAAAACTTAATTGGTTTTTCTTAACATAGAATTGATTATTGTCTTTGACTTTACAAATAATAGTTACACACTGGCCTAGTCATGCAACTTAGGGGGCTGGCAGTTTTCTTTCCTTTACCAAGTTCTTTGTTCCTTATCTACCGTCAGTCCACAGGAAGGATCAGCTGCCAGAGACACGCGTATTGGAACGTGTCGCAAAAAGAATCTCGAAAAAGAATCTCTCTCTCTCTCTCTCCCTTTTATCACCTTGTTTTATCAAAAACGCTAGCTGTAACCCCCCTTACCCCTCCATGTATGCCCACAAGTGGCGATCAGCCAATCAGCGGCCATGCCTTGGTTCGAAGGGGGGGCAGTAAGGGCTTGCTTGGTTGCCAAAGAGAAAGAAGAGAAAATAATAAAGCAACCCTTTCATTTACCTAAGCAAAAAGAAAAGGAAAGAAAAGATCTTCCCCTCTCATCTTCTCTCCTAATTTCTATTCCTCCTCTCAGAACTTATCTCTACCAAATTTTAACCCTCATTTGCACTGAGGTTCTTACTTATTATCAAATTAGGAGTGATTAGTCATTCCAGGTCGAACAATGCTTGGCGGCGACCTTTACCCTTGACCCCCATTCTAAGTTGTCAGCCTTAATCAGCTAAGGATATCTGGATCTCTTCATACCTCTCAACAGAGGTTTTAAAAACAATCTTTCATGTTAACAGATATATGACAATAAGATAAAAAAAATTATTATTTGTTTTTCTCTTTCTGACAAAATCCCAAAGACATTTCTGTTCAAAACAACATCAAACCATCATCATCATCATTAGAATTCAGCCATGTGAATTCCTCTAAATTCGCGTCAACGAGACAACCCAGGTGACAAGTTGTTCCTTAATCAACTAGCAAGGTCTCTCGGCATCGCTCGGTCCCCATCAGATCATAGATCTCCCACACAGAGAATCTGTGGGAGAAGCACTGCAGGAGGAAGATTTGGGAATCCTCAGCAGCCACACCTGGTGCGACCTTTTACTACAGCCACTGTGGCCAAACCTGCTTGTCCCGCATCAGGCTCATCAGCCAAAAGCGTGCCTGCAGTCGATGTGGACAACCCCCTAAATAGAATCTTCCTTTGAAAAGTACAGCCAAGAAGATATATATATATATATATAGTAATGTGATTGATAATTTAAAAATCAAATTATAATTAATTAAAAATCCGTTTCATAAGAAGAAACAACAACAAAATCAATTATTCGTTTCGGAAAACAGTGTTTTTATTGTGATAGACATCAAGTTACGGACAATAATTATTACATATAGTTTTTTAATATGTAATAATATGTAATAATTATTGTTCGTAACTTGATGTCTACCACAATAAAAACACTGTTTTCCAAAACGATCGTACAAATAATTGATTTTGTTGTTGTTCCTTCTTATGAAACGGATTTTTAATTTAATTATAATTTGATTTTTAAATTATCAATCACATTACTAAATATTAAATTAGCTCTAGGATATTTACCTATCGAGCTTATTATATATCTAAATTACGACGAGCACTTTTTCTTTTCCTGTATTTTAATTAAACTAGTAATTTTACTATTACATTAAAATACACTCTGCTCTTTAGACTATTGTTCTAATCTCTTTTAAATGTATATATATATATATATATATATATATATATATATATATATATATATATATATATATAAATGGTGTCTTCTTTTTAGAAGCAGCGAACTTTAAATTAAAATAAATCACAGAAAAAAAATATATATGTATGTCATTTTATATGTTTTGCAGTACAGTGGCTAAAACATTCAGTGACCGCTGCACTTGGTAGCATATTTAAAACTGTGATTCCAGGAGCAACAACGCCATCTTCAACTCAAGGTAATTTTTTTTTGTAATGAATAAAAATAAATGTTTTATCCCAATAATTCGACTACTATTTTCATCATGACTCTTTTTGTTATCACAACATTTCGACTAATAATAATCTCCGAGTTTTTTTTTTTTTTTTCAGTTACATCTTTTCATGCTTGGTAAGGGAGTCACCACTTATCAAGGCTCCAAGGCCACTCGAGGATAAGGTTTAAATAAATGTAATAATTCAGTAAGAACTTGTTTACATTTGACTTGAACGCTACAATATTAGAGTCAGCTGGAAGGCAGGCCAAGAGAACAGAGTTCCACAAGCATTCATTTCTAGGAAAGAAGCTTTGTTCATATAATATATTATTTCATTATATACTATATTATATTTTTATATAATTGTTGTGGGGGAATCACCCTCCAAATGGACTGTTCTATCCATTATATAAACCATAGACCTTTTGATCCCAGGTGTGGATTAAACACCAGAGCGACCTTCGCCTGCTCGGTGACGTTTACTACTCTTTACAGTTTTAACCGTTTTACGTTGTTGTTCCAGTAATACATTGTTTAAACTCTATTCCATCATTCTGTTTTCTTTGTGGCTTATTGCAAGCCATAACAATAAAACATAATTTTTATATAATTTATGATTTATTTATGCAATATATTATTTCATTATATAATACATTATTTCATTATATAATATATCATTTCATTATATAATATATTATTTCTTTATATAATGTACTATTTCTTTATATAATATGTTATTTTATTATGTAATATATTATTTCATTATGTAATATATCATTTCATAATATAATATATTATTTCTTTATATAATATATTATTTCTTTATATAATATTATTTCATTGTTTAAACTCTATTCCATCGTTCTGTTTTCTGTGTGGCTTATTGCAAGCCATAACAATAAAACATAATTTTTATATAATTTATGATTTATTTATGCAATACATTATTTCATTATATAATACATTATTTCATTATATAATACATTATTTCATTATATAATACATTATTTCATTATATAATATATCAATTCATTATATAATATATTATTTCTTTATATAATGTACTATTTCTTTATATAATATATTATTTTATTATGTAATATGTTATTTCATTATGTAATATATCATTTCATTATATAATATATTATTTCTTTATATAATATACTGTTTTTTTTATATAATATATTATTTTATTATGTAATATATCATTTCATTATGTAATATATTATTTCTTTATATAATATATTATTTCTTTATATAATATTATTTCATTATATAATATATTATTTCTTTATATAATGTACTATTTCTTTATATAACATTATTTCATTATAAAATATATTACTACCTCCGGTTGGAAATAGTTGGTGCACAAAAATTTTCAGTTTGGTCGGAAATACTTGGTGCATACAAGTTTCAAGTTTTATAAGGTAGTACTTTTGAAAGGAAATACAGGTTAACCAAATAATTATACTTAATTAAATTGACAATTGATTGTACGTTCATTCTTACAATGTATGATTAAATAAATATACAAAAAAATAATGCAAAAAGCTAAAACACCTAACTATTTATTCAATTGTGTTAATTTACTTTTCAATTCTTCTGATATCAAAATTGAAGTGGGAACTTTTCCTTTTCTTTCTAGCTGTACTTTTGACATATGCTGAAGCGTGTAATTGTAGCCACCATCAGCCAAAATTATTTGTTCCATTGTCTCCTGCAATGTCAGGAAAATTTTGTTCAACTTTGATTTTTCTAATTCATGACAGCTGGTTTCAACTGCTTCAATTAATTCATCAATATTCTTTGGAGCCTTTTAGTGCTGATTGGATTGTATTGAAGTAACCTAGGCCAAGCTCATTCAGATCCAGACTGTTTGCAGGCTGGTTAACCAGTTCAATGTTCAGCCCTAATTTCTCTGATTCTTGTTTGAACACCGGGTCCATTGGATGTACGTGTGGCTTAGCATTGTCTTGTTGAATTATGATTCGTTGTGCAATGGATCCACTTGGCCATTTTCCTGTGTGGAAACAAGGACCTTTTTAACAAGGAATTCACAAATCTGAATTTTCCTGATTGTATCCATGACTTTAGTTACTATTGTTCCAGCAGGCCTGTTTCTGCTGTTATGTTTAGCCGCCTCTTGTTTGACTCCAATCTTCTCGTCAAAGTAACATTTGCGACGTGGATCCCAACGGGGTCGAGCCACGGCAGCAAGAAACATGACCTTTGTAATGAGACGCTTACTTTTAGTGGTTCTTAAAGGGTCATGTTCATCTTTGCCTAAATAAAATTTCCTTGCATTTTGCGTCATGTAAAACCATTTCTCATCAATATGTATGACATCAAACATTTCTCTAAAAGTTCCTCCATTTAAATTCAACTGCGAACGGCAAAAATCAATGCGACATTTCATGTTTTCTATCGTGAGAAGCGGTTTTACAGCATTTGAATGTGCCCGAATTTCGCCATCTTTCATCCTTGCAATCAGTGTTGTCTTAGGTATTCCACATGCTTGAGCAGTAGACCTCAAAGTGGTTCTTTTTCTCGATGTAATGGTGTTTATTTTTGACAACTGTGAACTATAGTCTTTCTTTTTAGGCCACAGAGAAACTTACGGCTCAAAGAATCCATCGGTACCTATATATCGGACGAACTGTCTAGTGGTCGTGACCAAATTCTGCCTACAGTATTTCTTCCTATACTGAATTTTGTGGCAACATCTTTGATTGCACCTCGTTCTAGGATGCGCCCTTTAGACCTTTGTAGCAACGCGTGTAGAACTGCTGTTCATCTTGAATTTGTCAATTCTCTCTTATAATTTCTGTTTTTACCTTCCATATTGACATCAACTACATTTTCCATATTCATATAGCCACTGCGGATATTTTTAAAAATAGATTATATAACAGTCAACAAAGTAATGTGCATAGATTAGAATGAAAACTGTTCTTTTTCAATCAAGCACGCTCTAAACTACTACCAGTTATTCCCTAAAACATTGAAATGGTGCGTGACAAAAACTAAAACACAAACAGTTTTAATTCTGCACCAATTATTTCCGACCGGAGATAGTATTTCTTTATATAATATTATTTCTTTATATAATATATTATTTCTTTATATAATATATTATTTCTTTATATAATATGTTATTTCTTTATATAATATGTTATTTCTTTATATAATATTATTTCATTATATAATATATTATTTCTTTATATAACATATTATTTCATTATATAATATATTATTTCATTATATAATATATTATA
Source organism: Euprymna scolopes (assembly GCF_053919585.1). Taxonomy (NCBI): domain Eukaryota; kingdom Metazoa; phylum Mollusca; class Cephalopoda; order Sepiida; family Sepiolidae; genus Euprymna; species Euprymna scolopes. The sequence continues at coordinate 18,321,738 of NC_136511.1, read as the reverse complement.
TCTTTATATAATATTATTTCATTATATAATATATTATATCTTTATATAATATTATTTCTTTATATAATATATTATTTCTTTATATAATATATTATTTCTTTATATAATATATTATTTCATTATATAATATATTATTTCTTTATATAATATATTATTTCATTATATAATATATTATTTCTTTATATAATATATTATTTCATTATATAATATTATTTCTTTATATAATATATTATTTCTTTATATAATATATTATTTCTTTATAAAAGGACGGAATACTACTGCCACCTCTGGGCAGGAACTGCGAAAAAAGCCTATCCTGCCTACACAGAGTACAAAATAGACTTTGTGGCTTGGTGGTGGTGGGGGGGGGGCTTTTCTCTTCCCTGCAACCTCTTTCCCACAGAAGAGACGTAGCGAGCTTATCTTTGTTCTATCGTTATTTCCATAGCAAGTGCTCGTCTGAGCTCCATTCTCTGGTCCCCCCTCGCCAATCTTTTTCCAAAAACACCCGTCTAGCTGAAACCACGGTCAATAATTTTCCCCACTCGTTATCTGTGCCTAAATCAAAACGTAGATTCCATGAACAAAGCTTCTTTCTTAGAAATTCACGCCTATGGAACTCTGTTCCACTTGCCTGTTTCCCTCCCGACTTCAACCCGGATGTCTTCAAGTCCAACACAAATTCCTGATGAACCGCCCCCTTAAGTAATGACACGTTATCAATTCTCCAATACCATTACTACACTATCCCATTGATTACTGTACACACAATAGCCCTTATCTCCGAGTGGCCCTTGGGCCTTGATAAGTGGTGACCTCCATGAAAAAAAAAATATATATATTTTATTTCTTTATAAAATATATTATTTCTTTATATGTTGTTATTCATTATATATTATTTCATTATATAATATTATTTCTTTATAAAATATATTATTTTTTTATGTATTATTTTATTTAATTATATATTATATTCTTTCATTATATATTATTTCTTTATATAATATATTATTTCTTTATATAATATATTATTTCTTTATAAAATATATTATTTCATTATATAATATATTATTTCTTATTAAAATATATTATTTTATTATATGAAATATTATTTCATTATATAATATTTTATTTCTTTAGAAAATATATTATTTCTTCATATAATATATTATTTCTTTATAAAATATATTCTTTCATTATATAATATATTATTTTTTATATAATATTATTTCTTTATAAAATATATTATGTAATTATATATTATTTCTTTATAAAATATATTTTTTAATTATATATTATTTCTTTATAAAATATATTATTTAATTATATAATATTTCTTTATGAATATATTATTTCATTATATATGCTATTTAATTATATATTATATTTTTTCATTATATATTATTTCTTTATAAAATATATTATTTCATTATATAATGTTATTTCTTTATAAAATATATTATTTATATATTGTTATTTTATTATATATTATATTCTTTCATTATATAATATTATTTCTTTATAAAATATATCATTTCTTTATATAATATATTATTTCTTTGTAGAATATATTATTTCATTATAGAATATTATTTCTTTATAAAATATATCATTTCTTTATATAATATATTATTTCTTTATATAATATATTATTTCTTTATAAAATATATCATTTCTTTATATAATATATCATTTCTTTATATAATATATCATTTCTTTATATAATATATTATTTCTTTATATAATATATTATTTCTTTATATAATATATTATTTCATTATAGAATATTATTTCTTTATAAAATATATCATTTCTTTATATAATATATTATTTCTTTGTAGAATATATTATTTCATTATAGAATATTATTTCTTTATAAAATATATCATTTCTTTATATAATATATTATTTCTTTATAGAATATATATAGTAAATTCATTATGTTTGACATAGATGCCTATTACCCTTCAATTTCCCCTATACTGTTCAGGAAAGCACTTAAATTAGCTGAAGAGGAAACGGGCGTGACCAAGTTGGAGATTGAAATTACAAAAATAGTTAGAAAAACTTTAATCAGATATAATGGGGAACTGTGGACAAGAAAAGATAGAGAGGGTCATTTTGACATCACAACGGGTACCCGGATTCTACTCAGGTTACTGACTTGATAGGCTTGTATTTACTAAAGGAGATAAACAAAAAAGTATCTGGTTTAAATGGTGGGGTGGGCTATATAGGGATGACGCAGTATTTATAGTTAATTCCAGCGATCGACTCCCTGAAAAAATTAGGGAAAATGTCAGAATTTTTTTTTTTTTAATGAAATGCGATTAGAAATAAAAATAGCAATCACAAAAAAGTAAACTTTCTAGACATTACTATTAATCTAAGAGATAACACATATGAACCGTATCACAAATCGAACCAAAAACTATTCTACATTGATTATCAATCAAATCGTCTGAAGTGTATGAAGAAGGCACTTATCTGTAACATTTCTAAAAGAATATCTGAGATTTCAAAGAATGAGAGTCTTTTTGATAAAAACAAAGAATATTACAATGAAGCTCTTCTTAGATCGGGTTACCATGGTAAAATAGAATACAAGAGGAGTGCAAACAGTAAGTGTAGCAAATTATCAAGGCCCAGAAGCCACCCAGGCATAAGGGTTATTGCAAGTACATTACGTTAGTGTGGAGATTTGATGAAGTGTTTACTTAAGGGGGCGGTTCATTAGGAATTTGTTAACGTTGGACTTGAACACATCCAAGTTGTAGTCAGGTGCGAAGCAGGCAGACGGAAACGAGTTCCACAGGCGTGCAGTTCTAAGAAAGAAGCTTTGTTCATGGAATCCACATTTTGATTTAGGCACAGATAAAGAGTGGGGGAAATTTTTCACAGTGGATTCGGCTAGACGGGTGTTTTTCGTGAAAGATTGGCGAGGGGGGGATGAGAGATTGGAGTTCAGACGAGCACCTGCCATGGAAATAACGATAAAACAAGGAAAGGCTTGCAACGTCTCTTCTGTGGTAGAGAGGTTGCAAGGTAGAGAAAAGGGCATCTCCCACTAAGCCACGAAGTCTATTTTGTACTCTGTGTAGGCAGGATAGGCTGTTTTTAGCAGCTCCTTCCCAGATATGGCAGCAGTATTCCATCTTCAAGGATGGAATACTGAAGATTAATAAAGGATATATTAATAAGGATCAAAGGAATGAAAACAGAGAGAGTAATAATAGCAGTGAAACAGGTAATGATGAGGTGGGTACTGGGAATAAGAGAAACAGATGCAAGAAACAGGTTTGGTTTAATCTGCCGTTTAGCAAACATATCCAAAACAATATACCTAAGGAATTTTACAATATAATTGATAAAAATTTCCCATCCGAGAATAGATTAACAAAATAATTAATAGGAACTCAGTAAAACTATCTTTCTCCACCTCTGCCAACTTAGCCAACACTATAATAAGCTTTAATAACAGGAAAATAAGCAAAATGAGGGATAATAATAAGTCAGTATCGGATGAACGTTTTTTTAGATAGAAAATGTAACGGCAGAACACCTGGCAATTGTCCATTGGGTGGCAAATGCTTAACCTCAGAAATAGTGCACAAATGTGAGATTAAGGCTGATAACAGTAAGAAGGTGCCACGGAGTGCGTCTTTAAGGAAAGATACAGAAACCATGTTGTATCCTTCAAAAATTAATCGGAGATTGAAACTAACAGAGAAAGTGTTAATGATAAAAGGGGAGATGGTACAAGAATCAACATTAGAAATAAAAAAAGTGCATTAAGTGATTGGGTCAGGGAACTTCATAGAAACAAAAAAGATTTTGAATTGAAATGGTCATTAGTAGATAAGGGTAGAAAGTATAGACCTGGTAAATCAAAAAGGTGCAATCTGTGTTTTTTTTTGTTTTTTTTTTAATTACATTTTCACCCCAAACAAGGCACATTGCCACTTTGATGTAGGGGCTACTATCAGGGACATAAGCATCAGGGGTACTATGTGGGGAGTTGGGCAGCAAGATGTTGGTTCACATTAGATGATGGAAGCCTTCTACATAGTGAATTATAAAGAAGAAATATTAAATAAAAGACTGGATGCTATACAGGGATGTCTTCACAGGAATATATTTTTGCTATCACGTCTTAAATGTAACTGAAAGAAAAAATCATTCTGGGGAAAAATAAAGGTTCTTGAGTGCAAAGTTAAATTGCTAAGAATGATGTAAACTAGATGTGATGAGTGATTCAAATCTTGAATCTAATATTCTACACTAGAAACACATTTTTAGAAATAAAGACAATGGATTATTAGATAAGAAATTTAGATCTATAAAAAGGATTAACAAAGATTAGCAATATTGTCTCAAAACTGGGAACACTGTTTTAATCATATTGATGGTGAAATAGTTGTTACCTTTTCTAGATCAATAAAATAGCTTAACAAAAATTAGCTATATGAATTCAAAAAAAAAATATTAGTAATTAAAGAATGGTTGGTTGGTTGTTTTTGTTTTACGGCATATCAACCCTTTTCAGGTTATTTAATGCCGAATCCGGTGATCTTAAAGAAAATTTTTTAATACAATATATTTGTTTTTTGCAAGCCAGTTTCTATTTAACCCATAGTTGGGACCCTAACAGGTACTACCACTCCGGGTCAGAGTGGACCTGGGAGCAATGGCAATTAAAGGGTGGCTCCACACTCCCTAGAGCCCGCAAGTTGGGGCCTCACCATCGGATATAGTTTAAGGTCATATCCAGGACTTAATTAAAGAATGGGGATTAATTGATACTGTTTTAGATGAGCAAAACTTAAAAAATCTTAGCTTATTAAATAATACTCTTTTTCTAAACGATTAAATCCAAAAAACCAAGGTGAACCCCCACTTTTATTGGAGTAAAACATACATCGAACTAAAGATTAGATTTATTATTAATTGTATTTGTTATGTGGAGATAGGTAACCAACCCAGAACATCCTACATAAAGAACCGAGTCACCGGATTTCACCGGACCCTTTGTAAAAAAACAGACTTCCCCCTGAACATGAACACGCTGTAAATACGTAAATAAACTTCTCTTTCAGTATTCAAACCACAGTGTATATTTATTTATTCCTTTCACACAATACTTTATCTTTGATATGTCCGAATAATAGGCCACCTTAGGACATATCAAATTGGTGAAGGAGACTCAGTAAAAAAAAAAAGAAAAAAGCATGTGGTGAGTGCAAAATTTAAAAGTTTAAGTGTTATATATTTGTTCAAGGACTGAAAGCACCGAAGGACAAGGATTTAAGGTGAAGGATTTTATCGATTATGGAGCAAGATCCAGAAATTAACTTGCAAAAAGTGACAGAGGAATGTTAGAAATTGATAAATGTGAAAAGCGATACCACTAGGATAGAGGGAAAAACTACATCCCACGTTCTAATGGTAAAACAAAAAACATTTCCCAAGAACAAAGGAAAAAGTTTTGAATGTTGGAGCTGTGCGGGTTTGCACTTAAGAAAAAATTACCCTTTTAAAGACCAACCTTGTGCCAAATGTGGTTTAGTCGGACACCGAGCTTCCCAGTGCTGAACTAAACAAAATAAACAAAGACAAAAATTTAAGTCTGAAGTAAATGTGGTGTTGTCAAAAGAAGAAGTGAGACAAGGAAGTAAAAGAAAATTTGTCAATATCAAAATAAATGGTCACATAGTGAAAGTATTTTTGGATACAGGTAGCGATATTCCAATTATCGATGAAATGACCTGGAAGAGGATTTGGTGTCCAAAACTTGAAAAAACATTTAAAATTGCCAAAGGAGTACCCGGCAACAGATTAAAATTCATGGGAGAATTAAATTGCAGTGTATCCCTTGGATCCAAATTTTTTTTTACAAAAGTATCAGTTGTTCCAGATATAAATTCTTGCCTTTTCGGAATTGATTGGACCGTTTTGTTTGATTTATGGGAGCTACCCAGAAATTCATTTTGTAACAGTGTGAACGTAGCTGAAAAGAAAAATTCCAAACAAAATGACTATTTTCTTACGGTCTTAAAAAGTGAATTCTCCAGGGTTTTTTCTGAGGGGTTAGGTATGTGTACTAAGACCGAAGTGAATTTTGAACTAAAACAAAATGTGAAACCTATTTTTAAACCAAAAAGAAACAAAGAAAACTTCAAAAGAAGATATTGAAATTGAACTGCAGAGACTGCAGGAAAATGGTGTAGTCGAAAAAGTTGACTATTCTGAGTGGGCAATCCCCACTGTATATGTTAAAAAGAAAAATAAGAGGATTCAAGTATTTTTCTAGAGGCCTCAATGACTGTCTTATGGATCATAGTTATCCACTCCCATCCTCTGAAGACATTTATACAGCTGAATGGAGGGAAACTTTTCTCCAAAATTGGTTTATCTGAGGCTTACCTTCAGGTAAAAGTCAGTGAAGAACGTTCGAAGTACTTGTGTATCAATACCCATTTAGGACTCTTCAGACTCAAAAGGCTCCCTTTTGGTTTGAAAATAGCTCCAGTGTTATTTCAGCAAATAATGGACACAATGCTTGCCGATTTAGGTTTTGCAGTCGCATATTTGGATGACATTCTTATAAAGAGTAGATATGTGCAGGTTTCAAATTGAGTGCAGAAAAATGTGAATTTTTTTTAAACATATGAAATATCTGAGTCAAATCATTGACAGCCAAGGCAGAAGACTGGATCCTCAGAGAACAGAAACCATTGAGAGGATGCCAGCACCTAGTAATGTTGCCCAGTTACAATCTTTTTGGGGTTTAGCACAATATTATGCTATCTATATCCCAAAAATGCATAAGTTGAGAGCACCATTGAATGAATTATTAAAAAAAAGGACGAAAGTGGATTTGGTCAAAGGAGTGCCAAAGTGCATTTGAAGAGATTAAGAAATGCCTGCTATCTGATTTAGCACTGGTACACTTCGATCCACAGAAGGAATTGATTGTGGCGTCAGATGCAAGAGATTATGGTATAGGAGCAGTACTTCTCCATAGACTGGAAGACGGATCAACAAAGCCATGCTTTCAGATCGCCTGCAGAGAGAAACTATTCTCAAATTGAAAAAGAAAGTTTGGCAATAATTTATGCAATTAGAAAATTCCATAGATTTATTAATGGCAGGATTTTTACATTGTAGTCTGACTACAAGCCCTTGTTGACTATTTTTGGATCTAAAAATGGCATATCCACTCACACTGCAAACAGACTTCAACAATGGAGCATAATTCTATTGAATTATAATTTTAAAATGGAGTACATTTCGTCCAAAAATATCAAACATGCAGATGGACTATCCAGATTGATTCAAAAGTTGCAGAACCTTTAGAGGACACAGTGATAGCTGCATTAAGCGAGGAAAAAGAACTCTCCGGACTGCTGTGCAACACGATTCGAGAGTTACCAGTGACTCTGGACGACATCAATAAGGCAGCAGAAGCAGATGAATTCATTGTAAGAACGAAAAACCAGGTGCAGCTAAATGACAAGTCAAAGAAAGACTAAAAAATTTTGCCATTTTCAATTTGCTCACAGACTTTATTGTATGCAGACAGTCGTCATACCGACCACACTGCAAAAGAGAATGCTAAAAGAATTCCATAGCGATCATCCAGGCATGTCCAGAATGAAGGCTTGTATGCGTGGATATACATATTGGCCTAATATGGACCGGGACATCGAAAAAATGGTAAGAGAGTGTCGATAGTGTCAGCTAGCAGCAAAGGCACCACCTGTACAGATACAACCGTGGCCGAAGATGGATGCCCCATGGATGCGGTTACACATTGACTATGCAGGTCCGTTGAATGGACATTACTTCTTAGTGGTTGTCAACAGCTTTACAAAATGGCCGGAAGTGCTTAAGTGTAAATATCCAACATTGACTAGTACTATAGAGCCATTAAGACATCTCTTCAGTCGTTTTGGAGTACCTAAAACTATTGTCAGTGACAACGGCACCCTATTTACCAGCAAAGAGTTTGAAGAATTCTGCAAGGCCCTATTCATTGAACATTTAACAACTGCAATATACCATCCAAGGTCAAACGGGCTCGCAGAGAGATTTGTTGATATGTCCAAAAGAACTTTAAGGAAACACCAATGCATGGACACTGATGAGAAGAGTCTTGAAAATTTTTTCTCTGTATACAGGATCACTCCTAACCCAAACAGGAATGTCGGTTTGTCACCAGCTGAACTAATGTTCGCACAGAAAATCAGATCCGTATTTGACAGGATTTTACCAAATGCAACCAAGACAACAGCAACGAGAGAACATCATTCGACAAGGTTCTACAAACCTGGTGACAAAATATTCTTCTTGAACTATAGGACTGGGAAAAGCTTTTGGGAGGAGGGGATGATTATGAAAAGAATTGGGTACATGCTATATTTGGTAAGAAGTAGTAAATTTAACTGTCGCAGGCATATGAATCAGCTAAGACCGCGACACACTGATGACTACAAACAGACAGACAATAATGAACTGCCCTTAGAGGCATTGTATGACTCTTTTAATATTCCTCTACCCATAGCACAACCTACTCCGAGAGTAATATCTTCTACTCCAGGTCAGAGAGTACCAGTTTTACCACCAGCTCCACCCCCTCAAATGGTGTTGAGGAGAAAAAGTACAAGGGTGAAAAGAAAAGTTGATCGACTGAGCCCCAGACCTAAAAACAAACGGTATTAAGCAAAATTCTCCAAGGAGAAATTGGCTTGGGAGGAGGTGTTATATGGAGATAGGTAACCAACCTGGAACATTCTACATAAGGAATTGAGTCACCAGATTTCACCGGACCCTTGCAAAAAACAGAGACTTCCCCCTGAACATTAACATGCTTTATCTGTCTCTATGTAAAGACGTAAATAAACGTCTTTCAGTATTCAAACCATTTATTTATTCCTTTCACGGAATACTTTATCTGTGATTGTTCGAATAATAGGCCACCTTAGAACATATCAGTATTATTATTAGAGAAGTATTTAAGAACTTAATTCCCGAATTGTTATTTTGTATTAAAGCCATGCATAACCTCAGAAAATTATGGTTGGATGGCAAACGTAGGTTAAATCTATGGTAATAAAATTAGTATCATGGTTAAGATAGGCATTAGAAACTTATATTTTGGAATAGGTTAGTCTAGTTTTAATTGGATTTGTTTGATTAATAAATAAATCATAAATGCATATTAGGAATTTACCAAACTTAGAAACATCGAACGGCTTGAGTTACTTCCCTTCTATCGTTATGAATACTTTTTAGGATTTTGGTAACTTACAATTTCAACTAAACCTTTTTAAAGGCTTAGTTGAAATTATAAGTTACACTTACAGAGTTATTTCCCTTTCTACATCTAAAATATCTGATAATCGTAAATCTTATTAGGAAAGAACAAAAGAAAATAAAAAATAGATTGAGATTGAATGAAGTATAAAGTAATGTTAAACTTTCTTTCCTTATTGAATAAGTTTTAAAACAAAAACTTTTCTTAAATCACATTAAGTTAGCCAATATTTTTGTAAATAAACAAAGCAAATTCCAGATACAAAACTAACATAGAATCGCAATAATTTAACTTAATAATTAGTCGCTATGTTATTCATGTGAACGTAAAAAATATATCCTCCTTTATTTAAAATATGCAATCCTTATACAAGTACTGATTCCGATTCTTTTAAAATTCCTAAACAATTTATTAGAGACTTGATGCTTTAAAAAAATGTGTAAAAAAGTGTAATGCAATGTTTGTCATATTTTGTAAAATATTAAAAATACACTTGGGAGAGGGGGGGGGTGATTTTTCTAAACATTTTTTCTTAAAAATTTCTTAAAAAATGTGTAAAAAAGTGTAATGCAATGTTTGTCATATTTTGTAAAATATTAAAAATACACTTGGAGAGGGGGGGGTTGATTTTTCTAAACATTTTTTCTTAAAAATTTCTTAAAAAATGTGTAAAAAAGTGTAATGCAATGTTTGTCATATTTTGTAAAATATTAAAAATACACTTGGGAGAGGGGGGTTGATCTTTCTAAACATTTTTTCTTAAAAATTTTCCTTATAATTGATGGAAAATATTTGATTGAAAATTGATATAAGAAATTTTATTCTATGAGAAATTGTATTACCTTTGTATGCAACAATACTTTTGTAATATTAAAAAGGTTCTAAATGATTAAACCACACTTTTTTTATTAGTATCAGATAATAAAAAAAATTTTTTTAATTAAATAAAGAAATAAAGAAATTTAATTTAAGAAATTAATGAATAGTATTAATAAAACATATTAAATGGACAGAAGTAATTGTATGATATTTTGTTTGAATTTTTTTAATTTTTTAATGGAGATACGAAAATAGGTAAATATATAAATTAAAAAAGAAATACTTTGCAAGGATGCGATATAGTTAAAATATTTTCGCTTGTTTTGTTTTCTTTATAAGGGAAATGGTTTCCATAATGTTTTATTGTTAAAGTGTTTTTTATTCAATAAGTCTGAAGAAAGGCTGTTCTTGTGAAAATTTTCAAACGACTTAATGTTTGGATTTGTCCGAGTAGTCTTGAAACAATTGTAACTAACGATGAGATACACTATTTGTTGCTATCAACCCATTCTTTGAAGTCTTGGTTTTTGTTAAAACAATATATATATTTCTTTTTATAATAAATTATTTTTTATATAATATATTCTTTCATTATATAATATATTATTTCATTATATAATATATTATTTTATTATATATATCATATTATTACATTATATAATGTTTTTATCGATTTTCAATGTCAAATCTGTTTTCCTTTTTTGTTTTACGTGAAGATATTCTTATTTTTGAAAACATTTTTTATTTGCTTTCAATTTCAATTTGGAGCCGATTTTTGCACCAAAACATGCAACTGCTTTTTTATGAATATTTCTTTTAGTATTTTGCACTCCTTAAAAAATATACAGTCTCCGTTGACAATGAAAGTTTTTGATCTCATACCAGGTGCCCCTGATTTCGTCCTGGGTAAGATCCAGGTTTATTTAATCAATGGTGACCTTCTTGATGAAACAACTGATGCGATCGTCCATTGCACAGATGCACATTTCAGTCTTAAAGGTGAGTACAATTGTATGGTTTCCTTTGAAGAAATATCGCACATTTCAAATGTTCTATTTTGAACATAATGTACCATATTTAATGGAAAGAACTCGCCAAATGCTCAATAAGTTAATATAAATAACCGAGTCGGGAGAAAACTAGGAGATAAGTTCAAGGGAGATAACTCGAAGAGATAATTTGGATCTCAATCAAAGGGAGATAATTTGGATTTTACTATTTTTTTTTAAATTCTATTTTCACCACAAACAAGGCACAGTGCCACTGTTATATAGGGGACTACTATCAGGTATCGGGTATAAGTTGTATTACTAACGATTACTATATTGTCCAATTTTTACTGTACACTCTTTAACCCTTATCCTCGAGTGGCTTCAAGTTCCATATTTAATGGATGTAGATTGCTAAATATTGAAATAGTGTCACAGTGGAGAAAGTAATAATGAGATAAGAAATGTTTACTGCTGAGAGTATTTTTCTTGAGCAATGTGTCTTCGAGTGGAGATCGCTGTGCTTGGCATTGACTGGGGTGTAAAAGAAGACGTCTTTGAACTTTCATATCCTACAAACCTTTTATCTCTTGTTTTCTGAACAAGTTGTTAATATATGGCTCTTTGGAGTTTGTCCAATCTTCAGCTTTTTTTTATTTTTCTGGGGGCTCTAGGCGTTGGAAGTTGACGTTTTTTTTTAAAAAGGCGCTAAAGCTTCCCAATCATTTTTTTTTTTCACTGAGTCGAGCTGATGCGCACAAGACATTTTTTGTTTAGTCTCTGACCGTGGATGTGTCAACTTCCGTTTCGCAGCCAACTCTCATTAATAATCCCCACAGCCTCTTCGTCATTGGTTTACATGAGCTCATTTCAATCTGTTCCGAGCCACAACTTGCATTTAACTGTCTCCAAGTTTCAGTTCTTCGGTCCAAGATCAAAGTGTAGTATCTTGTCTGATACTACACTTCAATTTTTTGTTCTTGGTTAGAAAAAAAGATGAGGATAATAGTCCGCAATAAATAAATCAATAAATAATACTCATCTCAATAATGAATTCCAATTCAATAAAAAATAGGATTTGTTAATTTCATTTTTTTTATTCTAGGTGCAATTTCGCGTTGTCTCTCTCGAAAAATTGGTTCTGCCTTTGTTAGAGATGCACAAAGCAAAGGTAAGTTTTTCCTCTTTCTAAGCAAAAACTGTTCCAAATTAATTTTATAATTCATTGTTTCTACAGAGTTTTTGACTATTTTACTGAAAATAATGAAATCTAATATATAAAAGGCTATATGTCTGTCTGTTTGTCCATCTCCATATTTTCAAACTCTATCTCTTCTGAAACTAAAAGTCGCAGAGCGGCGCTAGGGGCTCCAAATGATTGGATTTTTTATGGACCGTTATTTCATGGGTCTTTAGCCGGTTAAAATAGTTTACTAAGGGATAAAAAAGGGGGTCAGAATTGAAAAAAATTGTGATACATTTTGTACATTCATCTTATTTTTAATTTTTAATTTCAATCAGTTCATATGCGTGTCACATTGGCACAGTGATAGTTTGATGAAACCCAAATACATTTATCGGGATTTCTAAAGTAAAAAAAAATGTATTTGGGTGTAATCAACTAGAATCGAAACCAAAATCAACACTGTAGAATTCAAAGCTGGTGACGTATAATATATATGAATTCTGGACAAATTAAAATATATTTAAACATATTTTACGAACGGGCAAAGCCAGGCGTCCCCCAACCGGGCTAGTACAAAAAATAAGAGTTGGAATATAACTTCAAACATTGAACTTCCAGCATTTCAGACCAACACGCGTCACAACTTTTCCGTCACCATAGGACCGTTTTTTTTTTTTCTTATAGCCTGAGGGAGTATCTGTACCTGATGGTGTTACAGAGTTTTAGCTTTGTACGACAGCTAAATCTCTCTCTCGGTTCAAAATGTTGACATCCAGCAACAAGCAAGAGCAAGATAGCCAGCAACAAGTCAAACTGCAGACCAGCTTAATGCGGGTACTGGTCTCCTGCTTTATGTTTTTTAACTCAGAGATTTGCTTCTCCTGGAGGGGTTGCCTTCACCACGGCTTACGGGAGCCCCCTCCACTCCGCATACACATGGAAATAAACACATGCGTACATAGACGTATGCCAACATACGTGTGCATGCGCACAGATATACAAACGTAATCACGTAGAGGCACACATATACGCACACATACGTACACACAAACGCAAAATACACACGAATAAATAGTCCAAAAGTCATAAATAGTAAGTGATCAGCGATTGGACCATTTTTGTCCCGTTTCCTCCCTGCTTGGATTTTTTTTTTTTTTTTTAAATAAAGTTTGTTTCAAACTCATTTTTTGCAACACATGAAGATAAAATTAACAGACTCGCATATAATTTTCCAAACAAAACAAAGTACGAATTGACAAGACAGTCCAACTGAAAGTTATTTAAAGACGCTTGCACTTTTTTTTTAAAATAAAGTTTGTTTCAAACTCATTTTTTGCAACACATGAAGATAAAATTAACAGACTCGCATATAATTTTCCAAACAAAACAATGTACGAATTGACGAGACAGTCCAACTGAAAGTTATTTAAAGACGCTTGCACTTTTTTTTTAAAATAAAGTTTGTTTCAAACTCATTTTTTTGCAACACATGAAGATAAAATTAACAGACTCGCATATAATTTTCCAAACAAAACAACACACGAATTGACAAGACAGTCCAACTGAAAGTTATTTAAAGACGCTTGCACTTTTTTTTTTAAATAAAGTTTGTTTCAAACTCATTTTTTTGCAACACATGAAGGTAAAATTAACAGACTCGCATATAATTTTCCAAAAAAAACAACGTACGAATTGACGAGACAGTCCAACTGAAAGTTATTTAAAGACGCTTGCACTTTTTTTTTTAAATAAAGTTTGTTTCAAACTCATTTTTTTGCAACACATGAAGGTAAAATTAACAGACTCGCATATAATTTTCCAAACAAAACAACGTATGAATTGACGAGACAGTCCAACTGAAAGTTATTTAAAGACGCTTGCACTTTTTTTTTTAAATAAAGTTTGTTTCAAACTCATTTTTTTGCAACACATGAAGGTAAAATTAACAGACTCGCATATAATTTTCCAAACAAAACAACGTACTAATTGACGAGACAGTCCAACTGAAAGTTATTTAAAGACGCTTGCACTTTTTTTTTTTAAATAAAGTTTGTTTCAAACTCATTTTTTTGCAACATATGAAGGTAAAATTAACAGACTCGCATATAATTTTCCAAACAAAACAACGTACGAATTGACGAGACAGTCCAACTGAAAGTTATTTAAAGACGCTTGCACTTTTTTTTTAAAATAAAGTTTGTTTCAAACTCATTTTTTTGCAACACATGAAGGTAAAATTAACAGACTCGCATATAATTTTCCAAACAAAACAACATACGAATTGACAAGACTCATAATATATATATATATATATATATACATACACTCATGAGATATATATATATATATATATATATACTGTTACGGGTGCGGTGGCTAATCACAACGCCGTAACACAGTATTTGCTATCGTAAGGAAGAGTAGGGACAAAGGTTTTGAGGGAGAGAGATAAAAATACAAGAAGCAGATATTTTATATAAAAATAGGGAATTTATTAAAGACACAAAACATACCAAAACAAGATAGGCTGACAGAAATATTTATGCAAGTAGTATTTAAACAGGACAAAAGGGGATGAACACAATATTAAAATATGAGGGAAAAAGGGTAACAAGAGGAAGGTAATTATAGTGGGGAAAACTAGGCAAAGCAATAATCTATTCTCGGAACTTAATATATAATATGATATTCAATACGTTTGGTCAAATGATAAACAAAAATACTTTACCCTCCGTCGTATTAATAGGGATGACCAAGTTGGGTAGTAGGTGGATTCTGGTGATAGTGGGTTGAGGTTAAAGTTCTTACGACGCCTTTGAACAAATCCACCGGGGAGAAAGGCTGCCTGTGGAAGCTACTAGCTCACTCTTTCTCACTCACGTTAGGCTGTTACTCCCAGCCTTTTATATTCATAAGGGAGTGTATATCTCTTAGACCTCTTTTTCTTTCCTTTCTTTTCTTCTTCTTCCTAACCTTTCCTAATTCTATTTTTAGGGATGGGGACAACCTGAATGACCCTAGGTTCTGTACCCAGTCCATTCAAGGTCAAAATTAATACTACGTCTCTTGTTACACTTCCCCCCCTCAGAGTAAAAGTTTTGAGTTACAAATGAAAAACTTTTACAACAACAATAAAGGCAAAAATATATCAGTAGTTACATAGTTTTGAGTTACAAATGAAAAACTTTTACAACAACAACAAAAAGCAAAAAATATATTAGTAGTTACGTACACATGATTTTAAGGCAATCAGTTCCAACAATATTCTGTAAAATAATAAGTCGGCAAAGGAGAACGCATTTGTAACATTATACTCTAGATAGTGCGTCTGCAATAATATTGTTTTTTCCTTTAATGTGTTTGATGGTAATGTTGTATTCTTGTAGGAGAAGGCTCCATCTTGTCAGTCTCTGATTTTTGTTTTGCATCTTTGCAAGGAAAGTTAATGGATTATGGTCGGTAAAGACCAGAACAGGGTACATGGTGACGCTGAGATAAAAGTCGAAGTGTTGTAGTGTCGTCAATAATGATAAACATTCCTTTTCAATGGTTGAATAGTTCTTTTGGTGAGTGTTCAACTTTTTGGAGAAGTACCCAATTGCTCGGTCGATACCTTCATCATCCTCTTGGGTTAAGATACCACCCATTCCGACATCACTGGCATCAATTTCTAGTTTGAATTGTTTTGTAAAAACTGGTGTTGCGAGAGCTGGGCCCTCCATGAGTGTTGATTTTATTTTGTTGAAAGCCGCATCACAGGTCTCACTCCATTTGTATTTTACATCCTTTTTAAGGAGGTCCGTGAGAGGACCTGCTATAGATGAGAAATTTTTACAAAATTTCCGATAAAATCCTGCCATACCGAGAAATCTCATTAATTGTTTCTTGTTGGTTGGAATAGGATACTCGAGAATGGCATCCACATTTGCGGTGATGGGTTTAACTTGTCCTTGGCCCACAGTATAGCCTAAATAATTTAATTTTGCATGACAAAATTCACTTTTGTTTAAGTTCACAGACAGGTTTGCCTCTTCTAGCTTACGGAAGAGTTGCCTTATGATGTGTAAATGTTCGTTCCAAGTCATACTGTACACGATTACATCATCAATGTATACATCACATCCTTGAATAGCTTGTAGGAGGGAATGCATCATCCTTTGAAATGTTGCTGGTGCGTTTTTCATTCCGAATGCCATAACCTTGTATTGGTATAGTCCATCGGGAGTCACGAATGCTGAAATTTCCTTAGCGTTATCGGTTAAAGGTACTTGCCAATAACCTTTCATCAAGTCGAATTTACTGACATATTTTGATTTGCCAACTTTGTCGATACAATCATCAATTCTGGGAATCGGGTATGAATCACTTTTGGTTACTGCATTCACTTTCCGAAAGTCGGTAACAAATCTGTAGGTGCCATCGCCTTTTGGTACAAGTATACAGGGAGAACTCCACTGACTGTTGCTTGGTTCAATAATATCATTTTCCAGCATATACTTGATCTCTACCCTCAACTGTTGACGCTTGATGGGGTTGACTCTGTAAAAGTGTTGTTTGATGGGTTTTTCGTCTCCCACTATGACGTCGTGTACTGCAAAGGTAGTTTTACTAGGGACATCAGGAAAAAGATCTTTGAAATCACTGACCAAACCACACATTTCCTTTTTATTCTCATTTGACAAATGTTCAAATTTTTTATTTAAATTAGCTAGTATTTCCGAGTTTTTTAGATGACTACTCTGTCCCATTTCCTCCTCTCTGACAATTGTATTTTCATCGTTATTTAAAACATTTTCAGATGAGGTTATTTTTGTAATATTAGTTACTGTTGTAACTGGTTTACCCATATCTAACACATTTCTGTCAACGTATCCTTTTAGCATATTAATGTGACAAACTCTTCTCTTTTTTCTTCGATCTGGGGTGTGGATGATATAATTTACATCATTTATTTTTTTCTCTATTTCATATGGGCCAAAATATCTTGCTTGTAGGGGATTATGTGGGATGGGTAAAAATATTAAAACTTTGTCCCCACTTTCGAAGGTACGATTTTTACTATTTTTATCAAATATAGCCTTCATTCGTTTTTGGGAGTTTTTCAAATTTTCTTGCGCTATTTTCACGGCCCCGTGTAATTTCTCTTTAAAATTTGATACATAATCTAAGAGATGTAATTCATTTTTCTCCGTTAGCCATTTCTCTTTTAATAGCTTTAAAGGTCCCCTCACAGTATGTCCGAACACAAGTTCGAAGGGGCTAAATCCTAAAGAGTCTTGTACAGCTTCTCTAGCAGCAAATAAAACAAAATGGACGCTTTCGTCCCAATCTCTATTATATTGATAACAAAATTTTTTCATCATGGACTTCAGGGTTTGATGAAAACATTCGAGAGCTCCCTGTGATTCGGGGTGATAAACACTGGATTTGTGTTGTTTAATATCCATCTCATTCATTATTTGTTGAAATAGACCAGACATAAAGTTTGTGCCTTGGTCTGATTGAATGGCTGAAGGAATTCCAACTAAACAGAAAAATTTAGTTAAAGCCTTTACTATAGTCTTAGCTTTAATATTTCTTAACGGAACAGCTTCTGGGAAACGAGTCGACGTACACATAATCGTCAGTAAATATTGGTTTCCCATTTTTGTTTTAGGGAGTGGCCCAACACAATCCACTAGTACTCTACTAAAGGGTTCTTCGAATGCTGGTATAGGTCTGAGTGGTGCGGGCGGAATCTTTTGATTAGGTTTTCCGACCATCTGGCATGTGTGACACGAGTTACAAAAATTTACCACATCCCACTTAAGTTTTGGCCAGTAAAAATGGTTTAGAATTTTTTCATAGGTTTTATTTATTCCTAAATGACCTGACATGGCGGTATCATGAGCTATTTTTAGTATTTCTTGTCTATAAACCTTTGGAACTACTATTTGACTTATTACCTTCCACTCCTCATCCACATTAGCATCTAGTGGACGCCATTTTCTCATTAAAATTCCATCGTTCATAAAAAAACACTCCCTAACTTCTTTTGTTTCCGTTTTTGGTAAGGCGTTATTTTTGAGGAGGCAAATTTCTGGGTCGTTCCCTTGTTCACTTATAAATTGGTCCCTAGTTAATTCGTCCGTTTTATTTTCTTCTGAGAGATTTAATTTTATTTTTTTACTCGTATTATTCTGTTGTTCTAACAGGTGGGATATGAAAGTTTCGTCAAGTCGTAATTCATCGTTTGGTATCTCTAGGTGTTCCTTTTCTAGTCGTTGTTTTCTTGTGGTCGCTCTGGTAATAGCGCATTCCGGGTAAATGTCAATGCGTTCCTCCCCCACTGTTTTATGGTTTACTACTATCTGGTCACTGACAATGGGATCAGCTATTACTCTCCCTCCAGCTAAATCATTTCCTAGCAGCAGCGACACCCCCTGAATCGGTAATTTGGGTCGCATGCCCACGATAACTGGGCCAGTTATTAATTCCGATTTTAAGTTAATTTTGTGTAGGGGCGCTTTATTTATAGTCATTCCTACCCCTTGTAATAATACAATATCTCCAGTGAAGGTAGATTTCGATAATGGAAGCACGCCTTCTAATATTAAAGTTTGCGACGCGCCAGTATCCCGCAATATTTTAATCGGCTTGACTTCTTCAGGGTCGTTAATGTACACATAACCCTGGGATAAAAATGGCTCATATCTTTTCATGTATGAGTTTTTTTCTTTCTCGTTTCTCGCTAGCTTTGGGGAAGAAGACTGGTAAATACTATCGTTTCTCGTTTTGTGTGTAATAAAGGCATGTGGTTGAAACTTATTTTCTTCCCTTTTCCTTTTTAAGATCCGACACTCGGATATAAAGTGGTTATCTTTCTTGCAATAAGAGCAGAATATTTTATTTTCTCTCGGAACGGGTGCAGGCGGGACCCTTTGATTATAATTTTTATTAAATACGTTAGGAACACGCGGCTCGGTTAACATTTTCTCTTCTGTACGAAGGTTTGACTGGTTTTTTGTTATTTTATTTCTTTCCCAACACCTGTGGGTTAAATTATATGTATCCGCCATTATAGCTGCCTCCTTAACGGTTTTAATTTCTCTTTCGTCAACTCGCATTTGAATTTCTTGTGGGGCGCATTGTTTAAATTCTTCGATGAGAATAAGTTGGCGTAAGCTATTATAGTCATTATTTACGTTTTTCGCTCTAACCTATCTATCGAAGAGGTCTTCTTTTTCTCTGGCAAATTCTACATAAGTCTGCCGCTCAAATTTCCTATACTTCCGGAATTTCTGCCTATATGTTTCGGGTACTAACTCGTAAGCATTTAATATGGCGTTTTTTATTGTCTTATAATCCGCGGCATCTTCTAGACTAAGCGCAGAGTAAACCTCGGCGGCTCTTCCCACTAGCACGGTTTGTAATAAGGTTGGCCAGTACGCATACGGCCAATTTAAGTTTGCTGCGATTTTTTCGAAATGAGGGAAATATTTGTCTACTGTTTTTTCACAAAAACTAGGCACTAGTCTAACATTTTGTGCTGCGTGAAACGATGAAGCATTAGACTGTTGACTTCCATTACCCTGTAATTTAAGTCTTTCCAGCTCTATTCTCTCTTGCATTTTTAGTTTTTCCTTCTCTAGTTCTAACTGTAGTTGTCTCTCCTGCTGTCTCTCCTGTATTTCTAATTTCTTTAGTTCCAAGGTGAGTTGCGTATTATTTTGTCCGTCTCCCTCGCTTACGGTAGCGGTTTCTAGAAGGTTGTTTTCTATTAATATTTTTTCTACGATACTTTTTATTTCGACCTTTTTCATATTCGGGTCTGTATCTATTTCGAAGAAATTCGCAATTTCTACTAATTCTGCTTTTCGTAGTTTCCTGACTTTTTCGCCCAGGTCGGCTAAACTTAAAAAATTCTCTACAGAAAAAGACATGATAATAGAAGAG
>NC_136511.1:18208993-18296493 GCF_053919585.1 Euprymna scolopes | reverse complement strand
TGTCTGGCAGTTTTCTTAATTTTGTACAAGAGAAGAATCCTCGACGGTCGTACATCTAAGTAATATGGTATAAATGCGGGAGTACCTCAGGGGTCTGTCCTTGGACCTTTATTATTTCTAATATTCATAAATGATCTCCCTGATAAAATTGTGTCTGAGATGGGTATATTTGCTGATGACACCATGCTCTATAACAGATATGAGGAGAAAACATATCTAAGGAAATGGCAAAGATGCTAGAGGATGACCTCCAATCTGTAGTGGAATGGGGACGAAAATGGATGGTCACATTCAATGCTGTCAAGACTAAGCTTGTTTCCTTCAATAATTATAAGAAACCTTCTCAACCACCAATAGCTATGGCTAAAGATACATTACCTGAAAGTACTTCTTTCAAACTCCTTGGCTTCACGTTCACAGGGAACATGAGCTGGAACAGATACATTTAGAGCACTGCCAAGGCCGCTGCGAAGAAGCGGATCTTTCTCTACCGTGCTAGAAAGTTACTTACGCCTGAAAGTACCCTGTACCTCTATAAGGCCACCATTCGCCCATGTATGGAGTACTGTTGTCATATTTGGGCTGGTGCATTTGCTACTAGTCTCTTGCTTCTGGACGGGATTCAAAAGAGGGTCGCCAACCTGATAGTTCCTAAACTAACATCAAAGCTTCAACCTCTGTCCCATCGACGACATATTGCATCCCTCTGCCTGTTCTACAAGTATTTTAATGGTGAATGCTCCGATGAACTACAAGTGCTGATACCCCTTCGACATAAATACTCCCGAAAAACCTGACAATCAGCAAAATCCCACCCCTACATAGTAGAGATCCCTAGATGTAGGAAAGCCTTCTACTCTAATAGTTTCTTCCCCAGAACTGCTAGACTTTTGAACTCCCATCTGGGTTCCTGTTTCCCCACCTGTACTGACATGCAGAAGTTCAAGTGTAATGTGAACAGACATCTTGCTGCTCAACTCCCTACATAGTATCTCTGCAACTTATGCCCCCGATAATAGCCCCCTAGATCAAAGTGGCACTGTGCTTTGTTTGAGGTGAAAATGGAATAAAAAAGAAAGAAAATTGAAAAAATCTGATCTTAAAAGTAGTTTTCTCTCTTATAGATAAAAAAGAATAATTTTTACAAGGGAATATTTTACGTTACACTGGTCAAGGGAGATTAAAATAAAATTTCAGCAAATCATTTCTTAAAGAAACAAATTTATTATAATCTGGAGATATAGCTAGGTGGTAGAGCATTCGACTACAGATCGAATGATCCCATGTTCAAGCCCAGATGTACCTCACCATTTTATTTTAATTTTTTCTTATTAATGAGTTCAATTTACGATAAAAGAAGAGGTACCATTTAAAATTGCTGCAAATCATTTCTTCGTTTGCATATTTTAAAACAAAATATTAATCAGAAGCGACTTTTTCATTGTCAAGCCCAAATATCAGCTGACATGATATTGTAAACAAAAACAAACAGAATTTGATGAACGTCATTATTTTTTAATTTTTTTTGCAAATTAGTACACTAGGCAAATTATACCTTGTAATATATAATAATCAATAGAAGATTGATTCTATAATAATACATACGCAATCTGCATTAATTATTAATTAAAATATCATGTTGTAGTGTATTGTATGACTGGGTATCACCATCCGCCCAGCTAGTATATATATAAACACTGGGTGGCCAGCTAGTATATATATATATATATATATATATATATATATATATAAACACCTTTAATAACCAGGTATATATATATATATATATATATATATATATATATATATATATATATATATTGCGTATATTTAGGCAGCATATTCTCCTTTAAGCATATATTGTTAAACAGCACAGCATTTTCTTGTTTGACAATTTTCCGTTAAAAACTGTTGAAAACTGGAAAAAATAAAACGGAAAATTGTCAAACAAGAAAATGCTGTGCTGTTTAACAATATATATATATATATATATATATATATATATATATATATAGTAAGTTATAAAATGTATATGGCGATTAAGCTACACTGAATATTCCGTGTTTCATCCACTCTAGGACTCTTCAGGCTTATGCGTGAATTCTGTGGTTGTTTGTCGTTTTTATATTATTATGTACATCTATATCAAAAACACTTTTAATTTTTTATTCCCATACTTTGTGGACCAGGCGCATATTTATATTCTATTACAATAGAAGATGCGCATATAAAAACGACAAACAACCACAGAATTCACGCATAAGCCTGAAGAGTCCTAGAGTGGATGAAACACGGAATATTTAGTGTAGCTTAATTGCCATATACATTTTATAACTTACTAACTAGCTCTACCTACATATTGAGCACTTTTGAAGTAAATACTTAAAGTTTACGCATAAATCTATACTTTCGTATATTAATTTTTTGTGAGTAAATTAAGTAGTTATATATATATATATATAAGGATCAATCGGAAGGGTAGTATATATGTAGGTAAAAAAAAATAGTCCACTTAGAAATAATTGGGATCATTTCAGAAAAGGTATGGTATAATAAATTATGGAGTTTATCTATTTTATTTTTATTTCATCATATTTTGCTTTGGTTTTGATACCCCCAAATTCGAAGCTATCTCTTTACAACCCTTCCTTTTCATAACCTATCATACTTTCATAAATCAGAGTCCATTTTCTGTAGGCTGCTTATGAACCCAGTCAACGACGGGTACTTTTGCTAGTAGTACTGTATGTGGATGACTATATATATATATATATATATATATATATATATATATATATATATATATATATACAAGGTTATTAAAGGGATAATATAGACAATAATATTAAAAATAAAAAACATACAAGGGTCAATCGGAAGGGTAATATATAGGTAGGTAATATTAAAAAAAAAATAGTCCACTATGAAATAATTGGGATCATTTCAGAAAAGCCAATAATAAAAGAAGAAAGGAAATAATAAATAGATAAGAAAGAAGAGAAAGTGGGGGAAAGGATAAAAACGTTAAATAGATCAAGAATTATTTTTTATTATATATATATATATATATATATATATATATATATATATATATATATATATATATATATATATACTAGCAAAAGTACCCGTCGTTGACTGGGTTCAAAAACAGCCTACAGAAAATGGACTCTGATTTATGATAGGTTATGAAAAGGAAGGGTTGTCAAGAGATATCTTTGAATTTGGGGGTATCAAAACCAAAGCAAAATATGATGAAATAAAAATAAAATAGATAAACTCCATAATTTATTATACCATACCTGTTCACACTGAAACACTTATCACAATATTCTGTGGATCTATATTAAAAAACCTTGTTAAACTTTGTGACATATTTCCATTCTATGGTGGCCAGGCGCGAACGAACACCCCATAATTTTATTATACCATATTTCTTCAAACTGAAACATAATTATCAAAGTATACTTACGCATATATGAAAAGTCTTTATTAAAGTTTGTGCCTATTTCCATTCTATGGAGGCCAGGCGTGAACGCAGACCCCCACAATTTTATTATACCATCCCTATTTAAGTTAAAACATACTTATCAAAGTATTATTATGTACATCTATATCAAAAACACTTGTAAACTTTTTTTTTTATTTTTTATTTCTATACTTTGTGGACCAGGCACATACACAGACCCCACAATTTTAATGAATCATCATTATGCCAGATCAAACATATCCATTCCTGTGTCTCGATACATCTTCTATCATTATATGTGATCAGTTTTCTATAATAGTCAACCATATAGGAGCCTATTCGTGACCAGACACACACACAGACGTTCAGCTTTATATTATAGATCAATATATATATATATATATACATATATATATATACATATATATATATATATATATATATATATATATATATATATATATATATATATATATACACACACACACACACACACACACACATATATATATACTTGCAAAAAACGAAAACAACAGGAAGGAATAACTTCAAATTGTTTCAACATCAACCAAATAATTTTAAATTTTATGTTATTAAAAATTTTTCTAGTGAACATCTCATCAGCTATATATATATATATATATATATATATATATATATATATATATATATATATATATATATATATATATATACCAAGTTATAGGTATTCAAAAGTGGTAACTAATGAATTTATTGATGGTTATTAAGAGTGCTCAATAAAAGAAGAGCAAAATATATTTTTATTAATGTAAACAAATTTACATGGTTGCGACACTGGGCATGCTAATGTTTCGGACAAATGGTCAGTGAAAACCAGAATTCCTCGTCAGGCGGCTTAATAAATGATTTCTTTCCACAAGAAACCAGTCCTCAAATGAAGAAACAAGAAACAGTTCAATTTACTTAAAGTCTAGCAAACTTTTCAAACTTAACGACTTAGGCTGAAACGTTTTATGTTTTGGTTTTCAATTCTAGCTGATGGCACCCAAGTCGATGTTTGTGTGTCAAACTCTCTTGCTTTTTCTACATTTCTTTTGATTATAACAAAATGAAATAAAGATAAATTATATTCATATATGAACAAATTTTGTTGATCAAATCTTTTCATGCGAATGGAAAAGCTAAAAAACCTCTCAATGTTGTTGCATTTCATTCCAATTTTAATCGAAATAAATTAGTTTATTCATTACAAACAAATCGAGCTTAGGTATTTGGATGATGTCAAAAACATCGTTAATTCACTGCCCGCAGAGCAGCTGCTGATTGGCGTAATGGTTCAAAGCTTTTACTATCGTACGGGTGGTTGGGTTTCGATCCTGGCTTGAGGTAGTTGCCTGTCTAACTGCACTGATGAGCTGTGATACAGCAAAACAGTACTGTATATGGATGACTATATATATATATATATATTGCTATATCCACTATGATTCATGTTGTATTCTTGTGTGTTTAACCTTCAATTACCATAAAAAAAAGACTGTTGGATATTCATGATTAAATCTTGGTGAGCAAGTCAGACATCGGTAAAAAAACTTATATGTTTGTTTATTAATAATTATTTCTGAAAAAAAAAAAAAAATAGAACAAGCCAAAAACTATATGGTCCCCCGACTGATGCCTTCAATTTTAGGAGAAAAATAAAAATTAGCCCCAAAAGGTGTGTTTGTCACCCCTAAAACACCCTGGGGCTCAAGCTCCAGAATTTTCTCATGGTTAAATATTACGTTTCTAGATGTATGTCCATGTGGTCTTGCTTTTAGGTAATTTTCAGGAAAATTTAATGGTCGGAAAAGATTCTATGTCTCGAAAAATGTTATTTTTGGCCATTTTGACCCCTTTCGACCCCTTGGGAACGCAACCAGAATTTTTATCAAAAATTCGAGAATGTTACATTTCCTCCCCTGGGTAGTTGTAACTTCATGCAAAATTTCAGAAAAATTTTTTTGAGAATTTTGAGAACGAACGGACGAATGAATTCTAAGGTCCAAATCCGACTAAGTTGGTGGACCAATAAAGATTACAAAAATAAATATGTCGAACTAGCAGACATTTAAAATTTAGATTTGAATGTTTCTAAAAAAATAAATGAATAAAAATGAAACACTTTTTTTTACTTTTTTTTTTTATTTGTATCAGACGGCAAAAATGTTTCATTGGATGAAATGGCTTCTGCTTTGGTGCAAGTGATGCCAACCTTAAAGACGAGATATTTACAGAAAGTGAACATTGTCTTGTACCAAGCGAATATGGTTTCGACTCTGAAGAACGCCATCGTCAATGCTAAAAGTAAGTAGATCCTTAACTGATATGGAGAGAGATGGGGGCTAGAAAAGAAAAGATTGACAGAGAAAATGGGAAAGGAAGAGAGAGGAAAAGAGAAAGAGAGAGAGTGATAGTGGGAGAGGTTGAAAGACAGAGAAAGAGGAAAGGATAAAGAGAGAGAGGAGAAAGAAAAAAGAGAGGAAAGAGGAAAGTGAGAGAGAGAGAGGAAAGGAGAAAAAGAGATGGGGAAAGGAGAAAAAAGAAAAGAAAGGGAAAGACAGGGGGAAAGACGAAAGTGAGAGAAAGTGGGGAAGAAGAAAAAGAGAGAAAGATATGGACCCAGAGAGATGGGGGCTAGAAAAGAAAATGGGAAAGGAAGAGAGAGAAAAAGAGAGAGTGATAGTGGGAGAGGATGAAAGAAAGAAAAAGAGGAAAAGAAGAAAGAGAAGAAAAAGTAAGTTGTAAGCTAAATATTTTGGTTTCGATTCTTGGTGGTGGCGTACGAGTTATTTTTTAAAACTGTAAATACACAATCTGCATTAATCAAAATATTTGTAATGCCGTCATTCGACCTTCACCTGGCAAATTTCATTTTTAAAAAAGTTTCCACACTTTTGTACTCATTTTCCCGGGCTAAAACGCAAATATAAAGTTTCACATGGGTTCAAATACCTAATATAAGAAGTTTCATGTCTGTAGACGAAAACCTCTGGGAGGAGTTCGGTAGGCAAAATTTTTAAAACAAAAATATATATGTATACATAAATATATATGGAAAGAGTATTGTGTTTACTATAAACCTTTTACACAAATATTACGCATATATAAATCATGTAGAATATCTGCATGAATATAATTACACGTAATAGTTGACTAAAGATGATTATCCCATAAGAAAACAAAAATAAAACTAATAGGGAATTAATTAAAATGAATGTTTAAAAGAATATACAAATTAGTTAGATCTTTTGCTAGTGAATGCAGTTCAACGACCCATTTGTAAAAAAGTTTTATTTTCTATTTAAATAAATAGCAAAAAGGGATTTTAATATGAATATCAATGCACAAAACCCCCCAAATTTATAGGAGTGTATATATATATATATATATATATATATATATATATATATATATATATATAGGTTTGAGATGTTCAAAAGTCAGGACTAATGAATACAACGAGGTTGTTAGATAGTGCTCAATAACAAGAGCAAAATATTTTTTATTTGAGGGTAAACAGTTACATATGGTCACTACAAACAGCTATCTGTTTCAGTCAATGAGACTTTCTCAGGCGACCCTGAACCCATCGATGCCACAAAGAAAGGTTTAGGAGGTCTCATTGACTGAAACAGATGTCTGTTTGTAGCGACCATATCTAACTGTTTTCCCTCAAATAAAAAAAAAACATATATATATAATATATATAATAGAAAAATCTTATTGAAAATTAATTCAAATTTTCAAAAAAACTTACGGGCATACAGAATTTTTAATTATCTAAGAGTACAGATAAAGTGGAAAGACCTTATTCTGCAAAGTTTCGAAAAATGAAATTCTTCTCATGAGAGGAAAGAGGTTTGCAAAATGTGCAATAAATTTATTATTAATGCATGAAAAGAAACTACAAATATGAATTGAATCATGTTTGCATAAAAAAGTTTTTAACAGTTTGGGAAAGTTTATAAAGTTTCATAATGATTATGAAAGCAGGAACAAGTAAAAAAAAAGTGGAAATATCAAAGGATATGGTAAAAAAATCCGTTGAATAAGGAGGTAAAATCAAGGGAGAAGGGGATAAATCCAGTAAAGTCCATTGATAATCCATAAGAACAGGAAACAGAATTACAGATGTCCAAGGTAAATTCATGTTTCGAGAAAATCCATCGGGTTATGGAGAAATCAAATTCAAGTTTTAAAAAAACAAATTTAAAAAAATATGAAAGAAAAGGCAATATAGAAATAGGAAAAAGCAAAGCCATTTTAGCAAATGGAAAAGGTTAATCAGTAATTTCCCTGCTATCCAACAACCAGAAGGTCACATGCACTACAATAAGAAGGCGGAACTGCCTCAACTCCACCTTAGAGCCAACACACAGCTCCCTCCCAAATTTCCCTATGCGGACTGGAGCCACACTAGATGATGTGAAAATCACCCCTTCTCATGCGATATCATAAAAAGCTTAGACATCTCCGAGGCGTGTAGGTCTCATCCCTGCTATACTAATTAAGAAATGCGCAACTGAACTAGCCGCCATAATTTCCAAGTTCTACAATAAATGTCTTGCTGAATCTTGCTTCCCTAATAGATAGAAGATGGCCTCTGTGGTACCAGAGTACAAGAATTCTGTACAAATCCTATTCAGAATCTGTTTTTTTCTTTGTCAGGTGGTGCCATCATACCGAAAACAATGAGACAATCGGATCTTCTGAAAGTGACACTTCTAAAACCTAGTGATGCTGAATATCAAACCGTTTCAAAGGAATTTTTGTCATCTTTAAATCGAACGGGAACAATTGTGTCGGTAAGTCAGCAAATTTCTTCAACATTTCCGTGCATTGGCATGTTAATAATTTTGTTCTAGGAATATTTTTTTTTTTCTTGATGCTTTTCACGAAAAAGGAGAAATGGTGGGAAAAGGTTTCGTGCTATTTTTGAATCTACAAAAGGACATGAGAGAGTGAAACAAGACGGAAGAAAAAAAGAGTTAAAAAAATCTCATTCCCCCCCCTCCTCATATAGATGTATGGAATTAATTTATTTATTGCAGATTATTATCCTAATCTTTTTTTTTAGTTGTTTGTTTCACAACGTTTCGGCCAACTATTCCTCTGGCCTTCGTCAGGTGGTAACCATGATGGGATAGAAACTCTGAATCTCCTAACTGCATTCTCATCAATTACTGCCTTCCATAGTTGTTGTTGTCTTACCCTGTTTTTTTGGCCAATTCGGAGTTTCTATCTGACGGAGGCCAGAGGAATAGTTGGCCGAAACGCCATAAAACAACAAATAAATAAAAAAAAAAACTATTCCTCTGACCTTCGTCAGGTGGTAACTCTGAATTTCCTAACTGCATTCTCAGCAATTACTAGCCAAGTAAGATTCAGAGTTACTATCCCATCATGGTTACCACCTGATGACGGCCAGAGGAATATTGATTGAGATTGTCAGACTGACTTCCTCATCTTGGTTGCTATAGTCACAACGTTTCGGCCGTTTTGCCCTCCGGCCTTCATCAGGTGTTTTGTATCGAACTGGGGAACCGTTTGTTAGGAGTCTCGAACCCAACCATTTATTATTATTATTATGGGGGTACCGTGTTCGGACTCCAGCTAGGCTCTGGGACATAGTTGCTGATTCTCTGTTTTGAATGTTACTTTTCACTGCCTTCGTTCAGGATGTAACTCAGCACCTTTGGGTAACTGTAAACTTTGATACAACGTCTAGGACCACTCGGCCATATGTCACTAGGACAATTCTTAGTTGGTTTTTGTTAATCTTAAACCTATGTTGTTATTCAAGGCTTTCTCTCTCTATCAGATGTGTTACTTGCCAGAGGAATAGTTGGCCGAAACGTTGTGAAGTAACTATTAAAAAAGATGAATAATAAATTAATAAATTATTAAATAAATAAATAAATTAATAAATTAATAAATAAATTAATAAATAAATAAATTAATTAATTAATTAATAAATAAATTAATAAATAAATTAATAAATTAATTAATAAATAAATTAATAAATTAATTAATAAATTAATTAATAAATTAATAAATAAATTAATAAATAAATAAATTAATTAATAAATAAATTAATAAATAAATAAATTAATAAATAAATTAATTAATAAATAAATTAATAAATTAATAAATAAATAAATTAATAAATAAATTAATAAATAAATTAATTAATTAATTAATAAATAAATAAATAAATAAATAAATTAATAAATAAATTAATTAATAAATTAATAAATAAATAAATTAATAAATAAATAAATTAATAAATAAATAAATTAATAAATAAATAAATAAATAAATTAATTAATAAATTAATAAATTAATAAATAAATAAATTAATAAATTAATTAATAAATTAATTAATAAATAAATAAATTAATTAATTAATAAATTAATAAATTAACTAATAAATGAATTAATAAATAGATTAATTAATAAATTAATAAATCAATAAATAAATAAATAAATTAATTAATAAATTAATAAATAAATCAATGAATTAATAAATTAATAAATAAATAAATTAATAAATAAATAAATAAATTAATAAATAAATAAATAAATTCATCTCAATAACGAATGTATTAATAATAACGTAAACGTAGAAATAACATTTTTCTCTCTCGCTTTTCTCTTTTTTTGTTTTTTTACTTCCAAACAATTTCCGCGTTCTATTCCAGCATTTACTTGTGAAGCCCATAATACAACGAAGGTATTAAAAAGATTTTTCATTTTTGCTGACTACCTTATTTCCGAACGCAGATATCTGTAAATGAATAAATATAATACGGTACAATCTATATATTTTTTTTTTTTTTACACAGTGATCACCACTTATCAAGGCCCGGAAGCCACTCAGGGATAAGGGTTATTGCAAGTACATTACGTTAGTGTGGAGATTTGATGGAATGTTTACTTAAGGGGGCGGTTCATTAGGAATTTGTTAACATTAGACTTGAAGACATCCAAGTTGTAGTCCGGAGGGAAGCAGGCAGACGGAACAGAGTTCCACAGGCGTGCAGTTCTAAGAAAGAAGCTTTGTTCATGGAATCCGCGTTTTGATTTAGGCACAGATATAGAGTGGGGGAAATTTTTCACAGTGGATTCAGCTAGACGGGTGTTTTTCGTGAAAGATTGGCGAGGGGGGACCAGGGATTGGAGTTCAGACGAGCACCTGCCATGAAAATAACGATAAAACAAGGATAGGCTCGCAACGTCTCTTCTGTGAGAGAGGGGTTGCAGGGTAGAGAAAAGGGCATCCCCCACTAAGCCACAAAGTCTATTTTGTACTCTGTCAAGGCATGATAGGCTGTTTTTGGCAGCTCCTGCCCAGATATGGCAACAGTATTCCATCCTTGGACGTACTTGGCTTTTATATAGATAGAGAATTGCATCAGTAGTGAGATATCTTCTGGAGCGGTAGAAGGATCCCACCATCTTTCCAGCGACCTTGGCAACAGACTTGATGTACGTGTTCCATTTCAGATCAGGAGTAAAGGTCAAACCCAGAAGCTTGTCAAAACACAGGGCCTCACTCAGACGAGAGCCATCCATCACAATTGATGCCAGATGGGGATCAGAGCGTTGATGATGTAAGGATAGGAGTTTGGTTTTGGATGCATTAAAGGTAACTAGCCACTTCTTCCCCCACTGAACCACGCGCTCGAGATCAGAGGAGAGAGAATCAGAGAGAACTTTGTCATTTACAGCCTTTGATGTGTTGCTGTAGATGGTCGTGTCATCAGCATAGATGTCAACGAATGATTTAAGTATGTGTTTAGGGAGGTCATTGATGTAGATCAGGAAGAAAGTTGGGCCCAGGATTGACCCCTGAGGGACCCCAGCATTTATATTGCAGGCCTCCGATTTTTGTCCATCTACCACTACTCTTATAAGCCTATCGGAGAGAAATGATTTAATGATTGAGAAAACATTTCCAGTTATACCGTAGCTGGAAATCTTGTGAAGTAGACCCTTATGCCATACCTTGTCGAAGGCCTTTGATATGTCAAGAGCAATTGCCCTAGAAAGGAAGCCTTTGTCAAGAGATTCACTAATCCTGTGGGATATAACCGTCAGCACATCTGCGGTAGATCTTGCAGAGCGGAAACCATATTGTGTGTCACTAAGAAGGTTATTCCTGCTGAGGTAGTTGACTATTTCTCTATTTAATATTGATTCCAGCAACTTACTCATAACACAGAGGAGACTTATTGGTCTGTACTGAGAGGGAGATGACTTATCACCTGAATTCTTAAATACAGGGCAAACTGATGAGGTCTTCCAGGGGGTCGGAAAGCACTTCTCCTTAAGGCAGCGCTTAAATAGTTTCGTAAGTATGGGAGCAAGTTATATATATTACATACTGGATATCTACTGGATCGATTGAAGGATGCCACCAGTTTTCCAGCGACATTAGCAACGAATTTGATGTACGTATTCTATTTCAGATCAGGAGT
Source organism: Euprymna scolopes (assembly GCF_053919585.1). Taxonomy (NCBI): domain Eukaryota; kingdom Metazoa; phylum Mollusca; class Cephalopoda; order Sepiida; family Sepiolidae; genus Euprymna; species Euprymna scolopes. Next base: position 18,284,520 of record NC_136511.1, on the reverse strand, counting down.
AATGGTCAAGCCAAGAAGCTTGTAAAAACATGGAGCCTCCCCAAGAGGAGAGCCATTCCTTTCAGTTGATTCATTATAAGCTTGACATTCCTGTAGAGAATCAAAATATACGTGTCTTCGATTTTCGACAGAAAAATAAGAAAACGTATATACATGTGTATATGTGTGTGTGTATATGTGTGTATATGTGTGTATATGTGTGTGTATGTGTGTATGTGTATTTGTGCGTGTATATATGTGTGTATATGTATGTGTAATTCATGTGTGTATGTGTATTTGTGTGTATGTATGTGTTGTGTGTGTTTGTAATTCATGTGTGTATGTGTATTTGTACGTGTGTGTGTGTGTATGTGTGTGTGTAATTCATGTGTGTATAGTTTGAGTGTTCATGTTTATAATTAGACAAGCCATGTCTTACCGCGATAAGTTTGAATTTGTATATATATGAAGTATAATTCGATGTTGTGTGTATTTCTTGGAGTGACATGTATCGCGTGTGTCAGTGATTGTGTCAAGGTGAAAAGAGAGAGAGAGAGAAAGAAATAAAGAGAAAATGGAAGGTAAAAAAGTGATCTTAATGTCATGTCAGAATGTCAGATCAACAGGGGAACATTGTTTGTGTTTTAGACTTTTAACACTTTCATTCAAGCCTGAAGGTCAAGAGTATATATTTTAATTTGGGTTTCACATTTGGCACAACAACAATATCAAATGAAATTTTAAAAATCAGGGTTTTTTTTGCATGACATCTTCAGTGATTGGGTGATCCCATCTTTTGAAAAGTCGGGACAAGATCAAAGTGTAGTATCTGTTCTTCAGATGCTGCACGTCTATTTCTTTTTCTCTTTCGGTGGAGGATAAATCCTTCACGACTGAGACAATTTTTATTTTTGTACCTTTTCTCCACGTTAAAAAACGACCCTGGTGTCTAACTCTGTCCCGTGGGGAGGCATAGTAAATAGGTACAAACATCAAATTATATTTTATTTCAGTTTTAACAGCCGTTTTGCGATCAGTCTAAACAAGGTTCTCAAGCATATCTGGACTTTTCTAGGACAATGATTTGTTAGAAAGAAACAAACAAACTCCAGAATAGTAAAATAGTAATGTTTTCTAAAGCAAGTTTTCGATTATTTTTAATACTTTTTTGTTTTTTCTCTGATGAATCATTGTTTTAGAAGATTCAAGTTTTACTTGAAAACCTTCATTGTCTGGACGAATTGAGAAAAAAGCATTACTGAAAAATAAATATGCTGTTGCAGGAATCTGCTTTATTTTTCTATCATTTATTTATAAATGCTCTGGAATTATAAATTAATATCTATTGAGCTTAAAATAATTTTTTTCCATTCAGATTGAAAAGGTTAACAACAACGTGTTAAAAATCCAGTACGAAGCACAACTTTCAAAGATAAAAGCTTTAAATTCTACGCAATCAAAGAGCGAACGCATTCTGTGGCACGGAACAAAGCAGGATGTCGTTATAAAAATTTGTAAAAATGGTTTTGATCGTGGATATTGCGGAACAAATGGTAAGTCTTTTTACAATGTAATTCGTGGACACTGTAATCTGAATAAAGACAGTGTCAGAATTTAATTCTTCCATCTACCCTTATTTGTCTCTTTCTTTTCTTTCTTTACCCCCCCCCCTCTATGCAAGTAGTTGTAAACTGCTACTGATAGCACGTGACTGTTTCTTTGTTGCTGATTGGTTGAGTGATTTTTTGCCGATTTAAAAGAAAATGGAAGTGAAAAAAGGCAGTTGCTACCTTGGCCTTTGGGAGTGAAAGGTCGTTGTTTGAAAATGTCGGACATGAATGTAGTAGCCCATTGTGGCGAGGCATCAGGAGGCTCTAGGTGAAGGTCCTATTTCGTCAGTTAAATTTTCGTTTAGGTGACGAAAATGAAGAGAAAAATGTCGGCAGAGTCGAAACAGAAAAGTCTTAAAAAATCAAGTCAAAAGTCTTGTCCAAAGGAAAAGAAATAAGTGCAAATGTTAAGCCCCAGACGAGTGGAAAAGTGACGTTGCAAACAACAATAATTTGCTTGTTACTCAAGAAATATTCAAAGTGAAAAGGAAAATGTATAATCTTCAATGGTGCAGCAAGAAGAAAAAGCCTTTAATAAGAAAGAAGTTTTCGTTCGATTAAGCTGTCGAAGCTACATTAGGTCAAGTAATGTTTTTCCCCAAGTAAAAGCTGACAAATACGAGGGGCGTACAGTAAATAATGCCCCTGACCCACTTCCAGTTGTCTGACCTAGCTGAAATTTTGCGTGTGCAATGATTTATATCTCTACGGGTTATGTGGCAAATTACAACTATGAACTAATTGTGGTTTCTGCTTTACAGGTGTTTGAACTGAGTCAGGTGTGAAATGGAACCTGTTGAATGTCGAGCTGTGATCCGGTTTTTGTATTTGAAAGGACACACACCACAGGAAACTTTTGATTAAATGAAACAAAACTTATGGTGATAATGCCCCATCATATGACCTTGTAAAATGTTGGCATCGTGAATTCAAACATGGCCGGAAGTCTGTCGCCCCCCTTCTGCCATTGATGAGGCATCTGTCCGTCAAGTTGAGGCTGTCATTTTGGAAGATCGGCGCATTACTATTTGCCAAATAGCCCAAGATGTCAAGATTGTACAGGGTCTGTAGAAACTATCATTCATGACCATTTGCATATGCAGAAGTTGTCTGAAGGATGAATTTGGAGATGTGCCAAGAAGATGAGTCAAAGTTTTTCAAAAGACTGATTATGCAGGATGAAACCTGGGTCCATCACTATGATCCAGAGACCAAATCCCAGTCAATGCAGTGGAAGCACTTGGACTCACCACCTCCAAAGAAGGCAAGAGTGCAGCCCTCCGCTGGCAAGATCATGCTCACAGTCTTCTGGGACCAGGACAGAGTAGTGATGACAGATTTCCTGGCAAAGGGTACCACAATTACAGGAGCCTATTATGCTTCACTTTTGAGGAAATTAAGGGAAGCTATCAAAATCAAGAGGCGGGGCAAGATCAGCAAAGGTACCCTCTTCCTGCAGGACAACACTCCGGTCCACAACTCGCATGTCGCCAGATCAGAAACACGGGCATGTGGCTATGAAATCATTCTCCATCCTCCCTACTCTCCTGACCTTGCACCCTCTGACTTTCACCTCTTCCCAGCCATGAAGTTGTTTTTGAAAGGAAAGCGTTTCCCAGATGATGCAGCCTTGATTTCTGAAGTCACATCGTGGTTGGAAGACCAACCTGGGATGTTCTCCAAAAACGATCTCCAGAGCTGCATCAAACGATGGGAGAAACGCATAACTCTAGGTGGTTCCTATGTAGAGAAAGACTAATAACTGTGCCAAGTTTCGTTGCTCTACTGCTATGGGAAGTGGGTAAGGGGCATTACTTATTGCATGCCCCTCGTATGAGTAAAAGAAAGTTGAAGAAGATGCATATTTATTTGATAAAAAAAAGGAGAAAATCCGAGAAAAGAAAGGAATGTAATTAATGTTAATTATACCATATTGATCTGGTTGCCTCCGTTCTTGCTTTCCAGCTGACTACAATCTGATTGTCTTCAAGTCCAACATAAACAAGTTTTTGATAAGCTGTTCCACTTAAGTTAACAAATTTACCGAATTTCCATTACTAACGATTACTATATTATCCAATTGACTACTGTACACTCTTAACCCTTCTCCACGAGTGGTCTCTGGGCCTTGATAAGTGGTGATGCCAATGTAAAAAAAAAAATATTGCTTTTCTGTAATAAAGCACTTAAAAAAATTAATACAAACCTTTTTGAGTGCAACCTGTAGTGTTTAGTGCAGACAAAAAAAAATGAAGAAAAAAAATGTTCGCTTTTTCTCTTTATATGCTTGTGATATTTTCGGCTAACATGCAAATGAGACGCTTTCGATTGGATATAAAGAGTCTAATTTTTCAAATCCTGGTTTGACTTTGGATTTGGATGTCAGAGTATCAAGTGTTGTCAGGAGTGAGTTGTGTTCTAGAGTTGAGTTTTGATAGCAGAGCGTCAAGTTTTGGAGTAGCGAATTTTGACAGCAGATTATCGAGATTTGGAGGAGCGAGTTTTTGGCAGCAGTTTGTCGAATTTAACATTTGATTGTTTTAACTACAACAAGCATTGCATATCAAACCCTAGCAGCCCATGCATAATAATCTTGGGCAACATTACATGGGATGGTCAGGATTACAGCAACAAGTTGTGTTTCAAACATCGTTTCAAGATATGTCTTGATGTTTGTTGACAGAAAGGCAAAAGAAAGGGATATCACAGATCCGTTCAAGTGATGAGTTTCTTTGCTTCTTTTTTTTTATTTTTGTGAAATTTGTATACTATTTTTTATCCTGCCATTCCCCCTTCAAATTTCTACACCTATATGTCTATTTTCCCATTTTTTTTTTTTTTTTTTTTTACATGTAGTTCACCACTTATCAAGGCCCAATGGCCACTCAGGGATAAGGGTTATTGTGTGTACAGTAATCAATGGGATAGTGTAGCAATAGTATTGGAGAATTGATAAAGTGTCATTACTTGGGGGGGGGTTCATCAGGAATTTGTTTGTGTTTGACTTGAAGACATGCAGGTTGAAGTCTGGAGAGAAACAGGCAAGTGGAACAGAGTTCCACAGGCGTGCAGTTCTAAGAAAGAAGCTTTGTTCATGGAATCTACATTTTGATTTAGACACAGATAAGGAGTGGGGAAAATTATTGACGGTGGTTTCAGCTAGTCAGGTGTTTTTTGAGAAAGATTGGCGAGGGGGACCAGAGAATGGAGATCAGACGAGCACTTGCCATGGAAATAACAATAGAACAAAGATAGGTTCGCTACGTCTCTTCTGTCGGAAAGAGGTTGCAGGGAAGAGAAAAGGGCATCCCCCACCATTCATCGCTAATTTTTTTTTTACTTGCGTTTAACTCTAACATGGTATTTAGGACCATGTCCAGGAAAGATTAACAAGATGTTCAAATTTTTATACTATTTTTCTATCCTGCCATTCCCCCTTCAAATTTCTACACCTATATATATATTTTCCCATTCATCGCTAATTTTTTTTTTTTACTCACTTTTAACTCTAACATGGTATATGGCCACTTGGATGTAAGGGGATACTATTTGGGACCATGCCTAGAAAAGATTAACAAGATGTTGGAAGTAGGTAGCAGGAAGGGAATTCCAAAGTCTAGTTGTTCGCGGGAAGAAACTATTATAGTAGAAAGTTTTCTGGCATTTAGGGACTTCAACAGTGAAGGGGTAAGATTTTGTCGCTAAACAGGTTTGTTAGGGATATATACATCAAGGGGGGCACAAGTTCAATGAGTTCATCAGAGCACTTTCGATTAAAATATTTATAAAACAGGTACAGAGATATAATGTTGTGGCGATGGGACAGAGGTTGGAGCTTAGTTGACAAAGTGGGACCGATTAGATTGAGAACTCATTTTTGGACCCTATCCAAGAGGGCGAGGCTAGTCGTAGATGCACCAGACCAGATGTGGCAACAATACTCCATGCATGGAAGAATGGTGACCTTGTAGGGGTACAGGATACTCTCAGGTGTGAGTAGTCTTCTAGCTTAATAGAGGGAACCCACTTTCTTTGCAGCAGCCTTTGCAATGTCCTCCATGTATTTGTTCCAGTTCATATTGCCCGCAAATGTTAGGCCAAGAAGTTTGAAGGAGGAATTTTCAGGTAGGGTGTTATTTGTCATGGATATAGGTAGTTGGGGGAGGCATAATTGTTAAATAAGCATTTTTTGCAAGAGATAATTTGGGATGCTAAAATAATCGATCAAATAATGAATCAGGAAATGTTTTGATAAAAAAGATAAATGTTGGAAAATAAAAAAATGAATTTGAGTTGTAATGGAAAAGCTGTAGAAGATGCTAACATATGTTGGAATCAAATTATTATATAATCATTATTATACATTATTATATAATCATTATTATACATCATTATATAATCATTATTATACATTATTATATAAACATTATTATACATTATGATATAATCATTATTATACATTATGATATAATCATTATTATACATTATTATATAATCATTATTATACATTATTATATAATCAGTATTATACATTATTATATAATCATTATTGTACATTATTATATAATCATTATTATACATTATTATATAATCATTATTATACATTATTATATAATCATTATTATACATTATTATATCATTATTATTATACATTATTATATAATCATTATTATACATTATTATATAATCATTATTATACATTATTATACATTATTATACAATAATTATTATACATTATTATATAATTATTATTATACATTATTATATAATCATTATTATACATTATTATACATCATACATTATTATATAATCATTATCATACATTATTATATAATCATTATTATACATTATTATATAATCATTATTATACATTATTATATAATCATTATTATACATTAGTATATAATCATTATTATACATTATTATATAATCATTATTATACATTATTATATAATCATTATTATACATTATGATACATTATACATTATTATATAATCACTATTATACATTATTATATAATTATTATTATACATTATTATATAATCATTATTATACATTATTATATAATCATCATTATACATTATTATATAATCATTATTATACATCATTATATAATCAGTGTTATGCATTATTATATAATCATTATTATACATTACTATATAATTATTATTATACATTATTATACAATCGTTATTATACATTATTATATAATCATTATTATACATTATTATATAATCGTTATTATATAATTAGTATTATACAGTATACATTATTATATAATCATTATTATACATTATTATATAATTATTATACATTATTATATAATCATTATTATACATTATTATATAATCATTATTATACATTATTATATAATCATTATTATACATTATAATATAATCATTATTATACATTATACATTATTATATAATCATTATTATACATTATTATATAATCATTATTATACATTATTATATACTCATTATTATACATTATTATATAAGCATTATTATACATTATACATTATTATATAATCATTAGTATACATTATACATTATTATATAATCATTATTATACATTATACATTATTATATAATCATTATCATACATCAGTATATAATCATTATACATTATTATATAATCATTATTGTACATTATTATATAATCATTATTTTACATTATTATATAATCATTATTGTACATTATGATATAATCATCAGTATACATTATTATATAATCACTATACATTATTATATAATCATTATTATACATTATTATATAATTATTATTATACAGTATTATATAATCATTACTATACATTATTATATAATCATTATTATACATAATTATATAATCATTATTATACATTATTATATAATCATTATTATACATTATTATATAATCATTTTTATACATTAGTATATAATCATTATTATACATAATTATATAATTATTATTATACATTATTATATAATTATCATTATACATTATTATACAATCATTATTATACATTATTATATAAGCACTATTATACATTATAATATAATTATTATTATACATTATTATATAATTATTACTATACAGTATTATATAATCACTATTATACATTATTATATAATTATTATTATACATTATTATATAATCATTATTATACATTATTATACAAGTATTATTGTACATTATTATATAATCATTATTATACATTATTATATAATAATTATTATACATTATTATATAATTATTATTATACATTATTATATAATCAGTATTATACATTATTATATAAGCATTATTATACATTATTATATAATCATTATTATACATTATTATATAATCATTATTATACATTAGTATATAATCATTATTATACATTATTATATAATCATTATTATACATTAGTATATAATCATTACTATACATTATTATATACTTATTATTATACATTATACATCATTATATAATCATTATTATACATTATTATATAATCATTATTATACAGTATACATTATTATATAATCATTATTATACCTTATTATATAATCATTATTATACATTATTATATAATCATTATTATACATTGGTATATAATCATTAGTATACATTATTATATAGTCATTATTATACATTATTATATAATCAGTATTATACATTATTATATAATCATTATTTTACATTATTATAGAATCATTATTATACATTATTATATAATTATTATTATAAATTATTATGTGATCATTATTATACATTATTATATAAGCATGATTATACATTATTATATAATTATTATTATACATTATACATTATTATATAATCATTATTGTACATTATTATATAAGCATAATTATACATTATACACTATTATATAATCATTATTATACATTATTATATAATCATTATTATACATTATTATATAATCATTATTATACATTATTATATACGTATTATTATACATTATTATATAATCATTATTATGCATTACTATATAATCATTATTATACATTCTTATATAATCATTATTATACATTATTATATAATTATTATACATTATACATTATTATATAATCATTTTTATACATTATTATACATTATACATTATTATATAATCATTATTATACATTATTATATAATTATTATTATACATTAATATATAATCATTATTATACATTATTATATAATCATTATTATACATTATTATATAATCATTATTGTACATTATTATATAATCATTATTATACATTATACATTATTATATAATCATTATTATACATTATTATATAAGCATTATTATACATTAGTATATAATAATTATTATACATTATTATATAATCATTATTATACATTATTATATACTTATTATTATAGATTATACATTATTATATAATCATTATTATACATTATTATACATTATACATTATTATATAATCATTAGTATACATTATTATATAATTATTATTATACATTATGATATAATCATTATTATACATTATTATATAAGCATTATTATACATTATTATATAATCATTAGTATACATTATTATATAATTATTATTATACATTATTATATAATCATTATTGTACATTATTATATAATTATTATTATGCATTATTATATAATCATTATTATACATTATTATATAATCATTATTATACATTATTATATAATTATTAGTATACATTATTATATAATCATTATTATACATTATTATATAATCAGTATCATACATTATTATATAATCATTATTGTACATTATTATATAATCATTATTATACATTATTATATAAACATTATTATACATTGGTATATAATCATTGGTATACACTATTATATAATCATTATTATACATTATTATATAATCAGTATTATACATTATTATATAATCATTATTTTACATTATTATAGAATCATTATTATACATTAATATATAATTATTATTATAAATTATTATGTGATCATTATTATACATTATTATATAATCAGTATTATACATTATTACATAATTATTGTACATTATACATTATTATATAATCATTATTGTACATTATTATATAAGCATTAATATACACTATACACTATTATATAATCATTATTATACAGTATTATATAATCATTATTATACAGTATTATATAATCATTATTATACATTATTATATAATTATTATACATTATACATTATTATATAATCATTATTATACATTATTATACATTATACATTATTATATAATCATTATTATACATTATTATATAATTATTATTATACATTAATATATAATCATTATTATACATTATTATATAATCATTATTATACATTATTATATAATCATTATTGTACATTATTATATAATCATTATTATACATGATACATTATTATATTATCAGTATTATACATTATTATATAATTATTAGTATACACTATACATTATTATATAATCAGTATTATACATTATTATATAATCATTAGTATACATTATACATTATTATATAATCATTATTATACATTATACATTATGATATAATCATTATTATACATTATACATTATTACAAAATCATTATTGTACATTATTATATAAGCATATACATTATTATATAATCATTATTATACATTATTATATAATCATTATTATACATTATACATTATTATATACTCATTATTATACATTATTATGTAAGCATTATTATACATTATTATATAATCATTATTATACATTATTATATAATCATTAATATATACTTATTATATACTTATTATTATAGATTATACATTATTATATAATCATTATTATACCTTATTGTACATTATACATTATTATATAATCATTATTATACATTATTATATAATTATTATTATACATTATTATATAATCATTATTATACACTATTATATAATCGTTATTATACATTATACATTATTATATAATCATTATTATGCAGTATTATATACGTATTCTTATACATTATTATATAATCATTATTCTACATTATTGTATAATCATTATTATACATTGTTATATAATTATTATTATACATTATACATTATTATATAAGCATTATTATACATTATTATATAATTATTGTTATACATTATTACATAATCATTATTATACATTATTATATAAGCATTATTATACAATATACATTATTATATAATCATTATTATACATTATTATATAATCATTATTATACATTATTATATCGTCGTTATTATACATTATTATATAATCATTATTATACATTATTATATAATCATTATTATACATTATACATTATTATATAATCATTATTATACATTATACATTATGATATAATCATTATTATACATTATACATTATTACAAAATCATTATTGTACATTATTATATAAGCATATACATTATTATATAATCATTATTATACATTACTATATAATCATTATTATACATTAAACATTATTATATAATCATTATTATACATTATTATATAATCAGTATACATTATTATCTAATCAGTATTATACATTATTATATAATCATTAGTATACATTATACATTATTATATAATCATTATTGTTCATTATTATATAATCAGTATACAGTATTATATAATCATTATTGTACATTATACATTATTATATAATCATTATTATACATTAATGTATACTCATTATACATTATTATATAATCATTATTATACATTATTTTATAATCATTATACATTATTATATAATCATTATTATACATTATTATATAATCATTATTATACAGTATACATTATTATATAATCATTATTATACATATTATATAATTATTATTATTATTATACATTATTATATAATCATTATTGTACATAATTATATAATCATTATTATACATTATTATATAATCATTATTATACATTATTATATAATCATTATTAAACATTATACATTTTTATATAATTATTATTATGCATTATACATTATTATATAATCATTATTATACATTAGTGTATAATCATTACTATACAGTGTTATAGAATCATTATTATACATTATACATTATTACATAATCATTATTATACATTATACATTATTATATAATCATTATTATACATTATTATATAATCATTATACATTATACATTATTATATCATCATTAGTATACAGTATACATTATTATATAATCATTATTATACATTATTATATAATCATTATTATACATTATTATATAGTCATTATTATACATTATACATTATTATATAATCATTATTCTACATTATTATATAATCATTATTATACATTATTATATAAGCATTAGTATACATTATACACTATTATATAATCATTATTATAAATTATTATATAATCATTATACATTATACATTATTATATAATCATTATTGTACATTGTGCATTATTATATAATCATTATTATACATTATACATTATTATATAATCATTATTATACATTATACATTATTGTATAATCATTATTATACATTATTATATAATCATTATCATACAGCATACATTATTATATAATCATTATTATACATTATTATATAATCATTATTATACATTATTATATAATCATTATTATACATTATACGCTATTATATAATTAGTATTATACATTATATATTATTATATAATCACTATTATACATTATTATATAATCATTAGTATACATTATTACATAATCACTAATATACATTAAACATTATTATATAATCATTATTATACATTATTATATAATCATTATTATACATTATACATTATTATATAATCATTATTATACATTATTATATAATCATTATTATACATTATACATTATACATTATTATATAATCATTATTATACATTATACATTATTATATAATCATTATACATCATACATTATTATATAATCATTATTATACATTATACATTATTATATAATCATTATTATACATTATTATATAATCATTATTATGTATTATACATTATTATATAATCATTATACATTATACATTATTATATAATTATTATTATACATTATACATTATTATACAAGCATTATTATACATTATTATATAATCATTATTATACATGTTACATTATTATATAATCATTATTATACATTATACATTATTATATAATCATTATTATACATTATACATTATTATATAATCATTATTGTACATTGTGCATTATTATATAATCATTATTATACATTATACATTATTATATAATCATTATTATACATTATACATTATTGTATAATCATTATTATACATTATTATATAAGCATTATCATACAGCATACATTATTATATAATCATTATTATACATTATTATATAATCATTATTATACATTATTATATAATCATTATTATACATTATACGCTATTATATAATTAGTATTATACATTATATATTATTATATAATCACTATTATACATTATTATATAATCATTAGTATACATTATTACATAATCACTAATATACATTAAACATTATTATATAATCATTATTATACATTATTATATAATCATTATTATACATTATACATTATTATATAATCATTATTATACATTATTATATAATCATTATTATACATTATACATTATACATTATTATATAATCATTATTATACATTATACATTATTATATAATCATTATACATCATACATTATTATATAATCATTATTATACATTATACATTATTATATAATCATTATTATACATTATTATATAATCATTATTATGTATTATACATTATTATATAATCATTATACATTATACATTATTATATAATTATTATTATACATTATACATTATTATACAAGCATTATTATACATTATTATATAATCATTATTATACATTTTACATTATTATATAATCATTATTATACATTATACATTATTATATAATCATTATTATACATTATACATTATTATATAATCATTAATATACATTAATATATAATCATTATTATTATACATTATACATTATTATATAATCATTATTATACATTATTATATAATTATTATTATACATTATACATTATTATATACTCATTATTATACATTATACATTATTATATAATCATTTTCATACATTATACATATGTATATAATCATTTTTATACATTATACATATGTATATAATCATTATTATACATTATACATTATTATATAATCATTATTATACATTATTATATAATCATTATTATACATTATACATTATTATATAATCATTATTATACATTATACAGTATTATATAATCATTATTATACATCATATATTATTATATAATCATTATTATACATTATTATATAATCATTATTATACATTATACATTATTATACAATCATTATTATACATTATACATTAATATATAATCATTATTATACATTATACATTATTATATAATTATTATTATACAGTATACATTATTATATAAGCATTATTATACATTATTATATAATCATCATTATACATTATACATTGTTATATAATCATTATTATACATGATACATTAGTATATAATCATTATTATACATTATTATATAATCAGTATTATACATTATACATTATTATATAATCATTATTATACATTATTATATAATCATTATTATACATTTATATATTATTATATAATCATTATTATACATTATTATATAATCATTATTATACATTATACATTATTATATAACTATTATTATACATTATACATTATTATATAAGCATTATTATACATTATTATACATTATTATATAATCATTATTATACATTATTATATAATTGTTATTATACATTATTATATAATCATTATTATACATTATTATATAATCATTATTATACATTATTATATAATTATTATTATACATTATTATATAATCATTATTATACATTATTATATAATTATTATTATACATTATACATTATTATATTATCATTATTATACATTATTATATAATCATTATTGTACATTATACATTATTATGTAATCATTATTATACATTATACATTATTATGTAATTATTATACATTATTATATAATCATTATTATACATTATACATTATTATATAATCATTATTATACATTATTATATAATCATTATTATACATTATACATTATTATATAATGCTAATTATTAACCAATCTAGCTTATTGTCTTAGGGAGTCAGAGAGTAATCGATTTAGAGGAACAGATGCATTATAGCAAGATGTAGAAAACAAATAAGTGTGCAACTCGAAGATGGGAGAACATCAGATAATAAAGTTGCATAGAATCTAACCAAGTGTCGATTGTCGTTCCTTCAATGGAAGAAATCTTCATTGCAGTTTTGAAGATCGTCAGTCAAGACCAACCGACGGAAGAAAGTATGTTCCCTCTTTTGACGTGATATATCCCCACAGGAAGATGCTATCCATCCCTTTGCTAAAAGAACTGTCCTTGTACATTATTGTTTGCATTTGGAGCAAAGGGATAGTTAGTCAGTTAGAGGTCAGGGTAGAATTAGAGGAAAGTTAAAAAGAGGTTGTTAGTTTATAAACTGAGGGATTCAGTCACTGAGGTCCATGGGAGCACTGATGGAGGACAAGGCAAGGAACATTCAAGGATTAAATGTTATATAAAATATTATCTGGTGTTTGGTGTCCTTCAGAGGAAATCTTTTTGGAGCTTCACAGAACCCAAAAGAGGGATCCAGTGAAACAAGGTACATTCCTCCAGAAAAATATGGTTAGAAAGAAATGTCTGTTTGTTATTGTCCGCATATTGATTGTCTGTTAATACCCACAACGAACATTATATAGACACGACTGACATGAACACATGCATCAAGAAACACATTTTTATATGCAGTTACATATATTGTTATATACACACTGCGGTCCTCTGTTATTCATTAAAAATAACAACTACTTACTGTTTGTTATCAATTTCAACAATAAGCAATGTTATCTAATTGTCATGGCATAATTAGGTAAATATTTCTGGAATATTACATAAAACACATATTTCCATGATTCAATGAAAAGAATGATTTAAGCCATGTTTGTTTTTTCACACGTGATGTAAACACAGGGGAAATAACCCATACTTTAAATTGGCCTAAGTTTTTCAGTTTTCAAAATTGAATTACCTCCTCTGCTAATATGCGTGCTCTCCAGTGATTATGTAAGCTAAAATTGCTAATTTCTTTGAAAACTGTTTTCTTTAATATTTAATTTTATACCTTATTGTTTTTTCGTAATTTTGGGATATTTTAATTACTGTGACATGACAATTCAGTAGATACCATTGGTTTTACTTAAAATTCAATATTTGAATTTTTGAATTCCGCAAAACCCACACGGCTATGTAACGCAAAAACTTGAAATATGTTTTTTTTTTTTTTACAGGAACTTGGCATGGCCAAGGTGTTTATTTTGCTGCTCAATCAGAATATTCAGATCAAGATATGTACACCCCGCGAGACAGCAAGGGCCACAAGCATATGTTCATGTGCCGTGTAGCAACTGGGATGTATGTTCAGGGTCAGCCGAACATGAAAGTTTTACCACCAAGACCAAATAGTGTCTTGCCGTATGATTCAGCTGTAAACAGAATTGGCGCACCAACAGTTTTTATTATCTTCAACGATGTACAAGCGTATCCTGCTTACCATATTACATATCAATAAAAACAGACACACACGCGCACACACACGCATACAAGCAAGTTTTTCTAACACACGCATACAAGCAAGTTTTCCTAACACACGCATGCACCCACACAAGCTAGTTTTCCTCACACACACCCACACACACAAAATCAAGTTTTCCTAACATACACACACACATACAAGTTTTCCTAACATACACACACACATACAAGTTTTCCTAACACACGCACACACACACACACAAGTTTTCCTAACACATACACACATGCAAGAAAGTTTTCCTAACACACACGTACACACACAAGTAATTTTTCCTAACACAAACACACACACACATACACAAGAAATTTTCCCAACGCACACACATACACACAAGCAAGTTTTCCTAACACACACATAGGCACGTACACAAGTAAGTTTTCTTAACATACACACACATACGCACACACAAGTTAGTTTCCTAGCACATACACACGCATGCCATACATTATGACCATGTAATTCCTACAGCCTTGAAAATGCTGCTTTGCAACCTGACATAGTTATATGGAATAAGTCAGAAAGAGTGGCAACCTTGGTTGAAGTGAGTGTCCCTAATGATGGTGGTCATCATTGGCTTTTCTCTCGATCACTTCCCAGTAACTTTAAATGCAAAAGCAAATTTTGCGACAACGTCGTTATTGGCTCTCTGTCCATAAAAGATTTAAGCCACCATTTCTCTCATCTTTCCTTCGATCAGTGTGATGTCAGATTGCTTTCAGATGTCCTCATTGCAAATGTGGTTGAGCTAGGTAATTCCAGACACATGACTTATATACCATACATTACGACCATGTAATCCCTACAGCCACCTACCTTGAAAATGCTGCTGTCAAACCTGACATAGTTATATCGAAATAAGTCAGAAAGAGTTTCAACCTTGGTTGAAGTGAGTGTCCCTAATGACGGAGGTCTGAACTGAGCTGAAAAAGAGAAACAGACCAAATATCAAGGTCTCATGTATGATATGAAAAGAAACTGGAATTTCAGGGAGATATCAATCATACCAGTTATTATATATGATATGAAAAGAAACTGGAGATATCAATCATACTAGATATTATAGGTGCCACAGGACTTATGAAGAAGAACCTGAAGTCCTACCTAAATAAACATCCAGTGTAGCAGCAAGTCCTGGGAACATCAACCTAAAAGAACAGTTGGAAATGACTGTAATACCATACATTACGACCATGTAATCCCTACAGCCACCTACCTTGAAAATGCTGCTGTCAAACATGAGATAGTTATATGGAATAAGTCAGAGAGAGTTTCAACCTTGGTTGAAATGAGTGTTAATGATGGAGGTCTGAACAGAGCTGAAAGGTAGAAACAGACCAAATATCAAGGTCTTATGTATGATATGAAAAGAAACTGGAATCTTAGGGAGATGTCAATCATACCAGTTATTATAGATGCCACAGGGCTTATGAAGAAGAATCTGAAGTCCTACCTAACTAATATTCCTGGTGAATCAAGTGCAAAAGAGATCCAGACAATTGCACTTAAGGGAACAGGATACTAAAAAGAGCTCTTGGTTGGTTTCAATAAAAAGCAGGGCAATGTTGGCAGCTGGTTTGGCTGCCCCATACCCAGCATTACAATCTTCAAAGGAAGAAAAATTAAAAAAAAAAAACACATATTTTAAAACTATGCACATTGTAAAAGGTTAAATTTTTATTATTTTATTAATTCCTTCTTTTAAAAACCTTGAATCGCCTTAGAAAAAAAAAAAAGGATTTTGATTTCTTTTTAGGAAGTGAACTAAGCTGTTTTTAAAAATATGAAAATTGATCAAGTAATTTTTTGGTTTGTCTTATTTTTTTTACATTAGAAAAACATATTTGTCTTGTTTTTTATATTAGAAAAATATTTGTCTTGTTTTTTTGCATTAGAAAAACATATTTGTCTTGTTTTTATGTTAGAAAAACATATTTGTTTTGTTTTTTACAGTAGAAAAACATTTGCTTTGTTTTTTGTTGATAACGATTCCAACTTGCAATGAAAATACGATTGAAATAATCGTTTTAAAATTAATCTCTTTCCTCATATAATCAAAATCATTCATAAACAAAATTTGTTTTTAAAAACTGTTTATATTGTTTAAAATTAAAAAGAAAATATTTATATTGTATAAAATTAAAAATAAAAATGTTTATACTGTATAAAATAAAAAAATAAAAATGTATATAATGTATAAAATTAAAAATAAAAATGTTTATTTTTAAAATTAAAAAATAAAAATTGTTTAAAATTGAAAATAAAAACGTTTTTATTGTTTAAAATCAACGTTTTTATTGTTTAAAAATCAAAAATAAAAACGTTTATATTGTTTAAAATCTAAAATAAAACCGTTTGTATTGTTTAAAATAAAAATAAAAACGTTTATATTGTTTAAAATTAAAAATAAAAACGTTTATGTTGCATAAAATTAAAAATAAAAACGTTTATATTGTTTAAAATTACAAAGACTTCTATTCATATTTTTTCCATATTGGGCAAGCTCATTTAAGTAATTTGTCTAGTATATATATATATATATATATATATATATATATATATATATATATATGTTGTTTTACTTTTTATTACCGTTTTTTTGTTTAGTTACACATGTTTCGGTTACCGAATTGTATTAACGATCCAGTAACTTCGTCAGACTTTACAGAAATGGTTATTATGACTGGAAAAATGATATTAGAAGAAGCATGAACAAAACGAAAAAAAAAAGGAAAAAAGAAGGAGGAAAAGGGGGGGGGGGCGATCGACAATAGTTATGGTTGTGGGGGTTAAGGGGAGTTTAGGAAATTCAGCTAGGCGCAGATAGAAATATAGGGAGGGGGAGGGGAGAGAGAGGGAGATAAAGAGAGGGGTAAGGAAAAGAGGAGGGAAGAATTTCAATTTTAAGTTTTAAGATTTAATAAACAATAGAAGGTGGTGGATGTTAGGAGGGTTTAAGCTGTTCAACCGGACACAGGAATATATGAAAGGGGTAGAGAGAGAGAGAGAGAGAGAAAAAAAGACATAAGATGTAAAATGTTCTCCAGAATAACATTTCAACCCTTCACTTAAAAAACCTTTATATAAAAATATATCTGAAGAGAGCTGTACAAAGCTTGAAACGCGTTATAAAAATATTTTAAAATAAAAAATGATAAAAGGCTGAAAAACACACAATTGTTGATGGCTACACTCTTTTAAATATATATATATATATATATATATATATATATATATATATATATATATATATATATATATATATATACTTTAATTAACACAAGTTCATTTATTTCTTGTAGTTTTGGCATTGTTTCATTGTTACAGCTTATTTAAGTTTGGTTTTATATACGTTAATTAACAAGTTTAATTATTTTATTATTTAACATTTAATTAAAAACGTTTATATCATATTGGCACTTTTTGGCGCTTTTTTATACAAGGTCACTGTGCAGATGGAGA
Source organism: Euprymna scolopes (assembly GCF_053919585.1). NCBI lineage: Eukaryota > Metazoa > Mollusca > Cephalopoda > Sepiida > Sepiolidae > Euprymna > Euprymna scolopes. The sequence goes on along the minus strand of NC_136511.1, from coordinate 18,264,826 downwards.
CCACTCCATTTTACTAAGAGATTTGTTCATTTTTTCATCTCATAATTTAGGACGCTACTAATAACGATATTGTTTAATATTTCTTTAATTGTTTGTTCCCTAAATTCATAATTCAGTTTTATCAGTATTAAATTGTATATGACTTTAAAATTACTTAATTTTACATAGATAATATTTATATTTTATATTGAATAAAGTTCAGTTTCAGTATTAATCGAACTGTGTTTCTTTTTCTTTTTAAAAATGTTTTATTGCTCTTTTTCGAATGGCCCTCATATAGTACTGACAGTCTGATAAATCTTACCTACATTGCCTGCAGACATTTTTCAATTAACAATTTCTTTTTATTCTCGGTGGCCGTGGTTTTTGGTCATCCATAGCTAAAAATATGTCAGCCAGATAGCTTTGCAAACAAAGGAAGACGTATCTTCAATATAACCGAAGACTCGATAATCAATTCAAAATAAAAAATAAACCAAAATGTTCCAGTGACAAACGTTGTATTAAAAACAAGGCACCCCTTAAAAAATATTAAATATTGAGCTTTTTTATTTTTTTGATAATCTGGTGGATTAGTGACAATTCGATAATAATCTGCTGAAAAAAAAATGAAAATAAAAAAGTTACAGAGAAAGGGTACCACTTCATACGTGTGCTATACGCTTGTTTATGTTATGCGATCGGGTTGAAAAACTGTATTTGTGCAGAATATGGGGGTAATGATTAAAGATCGCGACCAGAGAAGAATCTCAGAAAAAAAAAAACAACATGTGTATAAGCAAAAAAGAAAATGTGTATAAGCAAAAAAGAAAATGTGTATAAGCATAAAAAAAATGTGTATAAGCAAAAAAAAAAAATGTGTATAAGCAAAAACAAAATGTGTATAAGCATAAAAAATGTGTATAAGCATAAATAAATGTGTATAAGCAAAAAAAAAATGTGTATAAGCATAAAAAATGTGTATAAGCATAAAAAAATGTGTATAAGCAAAAAAAAATGTGTATGAGCAAAAAAATGTGTATAAGCATTAAAAATGTGTATAAGCATAAAAATGTGTATAAGCATTAAAAATGTGTATAAGCATAAAAAAATGTGCATTAGCAAGAAAAAATGTGTATAAGCAAAAAAAAATGTGTATAAGCAAAAAGAATGTGTATAAGCAAAAAAAATGTGTATAAGCAAAAAAAAATGTGTATAAGCAAAAAAAAATGTGCATAAGCAAAAAAAAAATGTGTATAAGCAAAAAAAAATTTGTATGAGCAAAAAAAAAAAATGTGTATGAGCAAAAAAAATGTGTATAAGCAAAGAAAAAATGTGTATAAGCAAAAAAAAATGTGTATAAGCAAAAAAAAGTGTATAAGCATAAATGTGTATAAGCAAAAAAAATGTGTATGAGCAAAAAAAATGTGTATAAGCAAAAAAATGTGTATAAGCAAAAAAAATGTGTATGAGCAAAAAAAAATGTGTATAAGCAAAAAAAAATGTGTATAAGCAAAATAAATTGTATAAGCATAAAAAAATGTGTATAAGCAAAGAAAAAATGTGTATAAGTAAAAAAAAGGGTATAAGCATAAAAAATGTGTATAAGCAAAAAAAAATGTGTATGAGCAAAAAAATGTGTATAAGCATAAAAAAATGTATATAAGCGCAAAAAAAATGTGTATAAGCAAAAAAAAATGTGTATAAGCAAAAAAATCTGTATAAGCATAAAAAATGTGTATAAGCAAAAAAAATGTGTATAAGCAAAAAAAAATGTGTATAAGCAAAAAAAATGTGTATAAGCATAAAAAATGTGTATAAGCAAAAAAATGTATAAGCAAAAAAAAATGTGTATAAGCAAAAAAAATGTGTATAAGCATAAAAAATGTGTATAAGCAAAAAAATGTGTATAAGCAAAAAAAAATGTGTTTGAGCAAAAAAAAATGTATATAAGCGCAAAAAAATGTGTATAAGTAAAAAAAAAGGGTATAAGCATAAAAAATGTGTATAAGCAAAAAAAAATGTGTATGAGCAAAAAAATGTGTATAAGCAAAAAAAAATGTATATAAGCGCAAAAAAAATGTGTATAAGCAAAAAGAATGTGTATAAGCAAAAAAAAATGTGTATAAGCAAAAAAATGTGTATAAGCAAAAAAAATTTGTATAAGCAAAAAAAAATGTGTATAAGCATAAAAAATGTGTATAAGCAAAAAAATGTATAAGCAAAAAAAAATGTGTATAAGCAAAAAAAATGTGTATAAGCATAAAAAAATGTGTATATGCAAAAAAAATGTGTATAAGCAAAAAAAATGTGTATAAGCAAAAAAAAATCTGTATAAGCATAAAAAAATGTGTATAAGCAAAAAAAAATGTGTATAAGCAAAAAAAATGTGTATAAGCAAAAAAGATGTGTATAAGCAAAAAAATGTATAAGCAAAAAAAAATGTGTATAAGCAAAAAAATGTATAAGCAAAAAAAAATGTGTATAAGCAAAAAAAATGTGTATAAGCAAAAAAAATGTGTATAAGCATAAAAAATGTGTATAAGCATAAAAAAATGTGTATGAGCATAAAAAAATGTGTATGAGCAAATAAAATGTGTATAAGCATAAAAAAAAATGTGAATAAGCATAAAAAAATGTGTATAAGCATTAAAAAATGTGTATAAGCATAAAAAAATGTGTATAAGCATAAAAAATGTGTATTAGCAAAAAAAAATGTGTATAAGCATAAAAAAATGTGTATAAGCAAAAAAAAATGTGTATAAGCAAAAAGAATGTGTATAAGCAAAAAAAATGTGTATAAGCAAAAAAAAATGTGTATAAGCAAAAAAAAATGTGCATAAGCAAAAAAAAATGTGTATAAGCAAAAAAAAATTTGTATGAGCAAAAAAAAATGTGTATGAGCAAAAAAAATGTGTATAAGCAAAGAAAAAATGTGTATAAGCAAAAAAAAGTGTATAAGCATAAAAAATGTGTATAAGCAAAAAAAATGTGTATGAGCAAAAAAAATGTGTATAAGCAAAAAAATGTGTATAAGCAAAAAAATGTGTATAAGCAAAAAAAATGTGTATGAGCAAAAAAAAATGTGTATAAGCAAAAAAAAATGTGTATAAGAAAAATAAATTGTATAAGCATAAAAAAATGTGTATAAGCAAAGAAAAAATGTGTATAAGTAAAAAAAAAGGGTATAAGCATAAAAAATGTGTATAAGCAAAAAAAATGTGTATGAGCAAAAAAATGTGTATAAGCATAAAAAAATGTATATAAGCGCAAAAAAAATGTGTATAAGCAAAAAAAAATGTGTATAAGCAAAAAAATCTGTATAAGCATAAAAAATGTGTATAAGCAAAAAAAATGTGTATAAGCAAAAAAAAATGTGTATAAGCAAAAAAAATGTGTATAAGCATAAAAAATGTGTATAAGCAAAAAAATCTATAAGCAAAAAAAAATGTGTATAAGCAAAAAAAATGTGTATAAGCATAAAAAATGTGTATAAGCAAAAAAATGTGTATAAGCAAAAAAAAGTGTTTGAGCAAAAAAAAATGTATATAAGCGCAAAAAAATGTGTATAAGTAAAAAAAAAGGGTATAAGCATAAAAAATGTGTATAAGCAAAAAAAAATGTGTATGAGCAAAAAAATGTGTATAAGCAAAAAAAAATGTATATAAGCGCAAAAAAAATGTGTATAAGCAAAAAGAATGTGTATAAGCAAAAAAAAATGTGTATAAGCAAAAAAATGTGTATAAGCAAAAAAAATTTGTATAAGCAAAAAAAAATGTGTATAAGCATAAAAAATGTGTATAAGCAAAAAAATGTATAAGCAAAAAAAAATGTGTATAAGCAAAAAAAATGTGTATAAGCATAAAAAAATGTGTATATGCAAAAAAAAATCTGTATAAGCATAAAAAAATGTGTATAAGCAAAAAAAAATGTGTATAAGCAAAAAAAATGTGTATAAGCAAAAAAGATGTGTATAAGCAAAAAAAAATGTGTATAAGCAAAAAAATGTATAAGCAAAAAAAAATGTGTATAAGCAAAAAAAATGTGTATAAGCAAAAAAAATGTGTATAAGCATAAAAAATGTGTATAAGCATAAAAAAATGTGTATGAGCATAAAAAAATGTGTATGAGCAAATAAAATGTGTATAAGCATAATAAAAATGTGAATAAGCATAAAAAAATGTGTATAAGCATTAAAAAATGTGTATAAGCATAAAAAAATGTGTATAAGCATAAAAAATGTGTATTAGCAAAAAAAAATGTGTATAAGCATAAAAAAATGTGTATAAGCAAAAAAAAATGTGTATAAGCAAAAAGAATGTGTATAAGCAAAAAAAATGTGTATAAGCAAAAAAAAATGTGTATAAGCAAAAAAAAATGTGCATAAGCAAAAAAAAATGTGTATAAGCAAAAAAAAATTTGTATGAGCAAAAAAAAAAATGTGTATGAGCAAAAAAAATGTGTATAAGCAAAGAAAAAATGTGTATAAGCAAAAAAAAATGTGTATAAGCAAAAAAAAGTGTATAAGCATAAAAAATGTGTATAAGCAAAAAAAATGTGTATGAGCAAAAAAAAATGTGTATAAGCAACAAAAAATGTGTATAAGCAAAAAAATGTGTATAAGCAAAAAAATGTGTATAAGCAAAAAAAATGTGTATGAGCAAAAAAAATGTGTATAAGCAAAAAAAAATGTGTATAAGCATAAAAAATGTGTATAAGCAAAAAAAATGTGTATGAGCAAAAAAATGTGTATAAGCATAAAAAAATGTATATAAGCGCAAAAAAATGTGTATAAGCAAAAAAAATGTGTATAAGCAAAAAAATCTGTATAAGCATAAAAAATATGTATAAGCAAAAAAAATGTGTATAAGCATAAAAAATGTGTATAAGCAAAAAAAATGTGTATAAGCATAAAAAATGTGTATAAGCAAAAAAATGTATAAGCAAAAAAAATGTGTATAAGCAAAAAAAATGTGTATAAGCATAAAAAATGTGTATAAGCAAAAAAAATGTGTATAAGCAAAAAATGTGTTTGAGCAAAAAAAAATGTATATAAGCGCAAAAAAAATGTGTATAAGTAAAAAAAAAGGGTATAAGCATAAAAAATGTGTATAAGCAAAAAAAAATGTGTATGAGCAAAAAATGTGTATAAGCAAAAAAAATGTATATAAGCGCAAAAAAATGTGTATAAGTAAAAGGAATGTGTATAAGCAAAAAAAAATGTGTATAAGCAAAAAAATGTGTATAAGCAAAAAAAATGTGTATAAGCAAAAAAAAATGTGTATAAGCATAAAAAATGTGTATAAGCAAAAAAATGTATAAGCAAAAAAAATGTGTATAAGCAAAAAAAATGTGTATAAGCATAAAAAAATGTGTATATGCAAAAAAAATGTGTATAAGCAAAAAAAATGTGCATAAGCAAAAAAAAATCTGTATAAGCATAAAAAAATGTGTATAAGCAAAAAAAAATGTGTATAAGCAAAAAAAATGTGTATAAGCAAAAAAGATGTGTATAAGCAAAAAAATGTATAAGCAAAAAAAAAATGTGTATAAGCAAAAAAATGTATAAGCAAAAAAAAATGTGTATAAGCAAAAAAAATGTGTATAAGCAAAAAAAATGTGTATAAGCATAAAAAATGTGTATAAGCATAAAAAAATGTGTATGAGCATAAAAAAATGTGTATGAGCAAATAAAATGTGTATAAGCATAAAAAAAATGTGAATAAGCATAAAAAAATGTGTATAAGCATTAAAAAATGTGTATAAGCATAAAAAAATGTGTATAAGCAAAAAAAAATGTGTATAAGCATAAAAAAATGTGTATAAGCAAAAAAAAATGTGTATAAGCAAAAAAATGTGTATAAGCAAAAAAAATGTGCATAAGCAAAAAAAAATGTGTATAAGCAAAAAAAATGTGTATAAGCAAAAAAAAATGTGTATAAGCAAAAAAAAATGTGTATAAGCATTAAAAAAATGTTCATAAGCATAAAAAAATGTGTATAAGCATAAAAAAATGTGTATAAGTAAAAAAAATGTGTATAAGCATAAAAAAATGTGTATAAGCCTAAAAAAATGTGTATAAGCATTAAAAAATGTGTATATGCAAAAAAAATGTGTATAAGCAAAATAAAAAATGTGCATAAGCAAAATAAAAAAAATGTGTATAAGCAAAAAAAATGTGTATAAGCAAAAAAAAATGTGTATAAGCAAAAAAAATGTGTATAAGCAAAAAAAAAATGTGCATAAGCAAAAAAGAAAAAATGTGTATAAGAAAAAAAAAATGTGCATAAGCAAAAAAAAATGTGCATAAGCAAAAAAAAAATGTGTATAAGCAAAAAAAAAAATGTGCATAAGCAAAAAAAAAAATGTGTATAAGCAAAAAAAAAATGTGCATAAGCAAAAAAAAAATGTGCATAAGCAAAAAAAAATGTGCATAAGCAAAAAAAAAAATGTGCATAAGAAAAAAAAAATGTGCATAAGCAAAAAAAAAATGTTCATAAGCAAAAAAAAATGTGCATAAGCAAAAAAAAAATGTGCATAAGCAAAAAAAAAAAAAATGTGCATAAGCAAAAAAAAAAAATGTGCATAAGCAAAAAAAAAAAAATGTGCATAAGCAAAAAAAAAAAATGTGCATAAGCAAAAAAAAAAAATGTGCATAAGCAAAAAAAAAAATGTGTATAAAAAAAAAAAATGTGCATAAGCAAAAAAAAAAATGTGTATAAAAAAAAAAAATGTGCATAAGCAAAAAAAAAAAAAATGTGCATAAGCAAAAAAAAATGTGCATAAGCAAAAAAAAAAAAATGTGCATAAGCAAAAAAAAAAAAATGTGCATAAGCAAAAAAAAAAAAATGTGCATAAGCAAAAAAAAAAAATGTGCATAAGCAAAAAAAAAAATGTGTATAAAAAAAAAAAAATGTGCATAAGCAAAAAAAAAAATGTGTATAAAAAAAAAAAAATGTGTATAAGCATAAAAAATGGTTTTATGTTTTGTGTTGTTAAATATTACGATGTTTCTGCGTTTATGAACCCGCGATTTCCACAAAGTTACTCGGGTGTACCCGGCAGATGATGGGAATAACTGGAACTGGCCGGACGAGCCTTATTACAAAAAAATAAACACAAATTGTTACAACCTTCTCCTTTCCTCATGTTAAGAATGGCGACGACCACTGAAATTCATTAAATAATACATTGGAAAAACATGTCCAGCGGATCTGAGTGAATTTCCTCCCCTGCAGTAAAAATAATTCCTTTTTACGTTTTTTTTTTTTATTTATTTCTGCGGATTATCATCGATAACAGACTTAACTTTCATATGAGCAGGATTTCTTTTTTTTTTAAGTTTATCTAATGACTTAACATTTATAAGAAGAACGACCGTAAAGTGGGGTATCAATTTAATAGAACGTTATAATTGAAAAGTGATCCCCTATGTTAAAAGTCATTAAATAAACTTAAAATATTACCTTACGCTACAACAGAACACCGACCACTCTAATTTGTTTTGTTTTTTTTAGGCTATTCAAGGTCGCTGAACACGAATTTGATAATCAAACCCGTCGCAAATTTACCGTTTGCATGGTATGAACCCCGGGACCCTTGGACTATTTTGCACCATTTCACTGCCTTCAGTAGTGTTTTCTTCTTTTTTTTTCTTTTTTTTATTTAAATTTTCTTGCTTTGAAGATTGTAATGCTGAGTATGAGGCAGCCAACATTGCCCTACATTTTATTAAAACCAACTGAGAGCTCTTTTTAGTATCCGCGTTGTTCCCTTAAGTGCAATTATCTGGATCTCTTTTGCACTTGGTTCACCAGGAATATTAGTTAGGTAGGACTTTAGGTTCTTCTTCATAAGCCCTGCCGCACCTATATTAACTGGTATGATTGATATCTCTCTAAGATTCCAGTTTCTTTTCATATCAGGCAGGATTGGAGTTTAGGTGGCGATTAATCTCGAACTCAAAACAACCCAAACCAAAAACAAAAGGGACACAAATCTTGATTCACCATTTTGTATCCATGGAAACAGTGACCATATCGTTCAGTTTTCAAAATTAAACAATATAAACAGAATTTTTTTCTTTTATTTTAAACAATATTCTAAATTTCTTTTAATATTGACCTATTTTAATATTAATCTTTTTCTTTATTGAAAATGTATCACTAAAAGGCAATAATATTAATTTAAATTCAATTTTAGTGATATTTGTTTACTCCGTTGTTTAATTGCAATATTTTTTTTAATAATATTTTGAATTCAAATTCTATTTTAGTGATATAAAAAAACGCTGGACAAAAAAAAAATATATAAACAGATTTAAAAAAGAAAAAAGCGAAACAATTTTTATTTACGTTGTAAACATATAGAAATAGAACGTTTTATAATTTAAAAAATTTTAAACAATACGAACAGAATTGTTTGGGTACTTTTGCAGAATTCATGGGGTTGTTTTGCAAATATTAGGTACGGGCAAAAATAGGGGGACCTAGTTTTGAAAGCCGATTTATCATAATTTTTTTGTAGGTTTCCGACTACTTTTTTTTTTAATTGTATTTGAAAGATGAAGGACTAAACTTAATTTCCTAAAGGAAAAAAATATTTATACACGTGACAAAAAAAAAGTTATGAAAAATGTTTTCACGGCGAGCTAACCAATTCAGCTAAATTTTGAAGTTAAATAAATTCATTGTAAAAATCCTTTCAAAGATAAATATTAGGTTTCTGGGTCTATTTCAAAGATAATTAGTAAAGTAAAGTCCTAAGATATTGAATTAAATAATAAAAACAAAGAAAGCACCTTGTTTATGCAAAAAAAACTTAATTAGCCCTCAAAAAGCAAGTAATTTACCGTTCGCCAAAAATGCAACAAACTAAAAAAATGTAAAATGTAAATGATTATAAGTAGGCCCAAAATTTCAGCCAATCGAAACGCTGTTTCAAAATGAGGTCATGATAGTAAAAGGAGGTAGGGGTGTCAGATTTCTTCCTTTTCCCAGACGTGCATCCATACATTCCTATTCTGAATGTTTGTATCAATTTTTATCATTTTTAATTTAAATTATTTTTTATGTTCCTGTTTTAAAATTTTTTTTTTTTAAATTATTGTTCCAGATTATATAAAAATTATGTTACGCCGAAAGTTTCACATTTTTGCGAGTAAGAAAATAATTAAAAATGATGCGAAATCTGTAATTTAAAAAAAAAGGTAGAAATATTTTTGCTATTATAATTTTTTTTGTGTGACACTATTAAATAAACAATGCTTAATTCAATGGTAATATCGGTAGTTCGAGAAATTCATTTTTCTTTGAGTTATATCGAATTCATTAATACGGATTTTAGGGGCTTTTTTTGTAATGTTCCTGTAAAAATTATTTATTTTTTATTGTTACAAATTACGATGCTTTATTTATATAAAAAAAGCAAAAATAAATTCTTGCGTTTTTTATTTACTACTGAAAATTATAACTTTAGTAAAAGTATTTTTTGATTAAACAAAATAATGCATTTCCACTAAGATTTAAATAAAAATAATTAGTTCATTATATTCCGCGATCATTATTTGATGAATACTGAAAATTTCATTAAAATTCGTTAATTTCCTGATTTTTGGTGAATTTTTAAGTAAAGGGAGAGGTCAAAATATTTATACAGTTTGAGCATCGGCATTCATTTTGCCCGTACCTAGTAATTGAAAAGATAACGAGATCTTATTGTTAAATGAATAGCTTTTGTGTCCTTCTATTTATCACTTATTATATACCTGTTATATGTGTGTGTGTGTGTTCTTATCCTCACACCGTTTCTTGCCTTGGAAGGTCTCGAGACATGTACGTGCAAATAACATAATGCGTCCATACCTGGTTGCCTTGAAAATCTTTGAGACGTGTATTTGCGATGTATAATGCGTACATACCTGGTTGCCTTGGGCCAGCGGATAATGCCTTCTTGGGCACTGGCCTCCATCTCGTGGGGAGTGGTTACTGCAGACAGATGCATCGATAAACAACAAGATGGATTTGAAGCTTCAATCTTTTATTTCAAGGCAAGCCTATTATCTCAAACCCTGATTGTCGGAGATCCGAGATTTCCCGTCTGCATTCTCTGCTGCACAAAACCAACTCTCTGCCCATGTGGTCGTCAACCAGAAGCCTACAACCACAATTCCCATGTCACCCCTAATTTCCGGTGCATTCTCTCTAGGTTCATACCTGTCAAACCTAACCTTTTGTGACCCTGCCAACTCGCTGATGGGAAATGAAAAATATACTTACATAACTTTCTATTTCTAAAACTACTTATATAGCAATTAAGCTGGGATTCCCAATACTACATTATGTACGACATGAAAAGAAACCGGAAGCTTAGGAAGATCTCCATAATTCCAGTAATTATAGAAAAAAACACGACTTATGAAAAATAATTGCAATGGCAAATATACCCTGTGAACCAAGTGCAAGAAAGATACACTGGGAGCTGACGTCCTCTTGAAGGCGAGAGGGTGGGAGATAGGACAATGTAATCGAAAAAGCTTGAATCCCTGACAATCATCAATCATCCAGCTGGTATGAATAAAGAATTATCTATTTGTAAATTTTTGTCTTCGTCTGTCGTCATTCCACCGAAAGGAAAAGGTAAATGTGTTTTGTCTAAGTAATTCGCAATTGTTTTTTTTTTGTTTTTTTCAGTCTGGAAGAACCCGTTGTGCAATGGTTAGAGTACTTGTAAAAATCAATTGTAAAAGTGATGTTCTGAAGGTTCAATTCTCAGTGTCATACGATACTGAAAAGAAATATTAATAGATATTAATAAGAAATCTTTTTTCAAGAGGATGAATTTTTTTCTATCAAATCTATTCTTGCTTTGTACAAACTTTTAAACGGGCGAGGTCGTACACGGGTCTTGTTAGTTTTAAATAAAGTTTAAATGTTCTGAATAAGTATGCATATTTTTACTAACAAAAATATACCATTATTATAAAGACGCACAAATGCGCAAGCATTGGAACAAACTATAGTGTCCTATTTTACTCTTTAGGGGCAATGAACATCCTATGTATAAACAAGAGTCGTGACAGTTTATAATAAAATATTCCTACTTTAAAGAAACTTTTCTAAACTCGTTTTTATTGTCATCTCAGGAGAGGTGTGGTTGGAGATTTCCTGCCACAAAAATTTCATGTACAAGCAACCCTTCCATAGTCTGTCCAAGACTGAAGGAGCCTACTTATATTTGTTATGTATGGGTTATATTTGGGCTAGAGAAATACATTTAAATTGAGATTTTTAAAATTTTTTATTTGCGAATGATAAAAATAGTGATTTGAAAATGTAATCTCCGACCTTCTTCAGATGTATCTTGTTGAAGTCGGGATTGTTTCACAAGAGTAACATGCTCTTGTTCTATAAACTATGATTGGATACAAGTCCTAAGTAATTTGCAATTGTTTTTTTCCGTCTGGAAGGACCCGTAACGTAGTGGTTAAATTATTTGTAAAAATCAATTGTAAAAATGATATCCTCTTGAAGGTTACATTCTCAGTGTGCGCAACGCTTGCAAACACAACAAAAGATTGAATTTTCTACAAACCACCGATCATCAATTTGGTCTTGGTAACATTTACTCTCAGACCTTTATTTTCGATAGCATTCCTCAAAGTTTTTAACTCCACAAGTTGCTTATCTGTATTATGTGAATCCTTCAAACTGTTGGTCTTGTACCATAGTGTGCTGCGATGTTGCATAAACAGCAGTCACTACAGTGAAATAGAGAGAGGAACAGTTGGAGGTAGCAGGACTGGTGACGTCATGTGGGGATAGCAGCAGGAGGAGTAAAACAGAGAGAGTGGATTGGGAGAGACATGACGGATAAACAGCAGAGAGAAAGGAGGCAAAAACGAATCCCCGCTAGCCGGTGACAGCTCGGTCAAAATTTGTTGCGTATAATAAAAAGCACAGAAAGGAAATAAAAGTGTCTCTCAAAAAAGAACAGTGAGTTCAAAGTATTTCTTTTATTTGTTTGGCATTTCGATGGGGTCGACAGACGAGAGGAAGAACGAAATGAGCACGCCTGCCTATAACATTACATTCTCATCTTGAGTGTTATTTTTACGTTTCAGGCAATGTATCCTATAACTTTTTTCAGGTGTATCCACAATGATCTATTGTGTAATGGATAACCTTTTTTTATTTATTTTTTTTTTTTTAGACATTGGTGTAACCACTTATCAAGGCCCGAAAGCAACCCGAGAATAAGGGTTAATGAATGTACGATAGTCACTGAGACAACAACATATCACGAGTTAGTTGTGGAAATGGGATAAAATATTAGCATTACAAGTTGATTTTTTCTTTTTAGATAATTGTTATTTTATCAAGTTGCACGAAAAACGCTACATAAAAGATGCTTAAAACCGTTTGAATTATGCAAATACAATCAGTAGTACAAAAGTTATGAGAATTTTAAGTGCCAAAATTTAGACTTTTCCGTGGACATTTTCTTTAGAAAAAGTGGACTAAATTATGGACCTCAACATTTCAAGGAATTCGGTAATTTCGCCACCATTTATCTATTTTTTTAAGCTATTCTCATGAAAGTTACCAGTCTTAGGTAAAATTGTGTGCTCTTTCTGGTTATGCAGTCAAATCTGATGTATCTCTTTACCGTAAGCCATGAATTATAAATTCAGATGTACAAATTTCAATTTTTTTTAAACTGGTTCATGGTATCTATTTATGAACAAAACTAAGTAATATAGTGGTATTTAAATATAGCTTTATTGAAAATAGACATTTTTCCTGCCTCCTCACCAGAGAAGAGCTTAATCTGGGTGTAGCCATTGAATGCCTAAAGAGCATTTATGGCCGGTATTTACTACTCTCCTCACAGAAAAAAAAAATGAGTAGATATGAATTAATTTCAGAAATAAATCAAAGAAAATTTTTCATATAGATTTTGGATTTCTGTAAAAGATGGAAATTCCCATAGTCAACCAGAACTTATACATTTTGGGACCCGTCCAATTTTCAATTTTGTAAATCCTCTTTATCTGGCCCAAAATATACCCCTATTTTCTGAGATGCAACCATAAATCGTACTCTACATGAATCCTCAATGTAGCTTTCACAGTACCAGGATACCAGGAATCCTGATAAGCAACAACTATATATTCACCAGTTGATGGTAATTTTTGTCATTTCTATTCTGTTGTTTTACTGAAAATTCAACTATGTAAACAAAGAAATAAAACGGTAATTTTTTTACCTTGTTTCCACCTTAACATTTAGAATGATTACTTTTATAGGTTTTAAGGTATGCTGAAAACTAATATTGCATTTAAATTTTCTGTAAATAAGTAGTTTTCCGGATATTAAGCAATGTCATTTCTTATGTTATCACTGGTGGCCATCTTGGTACGCATAAGCTCAACCCCGAGAAACTATGCATAAACGGGCATACCAAGATGGCCACCAGCAATAACGTAAGAAATGGCATTGCTTAATATCCAGAAAGCTGCTTATTTGCGGAAAATTTAAAGGCGATATTCGTTTTCAGCATACTCGGAAATCTTTAAATAAAGGTAGTCATTTTAAAGAAAAATGTTAAGGTCGAAACAAGGTAAAAATTTACAAAATGCTTCACAATTAAATTCTTTATCGAACCGCCTAATTATTATTATTATTATTATTTAGATATCCTCAGTAAAAAAAAAACGGGTTTGTTTTACAGATTCGAAAAAATGGTCTTGATAATGAGTTGAAAATAAATTTAAGTTTCACAATATTTTTCTTTATTTAATTGTTAGGTGAAAGTACAGAATAGTTAATAAAAAACACCCTTCCTTCCCCATGTTAAGAATGGGTTTCTAAATAATATTATTATTTCAGCATGGTAGCATAAGTGCACAAGTACCTTTTATTTGTTATATATTTATATATTTAACAAACACTTATTTACGAAAGCGGAATTTTTGAATTCCGCTTTCGTAAATAAGCGTATGTTGTCTGAAGAGATCTCTAGTTACTAAACACTAGAAGTCTGAAACATGCTCATGACTGCGTAGCAACACATTACTGCTTATGTAAAGACAAATTGAATACACATATATATATATATATAATGAATAAATGACAAAAGTCTATATTCCAAATTTCACGATGTTGACCATCTTACAGTTGATTCCATTAATACAGTTTACACTTACAATTCTTTAGAGTATCTGTTTCGTAGCACACAATCAATCACTTAATTATTGTATCAATCAGTGAATCTATTTTGGCACTCAACTCATCAGAAGAAGAAATAGTAACAGTCAATCCACTAAAAGGTAATAAAATGCATTTGGACATGATTTAAAAAATCTGCAAAATTGGAAGAGAAGTTGCAAATATCTTATAGTTTGCTTACATTACGCCATTTTGAATTTAGAAATAAAGTCACTAAAACCCACATATTTGTATTAAAAAATTACATTAATTTTGGTATATTCTGCCAGAAATGTTCTATTTAGTAATTTAATTTATTATTATTTATATATTTAATAATATATCCATGTTTGCTAAATAACATTATTGATTATAATCTATTGCATGTTTACGTGTCCACTCTATTTATACGAAATTTTTGTCATTCATTCTATGCTCTGTGATTACATTGAGCTTCTTAAATAAGGATTGGTATATATAAAAAGGAAACTGAATATATATATATATATTTGTAGTCATCGACATACAGTCCTGTTTCGTTGTATCATCAGTGCTGCTAGACTAGCATCTCTCCCAAGCCAAGGATTGAACCTAGAACCGTCGTGTTTACAGTCGGCAGTTATCCCACTCGACCACGGAATGGACGCCCGCAAATAACTCGTCGGAATGTCTATTTAAATAGGCATCCACCACCACTTTTTCAGTGCTCAAACCGCCTGTTTGTAAACAAACAACGAGCTTCGCATTTTTCAGCCAATTAAGTAGCAGGTGAGATTATTTACAACAGTGCTCTACCCAAACAGGGGGGGCTTAAAATATATTTGTAGTCATCGACATACAGTCCTGTTTCGTTGTATCACAACTCATCAGTGCCGCTAGACTAGCATCTCTCCCAAGCCAAGGATTGAACCTAGAACCGTCATGTTGACAGTCGGCAGTTCTCCCAGTATATATATATATATAACAGTGTTTTGATATTCGTTGGCTGACTGGGGCATCTACCACGAGTCTCTCCCCCTTGGATAAATACTGAAAAATTTAGGCATAAAATTATGTTTTCGTAAATTAATTTATGTGATTAAATGAAATAGTCATATGTGATACAAATCTTACCTGTCTGTTTAAATGTATGTATGTAGGTATGTATGTTTGCCTAAAACTTTTGACAGAGGCGACAGATTTTCATGAGATCAGTATCATTTTAAAGCTTGACCCTTTGGATGACAAATATTGAAAAATTGGCTAAAAACATTAATTCCTTCACCCACAACTGGACAGTTTTCTATAAGGAGGAATCACTTTTATCGCCAATATTTTAGAATAGTTGAATAATCGGTACTTGTACAGTTTAATCAAGACATTAAAAAATTAAAATATTGAAAAAAAGTTATATTGTACATATCCGTTATGGAATGAAGTTCTCTGAAAAAAAAATTTCACTTAATTTGATTGCGTAGTTTTTTTGTTTTTTTTACAGCGGAAAAACATGTTTTTTATGACAGCGCACTCAAGATAGCAATGTTGGGATTTTTAGAACACGCCACGGGGAGATAACTCTGACATCCCCCCCTCCTCATGTTAAATAAAAGCTTTTCTTCCTAAAAATCAAAACATGGCTACCTTTTGATCGGTATCATGACAAATTGTTTTTTCACTGTAAAAAAAACAAACAAAAAAACTACTCGATCAAATTAAATTAAATTTTTTTTCAAAGAACTTCAGTCCAAAACGGATATATACAATATAACATTTTTTTGATATTTTCATTTTTTAATGTCTTGATTAAACTGTACAAATACCCAATAATCTTATGATGAAAGGGGAAATAACTCAAAATGACTGTGTATATATATTTTTTTTGTTTACTAACGTTCACCCCAAATTGTGGGCCTAAGGGGCTACTAGTTGGGGTCATGTTTTGGGGAGATGAGTGAGATGTCGGTTTGTGTTAAATTTAAACTTCAGCATGTCAGTATATTCAAGGAAATATATTCCTCATTCCATGGAATTTCTACAGATCATGCTAGTTAGAGATGATCAATTTGACCTGATGATCATCTCCGTGATGACGCTATTTTATACAGGTAAAGGTATAGCTATGTTAAGCACATCAAGAGTAAAGAAGAAATTTCTTGATTTAAAAAATAGACATAGTACATCGCAAGGAACATAGGACAAATAATAACTTTTTTCTTAACTAACCTAGGTGTCCGGCATTGCCCCGTTGTTTGGAGGGGTGTGTTGAGCAAAAAAAAAAAAAAAAAAAAAGTGGTAGGCAGGCAGGCTCGAACCTGTACTGCGAAGGAGGCAAAGAATGTGAAAAAATACATGACGTCTTTGCTGTTGTGCCCATTGCCAAACCGGAAGTGACGAATGTTTAAATTAAGACTAGTCAATCGAAAAGAGGGGATGACTTTCGAAAATATCGGAGAAAAAAAGTGACCCCTCCTTGTATAAAAGTACCCAATTAAGGGTGAAATAATTAATGTTTTTAGTCAATTTTTCAATATTTGTCGTCTGAAGGGTCGACATTCAAAACGATACCGATCTCGTGAAAATTTGTCTCCTCTGTCAAAAGTTTTAGGCAGACATACAAACATACATTTAAACAAATAGGGAAGATTTATATTATTTATTTCCAGATAGGGATGGTACAGAACAAAAATTTGATTAATGACCCAAAGAAGAGGGGGGAGGGGTGACTAATTAAGTTTTTATAAATAAAAAAATTTTTCCATTTGGAAATTTTTTAAAATTTTTTTCAGATATGTTCGACACTTCATTAGAAAATTTCATTAGAAAATTTCATTAGAAAATTTCAACCCGAATCGAGGGATCAACAACCCTTACTTGACGTAAGTAAAAAATCAATCATGTGCAAACTTTAATAAATGACTTTTTATGATTCATTTAAAAAAAAAAAAAAAAACTACAGGGGGACGATTTCTTTTTTAGTGATAATACTAGTCCAGAATTCCTCCTATGTAAAAAAAAAAAAGCAAAATATAGAAAAATTTGTATGATGTACATACCCGTGACGAAATGAAAATATCATATTCCAAAAATCACGTAAATTGATCAAGTTTTATTTTTATAAAGAAAATCATTTTAAAGTGAATTTGAGTTTTTTCAATATCCCTATGTTAAGAACGGCTTTCTAAAATCATGCAAGTTTGAATTATATGGAGTTATCTCCCTTGTTTTGAAGATGTCATTGTGATATCATCGCTGTTCACTTGATTTGATTTTCTTATTTAAAAATAAAACTTTTGGATCAATTTACATGATTTTTGGTTTACGATATTTTCTGTCATGATTACGTACATCACACAGATTTTTCTTTATTTTTTGTTTTTAATACAGAGGGATTTTTTTTTTTTTTTTTTTTTTTTTTAATACAGAGAGAATTTAAGCACCATGAAGCCCATTCATCTCAATCAAGTCACGGCAAAAGAAAGAACTCCTTTTTCCAGGGATCTAAATCCCAGATGAAATCCTTTGGCGGCAAATCTCAGAATATTTTGGGTTAGAGATAGTGATTCCAATATTTTTTCCAGTTCCGATTCTTTATAAATCTCTAAATATTTAATTATAAAGAAATTATTTTTTTCGGTTACCATAAAAACGTGTTAAATGTACAGATATTTGCTCAAATGTAAAAATACACTTGTGGATGATAGTCTATCAATTTTAGTTTTCATCATCATCATCATCATCATCATGACGGGTTCCTTGCCCGAACCAATGTGACTCTTCCTCTTCAGAATTTCCTGTCTTCCATCAGTTGCCTCAGATCTTCAGGTTCACAGTTGGCGTCGTGTGCTATTTGTTGGATGTACGTGGATCTAGGTCGTCCTCTGCTTGCGCGTCCGTGACGTGGAGTCCATAGCAATACATCACTCACCAATTCATGCTTGCTCCTCAGACAATGACCGGCAAATCATAGGCGTCTTTCTCTGATGGTATTAGATATGGCAGATAGGTTGCCATAAAGTTGCTGCTTCGTGGGATGATTTAGACAAGATATATTTAATATTGTTCTTAGCATACGGGTGTATGTGCCATCTAGTTTTCTTTTTTTTTTTTTTTTTTTACATAGGCATCACCACATTATCAAGGCCAAGAGGCCACTCAAGGATAAGGGTTAAAGAGTGTACAGTAGAAATTGGACAATATAGTAATCATTAGTAATGAGAATTTGGTAAATTTGATAACTTATATGGAGCGGCTCATCAAGAACTTATTTACGTTAGACTTGAACACAACCATATTGTAGTCAGCCGGAAAGCAGGAAAACGGAAGACAATTCCACAGGCATGCAGTTCTAAGAAAGAAGCTTTATTCATGGAATCTACGTTTAGGTTTAGGCACAGATAAAGAGTGGGGGGAATTATTGATAGTGTTTACAGCTAGACGAGTGTTTCTTGTGAAAGTTTGGCGAGGGCGGACCATAGATTGAAGCTCAGTCGAACACTTTCCATGAAAATAACGATACATCAGACACAAACTCGCAACATCTCTTCTGTGAGATAGAGGTTGCAAGGAGGAGAAAAGAACATCTCCTACGAGGCTACGAAGTCTATTTTGAACTTTATCAAGGCAGGACAAGTCCTTTCTAGCAGCTCCTGCCCAGATGTGGCAACAGTATTCCATCCTTGGACGTACCTGGCTCTTATATAGATAGAGAATAGCATCAGCAGTGAGATATTTACCGGATCGATAGAAAGATCCCACCATTTTTCCAGCAGCCTTGGCAACAGATTTGATGTACGTGTTCCATTTAAGATCAGGAGTAAAGGTCAAGCCCAGAAGCTTGTCAAAACTTGAGGCCTCCTGAAGACGAGAGCCATTCATTTCAATTGATGCCAGATGTGGCTCAGAATGTTGATGATGTAAAGAGAGAAGCTTGGTTTTAGATGCATTAAAAGTAACCAGCCACTCCTTTCCCCATTGTACTACGTGTTCAAGATCAGAGGAGAGAGAATTGGAGAGAACTTGGTCGTTTACTGTCTTAGATGTGCTACCATAAATGGTAGTGTCTCCAATCTTTTGGTGAGTGTCCAGGTTGTAGCACCGTAAACAAGGACAGACTCTACCACTGCCCTGAAGAACTGCCTTTTCAGTTTGTCAGCCAGTCCTGAAGTCCATACTGATTGTAGCCCATCCAATGCGGTCCATGCTTTTGAGATGTGAATTCTGATATCTCTCTCTGTGGAAACTATGTGGCTGCCCAGATACGTAAACTCAGCGACTTCTTTCAGTGTTGATCCAACCAAAAGTTTTACTGGTAATTTAAAATCAATATTTATTATTTTATCACTAGGTGTGTCAGAAACTTTGTGAAAAATATTGAATAATTCGACCCCCCTGTCTTTCCAGGCTTATACCTACTCAATAAAATGTAATTCAAACCCTAATTTTTTTTCAATTAAAGGAGCAAGGACCAAGGTTTCATTTAAAAAAACAACAACAAAAAAAAACAACGTGATTAAAAAAAAAAGGTTTTAAACTTCGGACTTTACAGGTAAATTTCTAAAAAACACTTCTTTTTTTTTGTTTTAAATTTGAATATATTATTTATTGATCTTTTATCTTCAATTTGTGATATATAAAACTTTGGTGAGTAAATTAATTATTTACTTTTTAATAGACATTTCAAAATGAATTTTAAAAAAATTATTGGAAAGAGCATAAAATTTCACATTGACCCTGAAAATATCGTAAAAATAGAATCAATAGAAAAATTTGGATAGATTTTTTAAAGTTTAAAAATTGAAAAATACTGAACTCGTAAAATTCAATTAATTTCATTACTGTGTTTTAAAAAATTAAAAAATAATATTTCTATTACTTTTTATACAACTTTAATAGTTTATTTTGGAAGTATAATCCATAAAGAAAATAAACAACCCACGTTTAAAAGAGAAATTACGAGTTTTTTATATTTTATTCGCAGTTTCGTGTTAGGCATGTAAAAAATTCCTACAAAAATTCTGACACACCTATTTTATCATTATTACCAGCAGTGGAAGATTTTGTTTTAAGCAAAATAAAATAAAAAAAGACAATTAAAAGAATCGTTTTGGCATCGGAAAATAGGCACCAATTTTTTCGATATCCAAAAATTCCAATTTTTCAGAGTCTCGATTCCAATTAATTGTCTCAACACTAGTTTTTCTTATTTATTTATATTTTTTTTTTAGTATTTTTATTTATTTATTTATTTGTATTTTTACTTATTTATTATATTTATTTATTTATTTTTTTTTTTTGGTATTTTTATTTATTTATTTGTATTTTTACTTATTTATTATATTTATTTATTTATTTATTTTTTTTTGGTATTTTTATTTATTTATTTGTATTTTTACTTATTTATTATATTTATTTATTTTTTGTTTTTATTTATTTGTTTATTTCGTATTTTTATTTATTTATTTATTTATTTTTATGTATTTTTTTGTATTTATTTATTTTGTATTTTTTATTTATTTCTTTGTATTTTTCTCCCTAGAAAACTTCATCAATCTACGCCATATTTAAAATTCTGGAGATCAGTCATCTGCCTTTCGGTACAGACCAATCGGTCTCCAGTGTGTCATAAGTAGGGCTGTGACAACAGCATATTCTTTTCATTGCTTTGACTCTCGAGTGCGTATCCGTTAATATCTTATATGTTTTTATATAGACTGATGTGGTTCTCGGTTGATTGTCTGTGTCTTACTGTGCCGGATATATACTTGAGAGTCAAAAAGAATGAAAAGAATATTCTGTTGTCACAGCCCTACTCATGAGTAAGTTGCTGAAATTTGTGATAGAGATGTGGTCAACCACCTCAGCAGAAATAACCTACTCAGTGAAATGCAATATGGTTTCCATTCTGCGAGATTTACAGCTGATTTGCTAAGTGTATTATTACACGGGATTAGTAAATTCTCGACAGGGACTTCGTTTCTAGATCAATAGCTCTTGACATATCCAAGGCTTTTGATAGGGTATAGCATAAAGGTCTACTTCACAAGATTTTCAGCTATGGAATAGTTGAAAATCTCCTCTCAGTTATTTAATCCTTTCTCTCTGATAGGCTTATAAGAATAGTCGTTAATGGGCTGAAATCAGAAGCTCAAAGTGTCAATGCTGGTATCTCTTAGGGTTCCATCCGAAGTCCAATTCTCTTGTTCTTCATCAATG
This sequence comes from Euprymna scolopes, assembly GCF_053919585.1. Taxonomy (NCBI): domain Eukaryota; kingdom Metazoa; phylum Mollusca; class Cephalopoda; order Sepiida; family Sepiolidae; genus Euprymna; species Euprymna scolopes. The sequence continues at coordinate 18,243,449 of NC_136511.1, read as the reverse complement.
ATCTCCCAAATCACATTCTTAGATCATTCTTAGACATTTATGCAGACGAGACTACAATCTATGGCAACACTTCAAAGACCAGCAATGACCCAAGATTTTTCTGATTCTCTCTCTTCTGATCTGGAGAATGTGGTTAACTAGAGGAAAAAGTGACTGGTTAATTGTAATGCATCGAAAACCAAGCTTCTCTCTTTTCATCATAATCGTTGTGACCCCCATCTGGTCCCAATTGAAATGAATGGCTCTCCTCTTGGGAAAGTTTCTGGGACTGACCTTCACTCCTGACCTAAAATAGAGCACATACATCAAATCTGTTGCCAATATTGCTGAAAAAATGGTTGGATCACGCTACCGCTCCAGTAGATATCTTACTGCCGATGCAATCCTCTATCTGTATAAGAGCCAAGTACGTCCTAAAATGGTGCACTGTTGCCACAGCTGGGCAAGTGCCTCTTGGCGCGACCTATCTTGCCTTCATAGTTCAAAACTGGCTTCAAAACCTAATAGGTGATGCCCTTTTCTCTTCTCTGCAACCTCTTTCCTACAGAAGAAATGTTGCGAGTCTATTTCTGCTCTATTGTTTTTTTTTTATCGCAAGTGCTTGTCTGAGTTTCAATCTATGGTCCCCCCCTTTGCCAAACTTTTACAAAATAATAACTCATCTAGCTGCAACCACTATCAAAAATTTCTCTATCTGTGTCTAAATCGAATCACAGATTCCATGAACAAACCTTCTTTCTTAGAACGGCCCAACCTGTAGAACACTGTTCTACTGGCCTGCTTCCTGGCCGATTATAATATAATAGCCTTCAAGTCCAATGTAAATAAGTTCTTGTTGAGCCGTCCCCTTAAATAATCCAAATTCTACCATTAATGATTACTAACGTATCACCTTACATTCATTAACCCTTATCCTCGAGTGGTCTTTGAGCCTTAATAAGTGGTGACTCCCTTGTTAAAAAAAAAAAAATTATTTTGTATCCTTTTTTTTATTTTTCTTCATTTTTTTTTTAGTATAAATCCCATGGATATATATATATATATATATATATATATATATATATATATATACTTTATTTGACATGTATGCTCTAGCCAAACAAGTAGAGGAAGTTGGTTGTTCTGAGTGACAGAGGGGGATTTCAGGTCTTACGCAGGGGAACTGCTTATTATTGGCTGGTAGAGATATTTCTTATTGCAAGTGTGTCGTTTGGTAGAGAAACCAAGTACCATTGTGATCTCTCAAAATAAAAAATAAGTTGTTTTGAACTTGAGTTGTGATGTCGTTTGAAAAGAAAATCATTTTATTATCACAGTGATCAAGATCACATGGTGTACACTATGGTTGATGTCAAAATCAAGCATTACATTCAGGCAAAAAAAAAAAAAATGACGCAGACAATGAATGCAATTTATGTTCCGTGTTTGATATTTTTTTTGTCTATTTTTATTTTTATAATATCTTCAATTTTATTTATAAATTCATGAAATTTATGAATCCATCTGTTCTCCCTTTGCATATCGATAATAGAGTAGACTAGACTTTTAAGCCTTGCCAGGGCAACTCATCTAGGAAAAAGAAAACACTGAAATAAAGAGTGGTCTGCAATCCAGAACTATCCGCCATTTTGAAAAACAACAACAAAATTGGTTGGAGCGACTTGAGTTCATGATGTTATTGCTTGAGCAAAGCCCCAATGCCGGTTGTCAAACTTTGTGAAAGTGGTATTCGAAATACAAGAGGTCGAAAGGATGAGGGTCTTTTAAAACAATATAACAAATATTTTATTTGTAAACTTTTTTTTTTTTTTCCATTGTCAGACATTTTTTATTCTTTGAGTTTTTTTTTGGAGGGGGGGGGGCAAAGTTTGTGAAATGCATTCAGTTTGATTAAAGAGTTTTACATCCTCCCATTGCTCCTCCTCCTCCTTCAAAAAAAAAAATTGATTGTTGTTGGGTCAAAGTTCATATTGGGAGGGAAAATAATTTTAAAATAGACATTTTTGCATGTAATTATTAGGGCTGTGACAACAGCATATTCTTTTCGTTGTCTTGACTCTCGAGTATATATCAGTTAATACTGTATATGTTTTTATATAGAGTGATGTGGTTATCGGTTGATTAACTGAGTCCAACTATGTCGGATATATACTCAAGTTAAAACAATCAAAAGAATATGCTGTTGTCACAGCTCTAGTAATTATTGAACAGACCATTTCAATTTAGAGATTCTACCCCCCCTTCCCTCCATTCAAACATTTAAAATCAGATAAAAAAAGTTTGCATGAATTTTTTTTTTCAAATTTTCTTGATATCTTTTCTTTAACCTTGTTGCAAAATAAAATTGGGTGGATGATTTTACAAATTTAAAAAAAAAAAACATTTCTAAAAATAATTTTGTTTCTCATTTTGAATTCAATCTAGAAAGGAGGAAAAAAATAGAAAGATCTTTATAGAACGAAAATATCATATTCCAAAAATCATATAACTTGATCAAGTAGGTTTTTCTTTTAACTAAGAAAATCAGTTTTTATGAGCAAGCCAAACAAAAGGGACTGTCTCGCATTGCTATCTTGCAAAAAAAAAAAAAAAACGAGCAGATAAGTTCAGTGACTCAAACTTGCAATATCAGCCTTGTAATTTTATTTTCATGGCAAATGCTCGTCTGAGCTTCAATCTATGGTTCCCCCTCGCCAAAATTTCACGAGAAACACTCATCTAGCTGAAAACACGATCAATAATTTCTCTCACTCTTTATCTGTGCCTAAACCTAATCATAGATTCCATGAACAAAGTTTCTTTCTTAGAACTGCATACCTGTGGAATTCTTTTCCTTTTGCCTGTTTTCAAGCTGATTGTAATATTGTCGTATTCAAGTCCAACGTAAACAAATTCTTTATGAGCCGTTCCCCATAAGTAATCCAATTCACCAAATTTCAACTACTAACAATTAATACGACATTGTCCCATTGACCACTGTACGCTTATTAATCCTTATCCTCGAGTGGCCTCCGGACCTTGATAAGTGGTGACTCCTTTGTAAAAAAAATAAAAATTAAAAATTAAAAAATCGTTTAAAAATGATTTTTTTTTACAAAGAAGTCACCACTTATCAAAGCCCAGAGGCCACTCGAGAATAGTGTACATGGGACAATATAGTAATCGTTATTAGTGGAAATTTGGTAACTTTTCTTAGTTAAAAATAAAACTACTTGATTAATTTATGTGATTTTAGGAATGTGACATGCCCGTTCTGTGATGGTTGCGTACACCATAAAGATTTTTCGGTATTTTTAAGTAGGTTGGATCCTAAATAAAAACCAAATTCTTATTTCGGTCACATGAAATGTTTCCGAAAGGTGTGGCTGTTTATATGCTGCAGAAAGTGGGGGTTGGGGGCGAAATCGTTACAGGTGCACACGCACCGATTTTGGAATAATAAATACTTGGATACGTATGCAGTTTCATCAAGTCTGGCACAAGGTCAAATAGCTGGCGGGTGAAATAGAAAAAATTCTACCCTGATCTTCGACTCTAGCAGCTTTCTTCAATTGCTGCCGTTTAAAAAGGATTTTCAGTGTTGATATAGATTTATTTGCCTGCTCCCGGATTCTTTTAAAGCGTATTCAAGTTCTTTTTTAAATTCACTGTAATCAATTTCGTCATCGTTGTTGTCGTCACCTTCTCTGAAAAATAAAAAAGAAGAAAAAAAAATCAGTTGTAAAAATTAAGAAAATATAAACACGTTTTTTATTCTTGTCCAGAATTCCACCCCCTATAAAAAAAAAAGAAGAAAGAAACATCACAGCAATTGATCGAGTAACTTTATTTTTATAAAGAAAATCATTTTTAAGCAACTAATGCAAATATGAATTATTGTTAAGTTATCTCCCTCTGTTTCTTGAGATTATTTTCAAAATGGTAGGCGAGACAGTTGCTCCTCGGATACTCGTGAAATTTGATGTTCTTATTTAAAACTAAACTTGATCAATTTACGTGATTTTTGGAATTCTATATTTTTGTTTCATCGTGGGTACATATATAATACAGATTTCTCTTTATTTTATATTTGTTAGTGACTCCGTACATTTAAATATACATTTTTTTTCTCTCGCTGGAATTTCTGTACCTCCAATATATAAACACACACACACACACCACACACACACGCACACACACACACACACATATGGTTAATGGTAGCCGAATGGATACGGTCTTTGCTAATCGAGCCAGAGATGTCTCGTGTTGCCCGCACTGAAGATTTCCGAAAGGATGAAACACTAGTGTCAGTAGGTTTTTTTTTTTTTTTTTTTTTTTTTACATGGGGGTCAGTGGTCACCACTTATCAAGACCCGGAGACCACTCAGGGATAAGGGTTATTGCGTGTACAGTAATCAATGAGATAGTATTGTAGCAATCATTAGTATTCGGGGTTTTGATAGAGTATCTTACTTAAGAGGGTGGTTTGTCAGAAGTTTGTTTATGTTGGACTTGAAGACGTCCAAGTTGTAGTCAGGTGGGAAACAGGCAAGCGGCAGAGAGTTCCACTGGCGTGCAGTTCTAAGAAAGAAGCTTTGCTCATGGAATCTACGTATGGTATTTAATATTATAGTAAAAAAATAATTATATATATTAAATTATAAAATTACTCGATCAATTTCTGTGATTTTCGGCATATTTTCGTTTCGTCACGGATATGTAAATATTATATATATGTGTGTGTGTGTGCGTGTGTGTGCGTGTGTGTGCGTGTGTGTGTGTGCGTGTGCGTGTGTGTGCGTGTGTGCGTGCGTGTGTGTGCGTGTGTGTGTGTGTGCGTGCGTGCGTGTGCGTGTGTGTGTGTGCGTGCGTGTGTGTGCGTGTGTGTGTGCGCGCGTGTGTGTGTGTGCGTGTGTGTGTGTGCGCGTGTGTGTGCGTGTGTGTGTGTGTGTGTGCGTGCGTGCGTGTGTGCGTGCGTGTGTGTGTGAAAATAGTTTTTTTTTTTTATTATATTTCACCTTTATTCATACCAATCCTTTAATTTATAAAGCTCAATGTAATTACAGAGCATTTAACAAATAAATGACAAAAGTCTGTCTTCCAAATTTCAAGATGTTGACCAATTTTCGGATTTTGTAATCATGCCCATGTGTATTTATTTTCTTTTGAAATTGATAAGTGGTTTTTCTTCTGATGGGTTAAGGGCAGAATAGATTCATTGATTAATATAATAATTCAATGAATGATTTTGCGCTATGAAATAGTTACTGTCAAGAATTGTACATGTCAACATACAAAAATGAATAAATTATAAAAATTATAAGATGGCCAACATTTTAAAATTTGGTATATATATATATATATATAAATTCAAAATGGTGTAATGGAACCATATTAAAGGTATTTGCAGCTTCTCTTCCAATTTTCGGATTTTAATCATGTCAAATCACACTTTATATATATATATATATATATATATATATATATATATATATATATATATATATATATATTTCTGTAGAAATATATTTCTTTTATAATATAGGGTGGGCCAAAATAAGGGTCCTATTTTTAAAAATTCATAAATTCATGTAAGTTTTAAGAAGTGTTTTTCGGCCAAAATTTGTTTTGTTTATTTCAAAAAAATCTCGGAAGGGTCAGTCTACACACACATAAAGTTTGGTGAGTTTAACTTTTATTTTGTGGAAGTTATTCAAATTTAAAGATAGGACCCTTATTTTGGCCCACCCTGTATTCCAATCCTTATTTAAAAAGCTCAATGTAATTACAGAGCAATATAGTGAATAAATGACAAAACTATATTCCAAATTTCATGATGTTGACCATCTTACAATTTATTCCTTTAATTCAGTTGACATTTACAATTCTTGACAGTATCGTTTTCGTAGCACAAAATCAATCACTTAATGATTATATCAATCAGTGAATCTATTATGCCCTTAACTCATCAGAAGAAATAGCAACAATCAATCTGTCAAAAGGAAATAAAGTGTGATTTGACATGATTAAAATCCGAAAATTGGAAGAGAAGCTGCAAATACCTTTAATATAGTTCCATTACACCATTTTGAATTTTATCAAATAAAGTCACTAAACCCAACTATTCGTATTAATAGTTATTGATTTTGCGCTACGAAACCGATACTGTCAAGTATTGTAAATGTCAACTGAATTAAAGGAATAAATTGTAAGATGGTCAACATCATGAATTTTGGAATATAGTCTTTTGTCATTTATTCACTATATATATATATATATATATATATATATATATATATATATATATATATATATATATATATATATATATGTATATGTATATATATATATATATATGTTATTTGTTTTTACGATACGTCTTGAATGAATTCAATTATTTATGAAAGTGCAAGTTGGGAATAATTTTCCCTTTAACCCCCCACATGGGGAGCGGTATATATATTATTTTTAAAATATAATTATCCACTGACATGTGCTTCGTCATCTACGACTCATCAGAGTGGCTGAATCTAGCGATATTCGAAATCGGGACCCCATAGTAAGAAATCTAAACCCTTACTCCTCGTCCACCTCACTGACTGTTTGGATATATCGCGATTTACATATATGTTATTTGTTTTTGTTTTTGCGATACATCTTGAATGAATTCAATTATTTACGAAAGTGCATTTTTACCTAAATGCGAGTTGGGAATAATTTTCCCTTTAAACAACTTGGTACCTCCACATGGGGAGCGATATATATAATATTTTTAAAATATAATTATCCACTGACAGTGAGGTGGACGAGGGGTAAGGGTTTAGGCTTCTTTCCCAATTTGAGCTTGACAAGATACACCTGTAGAAGGTGTATCTTGTCAAACCAGCTGGAATAAATGTCGTTATGTAATTTGTAAGTGTTTGTCTTGTCATCATTCAACCGAAAGGTAATGTGTTTTGTGATCCTTCTTTGTAAAATGAACTTTGTATGAAACATCCCCTTCAAAAGTGTTAACGGTATCGCCCTCATAAATAATGAATCTCCCCTATGTGTTAAGAGAACTGTGTACGTCTCTCTTGATATCAAGCTCCTATTATAAATATGAACTGGGTGCCATCTATATATATAAAAGGCAAAATGTGTGTGACCATTTCGTGTATGTTTCGCAAAGGCTTCTTTTGCACATGCTCCCGGGGTCGTTACTATCGCTTAGAACTGTTTATATAGCCCCTATATAATAATATCTACGATTTGGGAACACGTGTAGCGTCTAAATTTACTTACACCGACTTTTACAAAATTATTGCTATTTTGTCTTCTCACATGTTGAAAACACATGTATAAAAAGCGAAACTAATTCAAAGTTAACAAACTTCTCGGCATCGCACCAGGAAACGTCCAGAAGCAATCAGCTTTGATCAATGTTGTATATCAGACAGTTGCTATTCAATCTGGACAATTGGAGCCTGCTTTCCCTCCCCAACACCTGTTGGGGGGAAAAAACAGTCAAATTTGGATAAACAAACCCAAACGCTGCATGACTTCTATTTGACCTTCTTAATTAGGTCAAATGGAAGCAGCAGAGTTAACTTTTATTGCGCACGCCTGTTGTTATAGTTAAATAAATAAATTCAAGCCTGTCTATGTTGTATGTTGTGGTGGCCCAATGGTTAACGTTGCACGTTTTTTTTTTCACACATTAATTTCCAACTCAAGGGTACGGGTTCGATCCTCATACTCGCCTACCAAAACTTTTTTTTTTATTATTATTTAACCCCCCACCCCCGGAGTTTTGATTTACCTCAAGGCACCCGGGCATCGCCGGGTAGCCCCCACTAGTCTATTATAAATGCCGTTATCCGTCCCCGTTCTGTGTACCCCATCGTTATGTATTGTCCCCAATATGCACACCCCACTACACAATAGTAAGATTAAAAACGTTCCTGAAAAAAGAAAAAAAGTTTTTTTTTACAACTTTTCTTCCGCTTTTTATGTGTTTTTATACACGCAAAAATCTTCCTTGAATTTTATTCAAAAATTTTGGTAAAAACTAAAAAAAAAAATAATAAATAAATTTTCCACTAAAAAAATTTTTTACAAGCAAAAAAAATCAATATTTCTTGATTAGACTTACATTAGATTCATATTATCTTTTTTTTTTATTGTATTTCTTTGCTTTTTGTTTGACATTATCGTTTGTTTGTAGTGGTTTAACAGCTTAAGAAGGCTCAGCCAGCTGTTTCTGGTTATTCCCGTCATCTGCTGGGTAGACCTGAGTAACTTTGTAGAAATCACGGAATGGTAAATGTTTGTTACTGACCAGAGTGCCCCTTTTTGGGAAACTGGTTCCCCCCCCCCACACACACACACATTAAAAATCGACCTCATGTCCAACTCTGCCCTCATGAGGAGGCAAGTAAAAAAAAAAAAAAATTTCAGCACGATTTGTAAAGTACAAAAGTACCAAACTACTTGTTAATTACTGCCTTTAGCTATTGCGCCACAGGTGCTTTTTTTTAAAGAAGAGAGGAAAGTAGGATGGACGGGGGTCGTTTTTTTTTTTTTTTTTTTTTGACTTACTTGGTTTCTTTCGAGGTCCCATGACTGCACGCTGTGAAGCAGTGGAACAACGAAAGTTTGTTGTCAGCGGCTTCTTGCTGCTTCCGCATTTCTGTCATGGACAAATCCGATTGGACAAATAAATGGAACATCTCATCAGCCACGAGATGCTTCTGCTCAATACACCTGAAACGAAAGAAAGACGGATGTATATAGATAAGACAGCAGTTTATCAGATGCCCAAGTGGGCATTAAGCAAAACAGTCTCCTCTCGGTGAAGAAATTGATCTAATCAATAAATACACTTTATAAAATCAACTAGCAGGCTGCCCGGCGTTGCACGGTCGTTTAATATGCATAAATATGATATTTTAATTCATAGAGAAACTGAGACATGTTTATGCGACTATTATGTTTTTTTCCAAACAATCCAATTCTTGTAAAAATAAAAATACTCGAGCTGAGATCGAAACCAAAATCTAAAAATAGTGAGTCAAGTACGATAACCATTAGGCCAGCTTGACACGATATTTAAAAAGTGTTTTCAAACCTACTTATTCTTAACATAAGTAATCAGTCATGTGAACCATTCATGCATGCGCATTCGTGAAACAGTTGAAAAACAAATAAAAATACAATGACCCCCTTCCCCAAGTCCCAATTTTTCACTTTTAACCCCTTGGCAGCTTTTTTTTCTGGATAAAAACCGATTAAAAAGTTTTCCACATCTGAATATCCTATGTACTAAATCTCAAGTCTGTAGATCAAAAAATTGTTGAGTATGTAGGTTGAGAAGTGTCCTTACACACTCAATTTTATAGATAGATTACAAATGAAGACTTCATAGCTGTCTGTCTGAAGCCAAAACTATACTATTACTTCTATTAATTCAGAGGGGTGGGGATAGTGTATTATCTGTTATGTTGTCATGAGATCATCCTTTCATGGATTACCTCCTCCTTTTTCAGAGTAGTGTAGTGTAAACATGTGTTGTGCTGCACGGTTTGCTAGTACATGCGAATGGTAGACGTTGCAGTTGTAAGATTCTTCGCAAGAGGAGGGGTGGAAAATATCTCTGAACAGAGTTAGACCATCCAATAGATATTCTCTTTGTTTGAAATAGTAAGTGTTTCATTTAATGGAAAAATGCTGGGATCAGTATTTGTGGAAAAGGAAGTTTTCCTAGATGGGCTCCAGATAAACCCCTTATGAATAGAAACTGTCTGTAGTAGTGACGTGCAGAGAACTTTTCCAGGGCAGGTACGCGTGAAAAAAAAAAAACAATGTCTTGATGGGGCATATTCCTCTGAAAAGGGCACTTTTAAAACAGAAGTAAAAGGAGCAGGTGCTTGAGCACTCCTAGCACCACTCTCCCTTTGCACGTCCCTTGTCTGTAGCAGTCAAACTTGAGACAAATGAACAGTGACTGCTAACAGAAGGCTTTTAGCCTTCTGTTAGCAGTCAAGTATGAAGAATGGAAGAAGAAGAAGAAGAAGAAGAAGAAGAAGAAGAAGAAGAAGAAGAAGAAAAGTTGTTGATTTTTGGGAGAGCTACGAGACAGCTTAGTCAGTGTATCTCTCCAAGCCTGGGTGGGTACCTTGAGGGCTCTTAATCAAAGGAATCTGCAATGAGTCTAATGTGTTTTAGTTTGCCATTGAACATTGTGAAAAATGAGTGCTATTTTTCCGAAATAGTAATTATTGTTTTATAACTGGTGTTGTTTTGCTTGCGTTGGATTAATGAATGGCTTAGAGAATAAATTTTGATAAAAGCAATATAATAAGATTCAACGTTGAGTGAAGGATATGTAACAAAATCGCTGACACTTGGTTATCAGCAGTAGCCATATGTAAGTGACCAAGCCAGTGTGTGATGTGACGTCAAAGCAGAGATAAGAAGGGACACACGTGTTGGAAGACACAGTGTTTGAAGGAGTGATGTTTGAGGCGTGGCTGGTGTTTAGAGAAGCATGTGTTTAAGACGTACAGGATTCAAAACGCATTCAAAACACAAAAGCAGAAATGGATGTGTTCAAGACACAAGAGCCGGAAATGGACATGTTCAAAATACAGGAGTGTTGGGAAAAGTGGGATTTGAGATGTGCTCGAGACACGTGGGTGGTGCAGGAATAAAAAGTCGCATATGGCCGAAGAAGGAACTGTTTAAATATTTAGAAAAAGTGCATTATTGTAAATACCAGATACAGAGTGGAACGATAAAATTATCGCCCTAGAAAAGACGACTTGATTCCATTTCCGTTTCATGAAAACCAGTTTTCTTTTTTTGTTGCAGACCATCTGCAGGTCAGTTGCATAGAAATCCTAAAAGTGATAGGAGCCTTCTATCATGTCTGAAAATGACATAATGTTCAACAAGCGAGATCGGAGATGTGCCACTGTACAACTCATGCTCTCTACCGATCCAAGTTATAACAAGAGGACCATTGCCAGCACCCTCAAAATGCAAATCCAGATGGTTCAATGAATAACAGGGACGTGCCCAGGGTGATGAAAACAAATTTCCAGCCACGGTTATGGTCTTTGGTGTGGTTTCAATTCACGGCCACATCATGCCACCTCACATCTTTGAAGTTGGCTTAAAAGTCAATACCAAAGTGTATCTGGATATGTTGAAGAGTGTGGTGATCCCCTGTTGCAGTCAAGTAGCTGCTGGCAGAGCCTAGGTGTGGCAGCAGGACTCGATGCCGGCCCACAAGTTCAAAGAGACGCAGGCTTGGCTTCAGAAGGAGTTCTATGACTTTGTACTCCTCTCTCCTCCTCCCCTGACCCCCCTCTTCCTCCCCTGACCCCCCTCCTCCTCCTCCCCTGACCTGAACCCGCTAGACAACTTCATTTGGTTATACATCAAGAACATCACCAACATGACCTTGCACAACACCAAAGCTGGCCTGATCACTGCCATGCGCCGAGTATTCGCCAAGCTCCTACCAGCACTTGTGGAAAAGGCATGCTCCCAGTTCCGGACCCGTGTTGAGACGGTGATTGAATAGATGTCAGCTCTACTACATAATCAAGTTACCTGAATTGATTTTTTTTCGATAAAAGGTTTAAAATAAAGCTGTAGTGTTGTTTTCTTTAAGGCGACAATTTTATCGTTCCACCCTTTATAAAGGCTTTTTTTTTTTTTAAAAAAAAAGAGTGAATAAAGTTTTTTTTACTTTCTTCTGTTTCTTGCGACGGAGTCTACAACGTGTTGGGTCCGTTAAAAGGTAACGACACCTTAAAAAAAAAAAGGTGCACAACGTTAGAGACACAGTTTATCATCATCATCAGCAGTATGATGATGATGATGATGATGATGATGATTCAACCAATTGATTACGAATTAACAATCTTTAAAAAGATGTACTTTTATAAATAACCAAATGTCATATCACATTAAATGAAAATTAATTTTTAATTGTTTTTTAAGTTTAGACTTTGTTCTTTCAAAAATAAAAAAAAAATGATACAAAAAAGAAAAACGTTTAAAATTACTTTCTAATATTCATCGAATCTATTTTTATGATCAGATGTTTAAATTTCAGGGCAACATTTTGACCCTAACCCAACGAAAGAATTTTTTTTTTTTAATTATCTTTTATATAAAGGAACATTGTCTCTCATTTTTTAAAAATCATTTTGTTATAGCTGGGGATGAGGCATCCTTCAGGATGCCAGACATTCACCTGCTATCTCACGCATTCCAACTGAGAGATTTTGTAAAGATTTTCACCGTCTCTTTGATTGCACTTGTTTATACCTCTCTTGCGCTTGGTTCACCGGGTATATTTGCCAGGTAGTTTTGGAAATTGTTTTTCATGAGTCCGGTTGCTCCTTTAATTATTGGAATGATAGAGATCTTCCTATGATTCCGGTTTCTTTTCACGTCATACATAAGACGTTGGTATTTCGTTATCTTTTCCCTTTCAGTTCTGTTTAATGCAGCATCATTGGGAATACTAACTTCTACTAAGGTTGCTTCTTTCTTTTTTATCCCATATCACTATGTCAGGTTTTACAGCTCCATTGTACATAGCTGTAGGAATTGCATAGTTATAGTGGATGGTGCATGACTTATTTCCAACTATTTTTTTTTCTGGTAAACATATTCCCAGGATTTGCTGCTGCATTTAATATTCAACTTTTTACATATCGTCCAGTGGAGATATTTACACATTCCACTGTGATAGAGAGAGAAGGAAGTGATAGAGGAAGATATATATATATATATATATATTATTTTGTTTTATCAACAATTCCTTTCTGTTGCAAGTTTAGAATATAATTGTTTATAATACCAACTCAATTATAATCTCAGCTCAATGAATTTTCAACAGAGTTTTCAGAGCATATATACGTAAATTGAATAAAATCACAACCTACATGAATAGAAATTCACCTTTCTGGTCTAAACATTTGATATATATATATATATATATATATATACGAGCATTTAAGCCCGGGTGTTTTGAAGTGTATGTTGAGCAAAAAAAAAAAAAAAAGTGGTAGTAGGAAAGCAGGCTCGTACCTGTACTGCGAAGGAGGAAAAGAATGGGGGGAAAAAACGTGACATCTTTGCTGTTACGACCACTGCCAAATCGGAAGTGACGTAGGTTTAAATTGAGGCTAGACAATCAAAAAGAGGGGATGACTTTCAAAAATATCGGCGAAAAAAGCGACCCCTCCCTGTAGAAAAGTACCCAGGTGAAGGTGAAGAAATTAATGTTTTTAATCAATTTTTCGATATTTGTCGTCTGAAAGGTCGAGCTTAAAAACGATACTGATCTTGTGAAAATCCGTCGCCTCTGTCAAAAGTTTTAGGCAGACATGCAAACATACATACATTTATATATTGGTAGCTCAAATTTTCGACCCAAACCGATGAAAAAGCTTGCCCTATCTCGGAATACCCTTTATGTAAAACTTCAAATGTTTAGACCAGAAATTGTCTGAGTAATTTGGTAGAGACCGCAGCGGTCAATTTTTTTTAACTTTGACCCCTATTATGACCCCATAACATTTGTTTTGGGCTCAAATCAAGTTATTAAGTTAGATCCATGTCCAAGGAACCTATATCTAAAATTTCAAGTGTTTAGACCCAAAATTGGTGGAGGAGTTTGGTAGAGTTCTTAAAGGTCAAATCGTTGAATTTTGACCCCTTAACAGCCAAATTTCTGGCCGAAAACCCTTTACAAAGATTTTCCCAAATCTCAGTACCCGGCATATCAAATTTCGAGTCTGTAGACTAAAAATTGACAGAGATATTGTGTAGGGAAATGTAGACAGACAGATTCACACACACACACACATATATATAAGAGAGAGGGAGGTAAAAAAAACAAAGAAAGATGTTACACCCATCTTAAAAAAAATTTTTTTTATCAATCATACTCCCAGGCAACACCGGACAACCATGCTAGTAAATGCTCAAAGAAAATCCGTAAACTGATTTTTTTTTTTTTTTTACAAATAAAAATGTTTAACTTTTACAGAAAAAAAAATGTTAAAAAATCAGTTTCTTCATTTCTTGAACAACCGGACTCATGAAAAACATTGAAAACAAAAAATACACTGACTGACCTTTGCAAAAATTCCTGTAGGCCCTTCTTTCTTTCGTTGACAATTCCTCGTTCATAATTTTTGCGAAAGAAATACCTTGGCGGCAAAGGAGGAATTATTCTGTAAAAAAAAAAAAAAAAAAATAAATAATAATAATTTTTTAAACATTGTTGCGGACCAGGATATAAATACCCTAACTCGCTACAAGAAAAAATAATGAAACGAATTGAATGAAGGAAACAAAGAACTCAAATGCTGGAATAAAATAAACATGTCGTTTATTTTCTGTTGAGAAATGAAAGTCTTGGGTGTACACGTGTTCATTCGGCCGTTGACAACTACGCGCGTGGAAGGAAAGGGGGAATGCAATAGAGAAACGCGAAGTGGCAAGCCAGCCTGTAGAAAGAGAGGGTTAAGCTCAGTAGAGAGTCGCGCACATGTCTGTGTTGATGAACCAAAACCGAAGGGGAGATAGAGTGAGAAAGTCAATCCAGTTCATGGAGAGAGAAAGCGTATAAAGTGTACGTGCGCTTATCCCACATTACAGTAGCAGGGAAAGTGACGTTAGGGCGGTCGGTCGGTTCGTCGACTCAACAGGTCGAACGCTGGTCCGGACAAAAAAGGGCAGTTAACAGGTTTTGTTGACTTTTATACTGGAGTTAGTGTTCTGACTATGCATGTCTGGTTTTCACTTTAAAGGAAGTGACGTCACAGCTCGTGTGTGTGTGTGTGTGTGTGTGTGTGTATGTGCACGTTAGTGTGTGTGTGTGTGTGTGTAGGTGCATGAATGTGAGTATGTGTAGAGCAAATGTTAGAAATTTATGATCCGTATAAATGGAAAATTTTCTGCCTTCGAGGAGATGTTTAAACTGCTTAATTGCAAGGTAAATTGCAAGAAACTCTCTCGAGAAAGACCTATATCCTAGTCTTCTACAACATTTAAATTAATCGAAAAAGATTTTTCTTACAAATTTTGTTGAACACAAATCGCAAAAACACACAAGAAATGAAGAAAAATATTTGTAAACTGATTTTTTATATTCATTTTTTCTTTGAAAATGTGTCTGTAAATAAAACATACTTTAAAAAAATGTAAATAAAACAAAATTAAAATAAATAGGTTAATAAACATTTTTATTTGTAAAAAAAAATTTGTTTACGGATATTCTCATTTATTATATTTAAAAGCAATATTTTTTATAAACAAAAATTGCACAAAACTAAAATGAAACAAACAAGTATTTTATCCTTATCCGAACTGTTTTTCACGAATAATTAATTTTCTATCTTATCATTTTCCGTAATTCTTGGATATGTTAATATTTGCGACATGACAATTACATAAGTATTTTTTTTAATTATCAATCCTCATCACAAAAATATACAAACATCATAAAAAAAACGGCATGTACACAGATTTGTCAAATAAATAAATAAATAAATAAATAAGTAAATAAATAAATAAATAAAAAAAATTAATAAAAAAATAAATAAATAAATAAACTTGGCGCTATTTGAGTTTTGAATTTCGGCGCTTCTGCACTATCAGAACGAAATTTTGGAAATCCTAAAACTGAATTTCACATGAAAACAATGGTATCTACGTATTCCTCGAATTTTTATATCATTATATCCAAAAATATTATATCCAAAAATTACGAAAATCAATATTTTTTATGCAGGTTTGTCGGCTTAAAACAAAGTTCAATTAGCTTTTTAGAGCTTGGGGATTTCAAACTAACTCTCAGGTTCTCCGAATTCAAAGAGCATGGCTCTGTATCATAGATTGGGCGGGGGGGGGGGAGAAAAGAGGAAGGCAAGACAGATCAGATTTGCAATCCTTGCCAGGCGAGGTGAAAAAGTCTATTATCTGTAGAATAATTGGTTTTATAAATTTTATGTCCCCCCCGCCCCGCTTTCTAGGCAAAATTACCATTTCCCTATCTTTTCTTTTACCTTCTCTTCTCTTTCCCCCCCTCTTCTTTTCCCCCTCTTCCTTTTGAATCTTTTTTCCTTCTTTCTTTCCTTCTTCTGAATTTTTTTCCTTCTTTCTTTCCTTCTCTCCTGTAACCCTGATAAAATTGTCTCTGAGATGGGCATATTTGCTGATGACACCACACTCTATAACAGGCACGAGAAGAAAACAAATGAACACATATCTAAGGCAATGGCAGAAACACTAGAGGATGACCTCCAATCTATAGCGGAATGGGGGAAAAAATGGATGGTAACATTCAAGGCTGCCAAGACGAAGTTCGTTTCCTTCAATAATTAGAAGAAACCTTTTCAGCCACCAATAGCTGTGGCTAAAGATACATTACTTGAAAGTACTTCTTTCAAACCACTCGGATTAACATTTACAGGGAACATGAGTTGTAACAGATACATTGAGAGCATTGCCAAGGCTGCTGTGAAGAAGGTGGGGGCTCTCTACCGTGCTAGAAAGTTATTTACACCTGAATATATCCTGTACCTCCACAAGGCCACTATTCTCTCATATATGAAGTATTGTTGTCACATTTGGGCTGGTGTACCTGCTACTAATTTCTCACTCCTGGACAGGGTGCAAAAGAGAGTCGCCAACCTGATAGATCCTAAACTGTCATCTAAGCTTCAACCTCTGTCTCATCAACGAAATGTTGCATCCCTCAGCCTGTTTTACAAGTATTTTAATGGTGGATGCTCCGACGAACTACAAACCCTTGTACCCCCTCGACATAAATACCCCCAACAAACCCGATAAGCAGCAAAGTCCCACCCCTACACAGTAGAAATCCCCAGATGCCAGAAAGCGTTCTATTTTAATAGGTTCTTCCCCAACTGCTAGACTCTGGAATTTCCTCCCAGGTTTTTGTTTCCCCGACTGTACTGACATGCAGAAGTTCAAATGTAATGTGAACAGACATCTTGTTGCTTAACTCCCTATATAGTATCCGTGCAACTTATGTCCCTGATAGTAGCCCCCCTACATCAAAGTGGCACTGTGCTTTGTTTGGGGATGAAAATGTAAAAAAATAAATAAAAAAATTTTAATTTTCTCTCTTTGATCTTCTTTTCTCTCTCTCTCTCTCTCTCTCTCTCTCTCTCTCTCTCTCTCTCTCTCTCTCTCTATCTATCTATCTCTCTCTCTATCTCTCTCTCTCTCTCTATCCCCCATTCAAATAATTTCTTATCATATCAAACCTTCCTTGTGTCAGCTTGCTCTTCATCACACTTTTACTTAGCTCTTTCGGGGAGGGACCCAGCTTTGGTGCTAGAGCCAAAAAGCTCATACATATGGTCCCACAACCAGCGTCAAGTTTTTTTCATCTGCTAAACCAAAACTTTTTTTTACGAGATTTGTGATTCCGCCTCCTACCTTCTCTTTTACCTCCTCTTTCTTCGGGATCTCTTTTCCCTTCTCCTTTCTTTCTTTCTCTCCTGAGCCCTCCCTCCTTTTTCTCTCTTAATTCATTCCTTTGCCTTCGGACCGGGATCAAAGT
Organism: Euprymna scolopes; assembly: GCF_053919585.1. Classification (NCBI taxonomy): domain Eukaryota; kingdom Metazoa; phylum Mollusca; class Cephalopoda; order Sepiida; family Sepiolidae; genus Euprymna; species Euprymna scolopes. The sequence goes on along the minus strand of NC_136511.1, from coordinate 18,225,865 downwards.
GTAGTATCTGTTTTGCAGATGCTGCACTTAAGATAATTTGTACCAGTCAATGGAGGGGAAACCCTCTATACTGGGACAATTATTATTTTTGGTCACAATCAGAGTGCCCCCTTTTTACCTACTTTTAGGGGAGCTGGTCCCCCCCCCCACATTAAAAACGGCCTTGTGCCTAATTTGCTTTCGTGGAGAAGCAAATAACGACTCTTTATCTGAGAGTACATCTTTCAAACTCCTTGGCCTAACGTTCACAGGAAACATGAGTTGGAACAATTACATTGAAGGCATTGCCAGGGCCGCTGCAAGAAAGGTGGGCTCTCTCTACCGTGCTAGAAAACTACTAACACCTGAAAGTATCCTGTACCTCTATAAGGCCACCATTCGCCCATGTATGGAGTATTGCTGCCACATTTGGGCTGGTGCATCTGCTACTAGTCTCTCGCTCCTTGACAAGGTTCAAAAGAGAGTCGCAAACCTGATAGGCCCTGAACTGGCATCTAAGCTTCAGCCTCTGTCCCATCGACGAAATGTTGCATCCCTCTGCCTTTTCTACAAGTATTTTAATAGTGAATGCTCTGACAAACTGCAATCATTTGTGCCCCCACGACGTGAGCACTCTCGACAAACCCGACAGGCTGCTAAATCCCACCCCCACACTGTAGAAATCCCTAGATGTAAAAGATCTTTTTACTCCAATAGTTTCTTCCCCAGAACCGCTAGACTCTGGAATTCCATTCCAGGTCCCTGCTTCCCCAACAGTACTGACGTTCAGAAGTTCAAGTGTAACGTGAACCGACATCTTGCTGCCCAAATCCCTACATAGTACCCCAGCAGTTGTTGCCCCTGATAGTAGCCCCCAACACCAAAGTGGCAATTTGCCTTGTTTGGGGTGAAAATGTAATAAAAAAAAAAAATATATAATTAATTCAAGTTATTTTGTATCATACCAAAACTTCCTGTAAGGTGGGTCACTCGCTAACATGCATTCGTCATTTCTTCACAAATTAACCGGATTATCTTCCAAAGATCCAAGCAATCAATAATCAATAAAAAAAAAAAAACCCTTCAAACATCATTTTCTTATAAACAAAATAATTATTGCATAAGGTGATTTCATATACAATCGCGCAATGGGAACGTCAGGTTCTCTTCAAAGCTTGATAGGGTTCAAAATAGACTTCGTGACCTGGTGGGAGATGTCCTTTTCTCTTCGCTGCAACCTCTATCTCACAGAAGAGATGTTGCGAGTTTGTCTCTGCTTTATCGTTATTTTCATGAAAAGTGTTCGACTGAGCTTCAATCTATGGATCCCCCCTCGCCAAATTTTCACAAGAAACACTAGACTAGCTGATAACACTATCGATAATTCCCCCCACTCTTTATCTGTGCCTAAACCTAAACATAGATTCCATGATCAAAGCTTCTTTCTTAGAACTGCACGCCTGTGGAATTGTCTTCCGTTTTCCTGCTTTCCAGCTTTCTATAATATGGTGGTCTTCAAGTCAAACGTGAACAAGTTTCTGATGTGTGGTGCCGCCTATGTAAAAAAAAAAAGAAAAAAAAAGCTCTTCCTCTTTTCTTAATAAAAAAACAATTCCAACAGCCCCCCCTCCCCGCCCCCATCATCCAAGTTATCTCTCATCATATCGACATGCATCCCTCATTATTTTACGAATGAAATAACAACTGTCAGTAGAAACATACAAACATTACTGAAAAAAACAAAAAAAAAAAAAAAAACATTGTTGTTACTGTTTAATAACGTTTTGTTAAAAACAAACAAAAAAAAAAACATTGAAGTGTTTATTACTGTTGCTTACCCCCCCCCCCAAAAAAAAAGCTATCGGAAAACAAAATGAACCAAAAAAAAAAATATTCAACAAAATAAATTTATTTTACTTTAAAAAAACTTACGGTAAGTGTTTGTGATTTATTTTATCCAAATTTTTGTGTATTAATTTTATCCATTTTTTTTTTGTGTGTGTAATATCTTTTCCTTGTAATGTTGTTGCTATTCACATACTTTTAGCGTTCTTGCACCGTAGAGCTCCGAATTCTCGGCTTTCGTCGGCGTTAATGCCGAAAGCGTTCGTCAACGCTCGGCTAAGATCGTGAAATCGGTGGGTAAAATACTGCAGGAGTACCTAATTTCGTTTTGCATATTTCACAAATGGCTACAACGAATTTTTTTTTTTTTGATAATCGCAAATGATCTTTCCGAGGGCCGTCATCCCAATTTATAATTGAAAAGTCCAACCCTCCGCCATCTTCGACAAATTACATTTCTTTTATCATTTTGCCATTTTTTCTTTAACTATCTTTCCTCCAAAATCATTTTCTCTCTCCCTCTTAATTCATATCTCTCTTCCTCCTCCCCTGTTATATCACATATCCCTCCATATTTACATAAACAAAACACGAAATCAGTAGGAGCAGTTATAGTGACAACAATGGCAGCGCTGAGCCTATTTTTTTTTTTCTGTGTCTACGTCAACGACATAATTCTCAAGTCATCCGAGCAACGAAAATCACTAGAGGCAGCGATTAATCGAAAAAACGAATCAAATTTGAACGATGAACATCACAGCCGAAGACCCTCCTGCACACACATCGACACAAATAATCAACCCATGAAATACTTTAAGAGTTCAATTCTTACTCGAATACATCCACAACTTTATCAGCTTCAATCTGATACGGACAAATGAACATACACCCCCCCATGCTGTATGCTAAGACATGGAAACTAACTAAAACGAAAATGACGCATTAACGCCAGGAGCCAAATCATGTTTTCAACTACGTCCGCAGGTCAAGTATAAATACAGCTGATTTTGCGACAACCAGGCAGAACAGGCTAGATCGCCGAGTAGTGAGGTCCGTCCCAACGGCAGCTCAAGCCACAGCACCCAGCAAGCCATCACCGACATCATGTAAGACAACATCAGCAGCAACCCTAGCTACAGCATCAGTAGCAGCCAGCCATCGCCGACCTCATAACATACAACACTCCTCTCTCTCTCTTTCTCTCTCTTGCTCTCTCTCTCTCTCTCTCTCTCTCTCTCTCTCTCTCTCTCTCTCTTCCGTGAGGTCTTTCCATCTCTTTTGTTCTCTTAACAGAATAATTCGATTATCTACGTTTTTCGGTGATCTTTTGCTTGACATAACCGTATATGATTCTTTTACAATACAATACAATACAATGCAATACAATACAATACAATACAATACAATGCAATGCAATACAATACAATACAATGCAATACAATGCAATACAATGCAATGCAATACAATGCAATACAATACAATACAATGCAATACAATACAATGCAATGCAATACAATACAATGCAATGCAATACAATAAAATACAATACAATACAATACAATGCAATACAATACAATACAATGCAATACAATACAATGCAATACAATACAATACAATGCAATACAATACAATGCAATGCAATACAATGCAATACAATGCAATGCAATACAATGCAATACAATGCAATGCAATACAATGCAATACAATACAATGCAATACAATACAATACAATGCAATACAATACAATACAATGCAATACAATACAATACAATACAATACAATGCAATACAATACAATGCAATACAATACAATGCAATACAATACAATGCAATACAATACAATACAATACAATGCAATACAATACAATACAATGCAATACAATACAATACAATGCAATACAATGCAATGCAATGCAATACAATACAATGCAATGCAATACAATACAATGCAATACAATACAATGCAATACAATACAATGCAATACAATACAATACAATGCAATGCAATGCAATGCAATACAATACAATGCAATACAATACAATGCGATGCAATGCAATACAATACAATACAATACAATACAATGCAATACAATACAATACAATACAATGCAATGCAATACAATGCAATACAATACAATGCAATACAATACAATACAATGCAATACAATACAATACAATGCAATGCAATACAATACAATGCAATACAATGCAATGCAATACAATACAATGCAATGCAATACAATACAATGCAATGCAATACAATGTAATACAATACAATGCAATGCAATACAATACAATACAATACAATACAATGCAATGCAATACAATACAATACAATACAATGCAATACAATACAATATACAGTGAGTCTATACACTCGAGATTACAGTCTCTCAATACACATCATCTCCAGCTTTGTAGTCAAAGCAAAGCGGGTGATTCCTCCAATGTTTGTCTAGCCTTACTTTTAAGATATTGAGTGACTCTGCAGAAACCACTTCTTCCGGCAGCTGGTTCCACACATTCACCACATGTTTGAAGAAGTGTGCTCGAACAGACCCAGTTAACAACAAACTTTTGTTTTCATCTTTCACAAATGTCTATAACGATAATTTTGTTGATGTTTGCTCCATGGTCTTTTCAAGAAATGTCCTCCCAATTTACAATCGAGAAGTTTAACCTTTCGCCATCTTCAAAGAATGAACATTCCTTTTAATCATTCTGCCAAGGCCAACCGATCAAATCCGATCAGCAGGGTGAATAAATATCGCCCGGGATATGATATAGGCTCACATTGTGTTACACCACCACAAGTCTCTCCCTCTTGAACAAAAAAAAAAAAAACGGTTCTGCACTGTCAACTAAGCCTCAAACCCTCCCCACAAATAAATTAGCCAAGCCGCAACCCCTCCCCCATCACCACAATGTTGCATTCCTGTGCCTGTTTTTTAATATTTTAATGAAATGTGCCCTTATTAACTCATTGCATTTGTGCCCCCTCGACCCCTGACAAACCTGTTTAGCAACAAAATTCCACCCCTTCACTGCATAGGTTCTTAGATGCCAGAAAGACTTCTACCCTAATAATTTCATTCCTCAGACTGCTAGACTTAGGAATTTCCTTCCTGTTACCTGCTTCCTGACTGTACTGACATGCAGAAGTTTAAATGTAATGTAAACCAACATTTCACTCATCTCCATTAAATATGGTGCCTTACATTTGAGGGGAACACGACTAAAAAAAATACAAAAACAAAATGAATTACACCGCCATAAAAACAACAAAACACACTTACTGGTTGTGATATTGTTTCAAAAAATATTTCCGAAGCCAATGGAATTCTTTAAATGACCGCCAGACGCCTTCCGTCAACGGATGGAAAAACATTTTATTGTTGTTCTGCAAAAAGTGAAAACGAAAAATGTAAAAAATTGAATCAACACCGAATGTAAAATTGCAGTCCCTACAAATGAATGCCAATGGGGTTGCCCAGGCATTTTTTGCAGGTCAGAATGCTTCTTCCACTCTTACCTTACTAGAAAAATAAATACCCAGATTGGCCTTTTCATTACCAAATTAGTCTAACTTGGCCTTTTTATTGCTAAATCTTACAACACGCATTACACTAATTCGGCCTTTTTATTGCCAAATATTTGCTCAAAACGACTAAAAAAAAAAAGGCCAAATCAGACCAATGCGACAAACGACTTGTCGCATTGGTCTGATTTGGCCTTTTGTTACCAAATTATTGGGTAAATTTGGCTTTTTTTATTACTAAATGGATGCAATTTGGCCTTTTTGTTGCTATATTTGGCCTTTTTGTTGCCAAATCTTTGCGCAAAGTAGTCTTTGGCCTTTTTATTGCAAAATTTTGCGCATAAATTTTCAATTCAAATAATTGTTTTGCATGGTTCTTAGATCTGAGGGGTTTTAAGGTCCGGTGAGTGTAGAATTCATTCAGATCACGCCTCCTAATGATGAGACGATCACCAAAGTGTTCCCACACACATTTCAACAAGTCATTTGAATTGTGGTGTTTTGCTCCATCTTGTTGAAATTATTGTTCATTCCTTGTAACATTGTTTTGTCCATGCAAACTTCTTACCGACGACTAAGTAGTGCTCAGTATTGATCAATGCAGAGCTCCACATTTAGAACGTATCAATGAACAGTAATAAAAGAAAGCAATGAAACATTAAAAATAAAACAATATAATAACATTCACAGGCCTGTTCTCGTTTGATCACCAAAGTTAAGCAATGTCGAACTTGGTCAACACCAGATGGGTGAGAATACCAGGCGCTGTATGTAGGGGGATGTCGACACCTCCCTGCAAGAGCCACACAAACCTAACATCATCGTCTCCTCTGGTGGGGATATACATGCGACTGGGGATCGCTTGTTAATTTGATATTTCCTAGAAACTTCCTCTGGTTCAATTTGTACAGGGTGAATGCCACTTTTTTTAATAAAGCAAAAACTGTTGGACATTCATGGCTAAAACTTGGTAAACAAGTCAAGCATCGACTGATGTTTATTTGTACAACATATGATTGGATTGCAGATAGGATTGTGAATTTTATTAACAACAAGCAGGCACGCCTGACGTTGCCTGGTCGTAAAATATACTTAAATATCGTCAAGAATGAGAGTTCATATAGAAACGTTATTTTAATTTGAATAAAAAAAATATGCATCAAGTGCGCTTGAAAGCGAAATCACAATGTAATAGTAGGAAAAAAAAAACAAATATCTTATTTGTTTGAAATTTATCACAAATATATTTCAGAGGTATACTCCATCTTCAGTGTTTTGTTTTGTTTCTTTTTTTTTTCTTTTCTTCTTCCTTGCCATGTTGTAAAGTTTTCTTTCTCCAACTTTACGACATGGCAAGGAAGAAGAAAAGGAAAGAAATAAAAAGAAACAAAACAACACACTGAAGATGGAGTATACCTCCGAAATATATTTGTTATAAATTTCAAACAAGTAAAATATTTGTTTATTTTCCTAATTTTACGTTGTGATTTGGCTTTCAAGCGCACTTAATGCATATTTTTTTATTATACTTAAATATGATATTTTAATATACACAGATTTTGTATTTATTAGTCAATTATTTCATATTATATTTCATATTATATTCTACTCATAATGGAATAATCACATTGACACACCAGGTCTCATCAGATAACCGAAATTAAGCAACTTTGAGCCTGGTTAGTACCAGATGGGTGACCATTCAGGAATTCTGTCATCTCCGGTTATCTCAGCAGTTGTTTCCAGTTTCCCTGAACATACACTCTCCTTGCCACTGGTATTTAACAATGTCGACTCAGGAGAGGTGTACAGAGCGTGGAATTAATCATTTAAGCTGGAAGAGAACTGTTGATGGAGCAGACGCTCTAAGCGCTACCAAAGAGTTAGGGTTCCTGTACTACCAGTCGGAAACAGCAGCCAAGAGCTGTCAATCTGGTACCCTCAACCCATCAGAAGACGGTCACCCCAATCTAATTGCATAGGTATGTGTGGTACTCAAGCACTCCCAAGTGCCCAGTTTAGAGGGGTGGGATTGCACATCTCCTGCAAAAAAAATTTCACTCGCAGGCACCCCTACAGTGAGTATCCATGATCTGTCAAAAGACTGAAGGGACCTGTTTTAACATTGTACCCAATATATAGTTATGATTTCAAAAATAAAAAAAAATATGATTTGAGTGTCATCAGCTAGAATCAAAACCAAAACCAAAACATAAAACAGTTCCATGATTTAAAAATGTCTACAAGTTAATCAAAGACTGAAGTTTATTTGGACTCAATATCGTTCGACTATGGAAAGGAGTGTGAGTTTTATTACATTACTAGCAGGTCGCCTGGCATTGCCCAGTCGTAAAACATGCATAAATATTATATCTTAATTAATGCAGAATTCTTATTTATTATAAACAGAAATACCGTACCGTTAAATACCTTGAAGCAAAAAAATTTAAATTCCTTAAAAAAAAAAAATGAATAAAACAATAAAATTCTTTTAAAAAATGAAGTAAAAATATTTAAATTCTTTAAAAAATTATAGTAAAAACTTTTTTTTAAAAATGAATTTAGTAAAAAAAAATTTTTTTTTAAATGAAGTAAAAAAATTAAATTCTTTAAAAAAAATGAAGTAAAAAAATTTAAATTCTTTTAAAAAAAATTTAGTTAAAAAATTTAAATTCTTTAACAAAATGAAGTAAAAAAATTAAATTCTTCAAAAGAATGAAGTAAAAGAATTTGAATTCTTTAAAAAAAATTTAGTAAAAATATTTTAGTTCTTTAAAAAAATGAAGTAAAAAATTTTTAATTCTTTAAAAAAAAATAGTAAAAAAATTTAAATTCTTTAAAAAAAATCAGTAAAAAAATTTTAATTCTTTAAAAAAATCAGTAAAAAAATTTTAATTCTTTAAAAAAAATTTAGTAAAAAAATTAAATTCTTTAAACATAATTTAGTAAGAAAATTAAATTCTTTAAAAAAAATAAAGTAAAAAAAGTAAAACAATTTAATTTCCTTTAAAAAAAAAAGTAAAAATATTAACTTCTTCAAAAAAAATGAAGTAAAAAAATTTAAATTGTTTAAAAAAATTTAATAAAAAAATTTAAATTGTTTAAAAAAAATTTAGTAAAAAATGTAAATTCTTTAAAAAAAATTAGTAAAAAAATTTTAATTCTTTTAAAAAATTTAGTAAAAATTTTTTAATTATTTAAAAAAAAATAAAGTAGTAAATTCCTTTAAAAAATCAAGTAAAAAAATTTAAATTCCTTTAAAAAAATGAAGTAAAAAAAAAGCGGAAAGAAACTGAGACGTGCATGCGAGTATTATGTTTTTTAAAACAGTTCACTTATTGTAAGTAAAAGAAAAGATTGAAACCAAAACCTAAAGACAGTGAGTCAATACGATAACCATTAGGCCAGCTTGGCACGTCTTTAAAATGTGTTTTCAAACCTACTTATTCTTAACATAACTAATCTGTCATGTGAATGATCCACACATGTGCATGCATGAAACGATTGACAAACAGATAAAAATTTGATAAGCTGCAACGTGCCATTTTTTCAATTTTGACTGCTTGGTAGCCATTTTTTTCCAGATGAAAAGCAATTAAAACGTTTTCCACATGTCTGAATACCCTACATACTAAATTTCAAGTCTGTAGATCAAAAATTCGTTTATATAGATTGAGAAATGTCCTCACACACACATTCTCACATTTATAGAAATACAGAAAATAAAAAAATAAAAAAATAAAAAAAGCAGAAAATTACTTCCATGATTTCAAGCATTAAAAAAAAAAAAATTTTGTTTTCACTTACCACAATTTTTATTTTATAATTTTCATACTTTGGTTTCCCATTTTTGTAAATGGTATATGACGTCGGCACAACTATCGATGCTTTCGCCTAAAATAAGGGAAAAAATAAAATAAAAAAATAACAAAATTAAAAAAAAAACTTTCTTAAAAACAAACAAAACTTACTTTAGTTATTTAAAATTTTAAAACCAAACAAAAAATTGCCAGACAGAGCAGAAATTTGGAATTAGACTATTTTAAGACCTTCGATAAGGTATGGCATAAGGGCCTACTTCACAAGATTTCCAGCTACGGTATTACTGGAAATGTTTTCTCAATCATTAAATCATTTCTCTCTGATAGGTTCATTAAGAGTAGTGGTTGATGAGCAGAAATCAGAGGCCCACAGTATTAATGCTGAAGTTCCCCAGGGGCTCATCTTTGGCCCAACTCTCTTCCTGATTTATATCAATGATCTCCCAAGACACATACTTAAATCATTCGTTGACATCTATGCTGGTGACACGACCATCTATGGCAACACATCAAAGGCCGTAAATGACAAAGTTCTCTCTAATTCTCTCTCCTCTGATCTTGAGCGTGTGGTACAATGGGGGAAGAGGTGGCTGGTCACTTTTAATGTATCCAAAACCAAGCTTCTATCTTTATATCATCAACGCTCTGATCCCCATCTGGCATCAATTGAAATGGATGGCTCTCGTCTTGGGGAGGCTCCAGGTTTTCACAAGCTTTTGGGTTTGACCTTTACTCCTGATCTGAAATGGAATACATACATCAAATCTGTTGCCAGGGACGCTGGGAAAATGGTGGGATCCTTCTACCGCTCCAGAAGATATCTCACTACTGATGCAATTCTCTATCTATATAAAAGCCAAGTACGTGCAGGAGCTGCTAAAAACAGCCTATCCTGCCTTGACAGAGTACAAAATAGACTTCGTGGTTTGGTGGGGATGCCCTTTTCTCTTCCCTGCAGCCTCTCTCCCACAGAAGAGACGTTGCGAGCTTGTCTTTGTTTTATCGTTATTGTCATGGCAAGTGCTCGTCTGAGCTCCAATCTCTCGTCCCCCTCGCCAATCTTTCATGAGAAACACCCGTCTGGCTGAAACTACTGTCAATAATTTTCCCCACTCTTTATCTGTGCCTAAATCAAAATTTAGATTCCATGAGCAGAGCTTCTTTCTCAGACGTGCACGACTATCAAACTCTCTTCCGTTTGCCTGTTTCCCACCTGACTACAACTTGAATGTCTTCAAATCCAACATAAACAAATTCCTGACAAACCATCCCCTTAAGTAAGACACTCTATCAAATCTCCATCATCAATTCGCTTTCTTAAAATAAAAATAAAAATTAATTACAAATGATAACTTCAATTAATTTTCTCAATATTCAGACAACACTGTGCAACAAATTTCAGGTTTAAAAAAAGAAGTACATGCCACATATAAGACCATTTGTCTTATATGTATCCAACAGGGTTAATAGGGAACTTTACATGTTGCATATTCTGAGTTACTAAATTCCTCACGAATGGCATTTGCTGACTAGGCTTTACAAGGTAATGATTCATCCCCTCTTGGAATATGGGCCCCTAGTGTTCGCCCATGTTGGCTTGTAAACTCTACAGGTTGAACAATAAAATTGTTGCCCTAGAAAAGATGACATGATTACATTTCCGTTTGATGAAAACCGGTTTTCTTTTTTTGTTGCAGACCACCTACTTGTTGGCCAGTTCAAATCTCAAGAGCGATAGGGGCCTTCTATCATGTTTGAAAGTGACACAATGTTCAACGAGCGAGATCAGAAATGTGTCGCTGTACAACTCGTGCTCTCTACCGATCCAAGTTATGACAACAGGACCATTGCCAGCACCTGCAAAATGCACCGCTGGATTACCATGAATAACAGGGACGTGCCCGGGGTGATGAAAACAAAGTTTGCGGCCATTGTTATGGTCATTTTTTTTTTTTTTACACAGGCATCACCACATTATCAAGGCCATTAGGTCACTCAAGGATAAGGGTCAAAGAGTGTACAGTAGAAATTGGACAATATAGTAATAATTAGTAATGAAAATTCAGTAAACTTGATAACTCATATGGAACGGCTCATCAAGAACTTATTTACGTTAGACTTGAATACAAACATATTGTAGTCAGCCGGAAAGCAGGCAAACGGAAGACAATTCCACAGGCGTGCAGTGATGTGGTTTCAAGTGTCACATCATGCTATCTCACATCTTCGAAATCAGCTTGAAAGCCAATACCAAAGTGTACCTGGATGTGCTAAAGAGTGTGGTGATCCCCTGGTGCAATCAGGTGGCTCCAGGTAAACCCTGGGCATGGCAGCAGCATTTGACACCAACCTGGACGCCTCTGGAACTCTGTTCCGCTTGCCTGTTTCCCTCCCGACTTCAACCTGGATGTCTTCAAGTTCAACACAAACAAATTCCTGATGAACCGGCCCCCTAAGTAATGACACCTTATCAATTCTCCAATACTATTGCTACACTATCCCATTGATTACTGTACACACAATAACCCTTATCCTCGAGTGGCCATTGGGCCTTGATAAGTGATGAACTCCATGTAAAAAAAAAAAAAAACCCAAAAAAACCTAAAAGTCTAAAGAAAGAGCACTACGACTTTGTACCCTTCTTTCACTGGCCTTACCTTCTCCCCTAACCTGAACCTGCTAGTTTAGTCATATATTGAAACATCACCAACATGACCTCCCACAACACCGAGTATCTGCCAAGCTCCTGTCGGCGCTTATGGAAAAGGCATGCTCCCAGTTCCAGACCCTTATCGAGGCGGTGATTGAGGCTGTAGGCGGCTACATTGAATAAATGTCACCTCTACTACATAATCAAGTTACCTGAATTTATGTTTGTTGATAAAATTTTTGAAATAAAGCTGTAGCGTTGTTTATTTTCTTTTATCATTCCACCCAGTAAATATACTGACCTCTATTGTTCGGTTCTGTTTCAATCTCCTACCACACTTTGTTTAACGATCCTATTTAAGCTTTCTTTTGTGTACCTTGGTGAACAACTTCCCCTCCATTGTCTTTCTAATAAGCTCACTTCCTGTAACTTTTGTTCTGCTGATCCATTTATAGTTTTTCCTCTCTTTTTTTTTTCTTCCTACCACTATTGTGTGGGGGAAGGTATGTTGATAGTATCGCATCCCAGTGATAATTAATCAAATTGTACTCCGAAAGGTCCAAAAAGAAAATCGGAAAGAACCTTTTGGAGTACATTAATTGATTAATGTATTGATTTTTTTACTTTGACTCTTATTTTATGCCTTTTCGTTCATGAAATTTTTATTGTTTTATTCAACTAATGTTTTTTCTCTAATGAAAAGAGTTCATTTGAGTAAATTATTAGGTTAAAGATTTATCTTTATTTTAATTTTTTGTTTGAAGTTTTGATGGATTGAGAAATATTGCAATTAATTCACTTTTTATTTTCATAGGCAATTTTCATTGTTTCTCTCTCCCTCTCTCTCTCTCTCTCTCTCTCTCTCTCTCTCTCTCTCTCTCTCTCATATACATATATATATATATATATATATATATATATATATATGATGAGAATAATGAAAATAGTATTCCGACAAAATAGAGAAAATAAAAACGAACAAACCGAGTTATGTGTTCATCAACGTTTTGTCTTTATTTCAAGACTTCCTCTGGATGAATGAGATTAAGAAAACACTGTACTGGTGTTTTTGTTTTCTTAATCTCATTCATTCGAAATAAAGACGAAACGTTGATGAACACATAACTCGGTTTGTTCCTTTTTATTTTCTCTCTCTCTCTCTCTCTCTCTCATATATATATATATATATATATATATATATATATATATATATATATATTTCTATAGAAACAATCTTCAATTCAGAACGGCTTTGCTTTGGCTCTATGTACTGTTCATAACTTGCCCTGTGTGTGAATAAACTTTATGTAAGATTTCAAATGTTTAGACCAAAAATTGTCTGGGTAATTTTGTAGAGACCACAGAGGTAAATTTTTTATAACTTGGACTCCAATTTGGATTTTGACCCCTTAACATTTATTATTTTGGTCTCCAATCAAAATAAAAAGTTTTACCCGTGTCCAAGTTACCTACATCTAAAATTTCAAGTTTTTAGACCCACATTGGCAGAGGAATTTGGTAGAATCTGCAAAGGTCAAATCATTCAACTTTGACCTTTTAACAGCCAAATTTTCCCCCGAAAAACTGATTAAAATGCTTGCCACATATCTGAATACCCGTCATATATAAATTTCAAATGTTTAGAGCCAAAATTGGCTGAGTAGTTTACTAGACACCGCAAATATAAAATCTTTTGAACGTTGACTCCTTGGCAACTCAATTTTCGACCCAAACCGATTATCTCTGAATACACTTTATGTAAAATTTCAAATGTTTAGACCAGAAATTGGCTGAGTAATTTAGTAGAAACCGCAGAGGTCAAATTTTTTTTAACTTTGACCCCAATTTTGTGTGTTTCATATTTATTTTTTTGGGCTCAAATCAAATTATAAAGTTTGATCCATGTCCAAGTAACCTACATCTAAAATTTCAAGAGTTTAGACCCAAAATTGTCGGAAGAGTTTGGTAGAGTTTTCAAAGGTCAAATCGTTGACAGCCAAATTTCTGTCCGAAAACCGATCAAAAAGATTTCCCCAAATCTCAATACTCCTTATGTAAAATCTCAAGTCTCTTGATCGAAAATTGACAGAGTTATTTGGTAGAGAAATGTACACAGACACACACACACACGCATTTTCACTTTATATATATCTTTCATCCCATAACAACGAACATTTCTGTAAAAGTCTGAGGAAGCTACAAACGGCCAAAAAACGGCCAGGTAGCTGAAACAATAATGTAACTTAACAGAAAGATACGATAATAAAAAATAAAACGCATATTTGCTCTACAACAGTATTGAGCACTTTCTTCAGTTTTTATTAATTACCATTCCTACTATATATATATATATATATATATATATATATATATATATATATATAAGCTTATGGAAAAATATGCTAATTTAATTATATTTCACGTTTTATTGATACTAATCCGTTTATTTATGAAGCTCGATTTAACAACAAAGTATACACAAATCAAAGTTTATATTTGAAATTACAAGATGTTGTCTATCTTACCGTTTATTTCTTTAAGTACGTTAAAATGTTCAATTCTTGACAGCACCCGTTTCGTAGCATAGAATCATTCATGTAATTATTATGCCAATTATATATATATATATATATATATATATATATATATATATATATATATACTAGAAGGGAGACCCGACGTTGCCCGAGATTAAATGGGGATCAAGAATGTTCCATACTTCCAAAATGACAATATTATTGTCATCAAATTAGGTGAAATCGTTTATTTTTCAATCAAATTGATTGTCTCCTCTAGTTGGGAACCCATCACGGTGTACCTTGCAGTGACTTATTCCAAAATACATTGTAGTCTACATTGCACTGTAGAGAACCTACTCTGGATTTTATAAAGTATTTTTATATAATGGCTTGAATAAAAGTTTTAAATACAAAATTCAAGTATCATGGTTTAATTGTGCTCTAAGCAAAAATATTCATTTCGAATGCACTCCTGTCTTATCAAAGAACCTGCTGCTGATTTTCTGCTTGTAGTGATAAAAATTCCTGAATGCATTTGTGATGTTAGGTTGTATAAGAGTGTTAACATTGGTCAAAATTGGACTGTTCCTTTTTTGATTGGATTTTTTCGATTATTGCTTTTTGGAGCTTATCAGAACACTCCCAAACATATAAAGTATATTTGTGCAAAATGTCAACAAAATGGGTGAAGCCATTTCGGAGTCCATAGAGAACAAACCAACACACCCAAGTTTTTTTTTTTTAACTTGAGAGTCACCATTTATCAAGTCCCGAAGGCCACTCGAGGATAAGGGTCAATCAATTTAAGGTGGTTGTGTAGTAATTGTTAATGGTGTGGATTGGGTAGAATTTGATTATTTATAGAGATGGCTCAACGAGGATTTGTTTACATTGGATTTGAAGGCTATCATGTTGTATTCAACCAGGAAGCAGGCAAGCGAAACAGCGTTCCACAGGTGGGCAGGTCTGGGAAAGAAACTTTGGTCATGGAATCTGCATTTAGATGTAGGCACAGATAGAGAGTGAGGAAATCATAAATAGCGGTTATAGGTAGTCGAGTTTTTTTTTGTAAAAGTTTGAGAGTAATTAAATTATGCAAATTAACAATTTCAAAATTTATTGTGCATAAACAAGAAATATAATTATTTCCTTATTCCATGGAGTTTCAAAACATTGAGCAAAATAGCAAAATAATTTTTTTCATAGACGTTTGGTGGTTAGTGCGAAAAGATTGAAAGCTGCCAAATTTGGAAGAGAATAGAGAAAGAAAGAGGAAGATGGAGAAAGAGGAAGAGAGAGAGAGAGAGAGAGAGGGGGGGGAGAGCAGATTAATTGTAACTGTTCTAGAAAAAAACATTTTTCTGATCAATGGTCAGAACTTCAACCAGATATAAACATTTGAACAAATAAAAATAAAAATAAAATTCAAACAAATGAAAATGAACACATAAAAATGAAAAATAAAATTTAAACAAATAAAAAATGAACAAATAAAAATAAAAATAAAATTCAAACAAATGAAAATGAACACATAAAAATGAAAAATAAAATTTAAACAAATAAAAAATGAACAAATAAAAATAAAATTCAAACAAATGAAAATGAACACATAAAAATGAAAAATAAAATTTAAACAAATAAAAAATGAACAAATAAAAATAAAAATAAAATTCAAACAAATAAAAAATGAACAAATAAAAATAAAAATAAAATTTAAACAAATAAAAAATGAACAAATAAAAATAAAATTCAAACAAATAAAAAAATGAACAAATAAAAATAAAAATAAAATTCAAACAAATAAAAAAAATGAACAAAAAAAAATTAAAAAAATAAAAATTTGAACAAACAAAAAATAAAATTAAAAATAATTTTAAATGTCAAAGTCTTTTTGTTTTGTCTATTTTTAAACCGAAAAAAAAAACAATAATTCAGCTTTTTTCCGATATTTGTTCAAATAACAATTCAGGAGATTTCGATTCAAATTTTATGCACGTTTGTTTATTGGTTACAAAAAAAAAACAAAAAAAAACGTAATTTATCCCGACACGAAATAAATATGAAATACGAACGTGTATTGGGGGAGGGTATGGTTTACTAATATAAACTAGCAGAACCTGTGAAAATTCCACGGTGATTGAAAATTTTTAAAACACATTATAACTAAAATGAATAAAAAATGAATAGGTACGTGCAAAATGAATGCCGATGCTCCAAATGTATAAACATTTTGACCCCTCCCTTTACTTGGAAATTCACCAAAAATCAGGAAAGTAACCAATTTTAATGAAATTTTCAGTATTTATAAAATAATGATCACGGAATATAAGGAACCCATTATTTTTTATTTAAGTCTTAGTGGAAATGTATTATTTTGTTTTAACAAGAAATACCTTTACTAAAGTTATAATTTTCAGTAGTAAAAAAAAATGAATACATTTATTTTTGCTTTTTTTTTATGAAAATAATGCATCGTAAATTATAATAATTTAAAAAAATATATAATTTTTACAGGAACATT
>NC_136511.1:18191344-18201393 GCF_053919585.1 Euprymna scolopes | reverse complement strand
AGAGATTATAGTGTTGGGAAAAAATTTTTTAACAATATTTATGCCCCACCCTGCAGACTAGTAAAGATAGAGATCATGCTTGCTCTTCCGCAACTAACAATTAGGGCTGGGACAACAGCATATTCTTTTTATTGTTTTGAGTCTCGAGTGTGTATCCGTTGATATCTTATATGCTTTTATATAGAATGATGTGGTTCTCGGTTGATTAACGGTGTCAAATATATGCTCGAGAGTCAAAATAATCAGAAGAATATGCTGTTGTCATAGTCCTAATAATAACACATATAGAACTAAAAATAGTCAGGTTGGAGTCATGTCTTGAGGTGCATGATTGGAGTCACCCTAGGAAAAGTTTGGAACTACTGCTCTATGTTCTGGCTGTGTGCCATTTTCTCCTATTTATCCAATTGTACCATTTTATACTATTAAACCACTTGTGTTATTTATTTGCTATTGTGCCATTTTTACTATTAAACCATTTGTGCCATTTTATCCTATTTACCCACTTGTGTTATTTTCCTATTTATACACTTGTGCCATTTTTATCCTATTAAACCACTTGTGTCATTTTTTTCCTATTTAATCAGTTGTTCCATTATTTATGGCCTTTGTTCAGTCTTGTGAGACAATGGACACCCTCTGTAAAGGTGCCTGCACATATGATTGTGAAACAAGGGTTGCACAATCTACAACCACACCTTCCCTGATTTGGCACTATCCTATACATCTACAAAGCCACCACTCGCCTATGCGTGGAGTATTCTCATTAAACCATCTACCACTAGTCTCTCACTCTCAGAACATACTCTCAACTAACTGGACAAACAACAAAATTCCACCCCTTCACTTTTGAGATCCCTAGATGCTGGAAAGCCTTCTACTCTAATATCTTTTTCTCTTGGAATGCCAGACTTTCGAATTCCCTCCCCGTTTCCTGCTTGCAGAAATTTAAATGTAATGCGACCAGACATCTGTGGGAGTTGAAAACTCCCAGCCTAACTCGATTGTCGCCCTTTATAAAAAATATTTTTTTGTAACTTTCAAATGGCCATTTTGTAAACTAAATCATGCTGGAGCTATCTTCTCTCGTTTGCAAGACTGTTTAAGCGTTGTCTTAAGCAGACTTGCTTCCCAACACTCTGCAAAACCTCACCAGTAGGTCCTGTATTTAAAAATTCAGGTGGAATGGTCATCTCCCTCTCAGTACTGACCAATTAGTCTTCTTATACGTCATGAGTAAGTTGCTGGAATCTGTGTTAAGCAGTCAATCACCTCAGCACAAATAATCTCCTCAGTGACATGAAATATGGCTTCAGTTTTAGTGAAAAGAAAAAAAGTATAGTTTATGATTTTTTTTTAGTATTTTAGCTTTCGAATGGAAAGAGTCAGACGGACATTTTGTAAACTAGACAATAATGAAGTTATCTTCTCTTGTTTGTAAGACTATTTAAATTTATTTTGATTCATGTATCCAGATGTCACATTTTGCATTTCTCAAATAGCGTCACCTTTTGGCAGCCATGTTTTCAATTCAACCTATGATTGTCAAGATTACGCTTTTTTTTTCTTTTTTCTTTTTTTTTTTTAAATATTTAAAGCTGTAACTTTAGTAAAGACGTTTTTTGTTCACACAAAATACATTTTCCTTAAAAAATTTTTAACGACAAAGTGGCTCTGATGCAGAATCTGACCCAAACTCGTGCCAGTATAATAACATCCTAGCTGAGAATTCTTCCTTCAAATTCCTCGCCCTAACATTCGCTGGCAATATGAACTGGAACAAATACACTGAGGACATTGCGGAGGCTGCTGCAAAGAAGGTGGGTTCTCTCTATCGAGCGAGAAAACTACTCCCACCTGAGAGTATCACCTCTACAAAGCCACCATTCGCCCATGTACCTGTACCTCTACAAAGCCACCATTCGCCCATGCAGAGAGTATTGTTGCCACATCTGGGTTAGTGTATCTATCACTAGTTTCTCCCTCTTGGGTAGCGTCCAAAAAATGAGTCTTCAATCTAATATATCCCACTTTGTCAACTAAGCTCCAACCCCTGTCCCATCGCTGCAATGTTGCATCCTTGTGCCTGTTTTACAAATATTTTAATGGAATGTGCCCTGATGAACTCGTATGCCCCCTCGACATACATATCCCCGAAAAAACCGCTTAGCAACAAAATCTCACCCCTTCACTGTTGAGGTCCCTAAATGCCAGAAAGCTTTCTACTCTTACAGTTTCTTCCTTCAAACAGCTGGAGTTTGGAATTCCCTTCCTACTACCTGCTTCCCTGACTGTACTGATATGCAGAAGTTTAAATGTAATGTAAACAAACATCTTGTTAATTCCCTTACGTCCAAGTGGCGATATGTCTTGTAAACGTTGAGTAAAAAAAATAATAAATAAATAAAATATTCCGACAACAGCCAGAAAAGTTTCCAGAAATAGCCGACACAGACATTGCTGGACGATAAATTAAAAACACTGAAAACAATTTTATGAAATTTTAAGAAAATCTTATATATAAAAGGCTGTCTGTCGGTATGTTTCTCGGTCTGTCAGACCTCTCACATACCGTTATTTATACTTAAAAGTAATTTTTCCAGAAAATTGGGTAAAATTACATTTTTCTTAGATGTTATAAAATAGACAATGAAAAGTCTATACACAGGGGACATAACTCCGAAATGATTATTTTAGATTACTTGTTCATGGCTGCAATATTTGTTGTCTATAGCGATAGACTTTTTTTTTTTTTTACTAAAAACACAATAGCAGTTGTTCTACTCAGCGAATTTTCGTAATTTTTAGATATATTACTATTTTCGACACGATAATTAATATTGTTTTTGGTTAAAACGGCATATTAAAAAAAAATGGATTTTTCCACTATCTTAAAAAGCACCAAAACCTTTTAAAAAACAAAAAAATACAGAAAAAATCTTTTATGATGTATGCGCTGCTCGTCATGAAACGAAAATGTCATATTCCAAAAATCACGTAAATTGATCAAGCAGTTTTATTTTTACTAAGAAGATTAAATTTTATGAGGAAACAAAAACAAAGAAAGGATCAACTCGCGTCGCCATCTTAAAAAAACAAGGGCAGATAACACCACAACGATTCAAAGTTGTGAGATTAGTTTTGTAATGCATACGAATTCCCATTAATGGCTTAAAAGCATTTAAAAATTATTTTTTTATTAAAAAAAAATTACTTGATCAATTGACGTGATATTTAGAATATGACATTTTCGTTTTCCCTGACATCATAAAGATTTTTTTAAATTTAAATTTTAATTAGGTTGAACTGGACACTCATTTATTTTTTCGCCTTTCAGTTTTCCATTTTTCATAACAAAATTCAATAATTGCTTCAGATGAAAACAAAATATTTGTTTTCAAAATACTGAGTTTTCAGCAAAATATACTTTTTTATTTTAATTATCGCATTTGCCACCTAAAGGTGGCTGAAATTCCGTAATTTGTAGGAATATGCCGACTAAACTAAAAAGATTTGAAAGTGGACCTTCGGTTTATTTTCAACAACCTCTCTTATTTTGTCCTTTAGTTCTCACCTCAAGTGATGTTTCTGATAAAGGGGGAAGAATTGCTGTTTTCCGGGTCGGAATCTATTTCATCTAACACGTATTATTGAGTTACTTTGGATCTTAAAATAGTATTTTTAGCTCCTTATATCAAGTGACTTCATGCCTTGTCCTAAGCGAAAAACTAATTGTTTATTATTTATGCCTATAGACGCTAGTATTTCATGCTTACACGGCCACAACGTCACTTTTGACTCCATTTGCTTAGTCTATACCTCCGGGTCATCAAACAACTGCCACGAGAATAAAGGGGATTAATAATCAATAAACGCTCAATTCCTGTGCAGACATTTATAGAAACGTCGGTCTTAGCACGATCCGTATTCTGCACACATACCCAATTTTGCTAAGGATAAAACGCTAAAATAAAACTGAACTTTTATAACGGTGATTCTTTTTTGGGACGCCAAGACGCCAGCTTGCCAAAAAGTATGCCACGTGCTAAATTTCATTCCGTCATAAAAACAACTTTCTACAAAAAAAAAAACAAAAAAAAAAAAAACAAACAAACTTATTTTTACACTTTTATCTCGTGAATAAACATGAAATTATATATTAAAAACGGCGTTTATTATTTTTAATATCCAACAACGGAGTTGAAGTCAACGTTTTCGATTTTAAAACAAAACTAAATTTTTTTATAAATCTCTGTTTGGCGTACTCATGAATTATTTTTTTTATAAGAATAAAATTGAATAAAGTTTATTTTTACAAGAATGTTTAGACATTTACGTAGCGAATAAGTATAAAAATATATAGGAAAAACCGCGTTATTATTTTTTTTTAAATCAAAATTATACACCGGGTATAAACTTGGCTTCTTTTTTTTTTTTTTTTTAAACAAAAGTGACTTTGATAAATTTGTGTTTGGCGTACTCATGAATTATATTTTCTAAAGAATAAAATTGAATAAAGTTTATTTTTACAAGAATGTTTAGACATTTACCTAGCGAATAAGTATAAAAATATACATGAAAAACCTCGTTTATTATTAAAAAAATAAATAAATAAATAAATAAAAATTATACACCGGGTATAAAGTTGGCTTCTTTTTATTTTCTTAAACGAAAGTGACTTTGATAAAATTATGGGGTTGGTATTACTGTACACATCGATTCGAAAAAGTTGTCAAAAAACAAATATATAACAAATAAATGTTATCAAAGGCAAGATAAGTTACTTTTCTGCCAAACTGGATATATTTTTTGTGTTTTTATTCAATTTAACATATTTATTCAGCTCGAAAAACGTACAGTGTTTACCGATGTATTAGAAAATTCAAGATGGCGTCTCACACCCTCTTTAACACCGTAAGTTTGGGAAAAGGTGTTACAATTAAAAAACTATACAAAATACTATTAAAAACCCGCCGAATATATGTCAACCTATGTCACGGTAAAATATATATAGCGAGTTTTTAACAGTATTTTATCCGATTTTTTATTTATAACACCTTTTCCCAAACTTACGGTGTTAAAGAGAGAATCAGACGCCATCTTGAATGTTCCAATACATCGGTAAACACTGTATAGTTTTCGAGCTGAATAAACATGTTACATTGAATAAAAACACGAAAATTATATCCAGTTTGGTAGAAAAGTAACTTATCTTGCTTTTGATAACATTTATTTGTTATATATTTGTTTTTTGACAACTTTTTCGAATCTATGTGTACAATAATACAAACCCAAATTGTGTTTGGCGTACTCATGATTTATTTTTTCTAAAGAATAAAATTGAATAAAGCTTATTTTTACCTAGCGAATAAGCATAAAAATATATATGAAAAACCGCGTTTATTATTTTTTAAAAATTAAAATTATGCACCGCGTATGAAGTTGTCTTCTATTTTTTACTTTCTTAAATGAAACTGACTTTGTTTGTTAAAATTGGGTTTTGGCGTACTCATGGATTATTTTTTCTAAAGAATAAAATTAAAGAAAGTTTATTTTTACAAGAATGTTTAGACATTTACCTAGTGAATAAGCATAAAAATATATATATGACAAACCGCGTTTATTATTTTTTAAAAATCAAAATTATGCACCGGGTATGAAGTCAGTTTCATTTAAGAAAAAAAAAATCCATACTCGGTGTATAATTTTGATTTAACAAAAATAATAAACGCGGGTTTTCATATATATATTTAAAATTTTATTCTTTAGAAAAAATAATTCATGAGTACGCCAAACAGAGATTTATCAAAAAAATTAGTTTTGTTTTAAAATCGAAAACATTGACTTCAACTCCGTTGTTGGATATTAAAAATAATAAACGCGGTTTTTAACATGTTTATTCACGACGTAAAAATAAGTTGTTTTTCTTTTTCTGTATAAAGTTGTTTTTATGACGGAATGAAATTTGGCCCGTGGCGTACTTTTTAGCGACCTGGCGTCCCAAAAAAGAACTACCCTTTTTATAACATTTTTCAGCCATATTGGATTAGGACTATTAAATTAAAATGCGCACGCGCGCGCGCACACACACACACACACACACACAAAAAAAACAAAAAAAAAACAAGCAAACAAAAAAAAACGGTATTTTTTTACAATAGTTGGTACTTGTATAGTTTAATCAAAACATTAAAAAAATGAAAATATAGGGGAAAAAAAGGTTATATTGTACGCATTCGTTTTGGACTGAAGATCTCCGAAAAAAATTTCTCTTAATTTGATCGAGTATTTTTTTTTGTTTGCTTTTTTGTTTTTTGTTGTTTTTTTTTTTACATCGGAAAAACACGTTTTCATGACAGCGCGTTGAAGTTAGCCATCTTTTAATTTTTTTAACACGCCACGGGGAGATAACTCAATTTAAAGCTCCGACGCTCCCTCCCATTTTTACTTCCTAAGAATCGAACCTTTTGCTCGGTATCATAATAAGTTGTTTTTTCGCCGTAAAAAAAAAAAAAAAAAAAAAAAAAAAAACTACTTGATCAAATTAAGTGAATTTTTTCCCGGAAAACTTCGTTCTATAACGGATACGTACAATATAACTTTTTTCGATATTTTCATTTTTTGAAAGTCTTGATTAAACTGTACAAGTACCCAATAGTCAACAAAAATGGGGGGGGGGCAAAATAAATATACAAAAAGAAATGTAACCAAAGCAAGACGGGTTACTTTTCTACCTGTCTGGATAACTTTTTGTGTTTTAACTTATTTTAAAGCGTTTTTTTTTACTTGAAAACAAAAGTAATGTAAAGTTAAAGTTAAAACGGTTTTATTAGTTATTTGAGTTTCATATAATCGCTTAAAAATCGAAATTTAAAAATTAAGCAAAATACTGGTAGAATACCATGGAATAAACGTCACCAATCGGGCGAAAATGTAATGTTTTACTAGTATTTTGTTTAATTTTCGATTTTTGAGCGATTGTCGAGGCTCCAAATTGTAATCAAGCCGCAATTTTTTTGTTCTAACTCAAACTTGACACTAATTTTTTCAAGTTAAAAACACAGTAAATTTTACTTTCCACCACCAAAAATATGCGAGCTTACGCGTACAACAATGGCCACCAGTGATAATATAAAGGAATTACATTGCTTCATATCCAGAAAACGGCTGACGTACACGAGTGAGGCCTCTCTAGCGAAATACGCATCGGCTACGATGTTGTACGCAGTTCGCACGAGGGAGCGTTCATTATTCCGAAAAGGAAAGAAGTTTGGCGTGTGTGGTGGCCTTGTTTTTTTATTATTATTATTATTATTATTATTTATTTTATATATTACTCGTATACGTCCGCTTGGAAAACTACTTGTTTGCGGCAAGTTTCATACCTGAAAACTTTTACAATTTGTCATTTTTAAGGTGATTATTAAGGTGGGAAGTAAGTAAAAATTTACCAAAAACCACTTTAAAAAATGTCCATATAAGTAGAAGATATATTATCTTGCCTTTGGTAACATTTATTTGCTATATAAACGCTTCTACACTATTGTGACGAAGGTCACTGTCAAGTTTCTTTCCAACTCCTTAAAAAAATCTTTAAAATGACGACTTTTAAAGTTTTCGGTGGTCCTGAAAACAGATATCACATTTAAATTTGGAGCAGATATTTATGATATGAAGAAATTACTTTTTCAAAAAGTGGGGGATCACTTTCCTATATAAATTTAACGTAAAATGAGGGTCCACTTTCTGGCCACCTAGTAATTTCTTCATATCATAAAACAAATTTGACTGTGACATTCATGTTCAGCAACCCCGAAAACTGGCGCTGTTTCGTTCATTTTTTCATCTCATAATTTAGGACGCTAATAATGCTGTCAGTAAGTTTACAAAAACATACTCTTGTTTTTCGTTGTTTTCATTAGAACTTGTATAGTTGTTAACCGGTGCTTCTGCAGTTTAATATTTCACAAAAAAATTCTGTTTACATTAGGGAACGGTGGAGGGGCGGGTGGTGTTGTGGCGACTGGCGGTCGCCTCCACTGCCCCTCATGTAAACAGAATTTTTGTGAAATACTGAACGATTCTTTTGGTTAATGTCGGCACGTTACTTACGAAAAAAACGGTTAAGCACTTGTTAAAAACTATACAAGTTCTATAATTTAAAACCACCTCCAAAAAAAAAAAAAGAAGAAAAAGAAAACAAAAAACGAACGAATGAAAAACAGAAGTATATTTTTGTAAACCGCTCATGTAAGCTTACTGACAGCATTATTAGCGCTCTAACTTATGAAAAAATGAACGAATCTCTTAGTAAAAAATAAAATAAAATAAAAAAACACAGCGCCGGTTTTCGGGGTTGCTGAAAACGAATATCAGTTAAATTTGTCTTATGATATGAAGAAATTACTAGGTCGTTAGTAAGTGAGTGCTCATTTTACGTTAAAATTATATAGGAAATTGGTCCCCCGTTTTTTTTAAGAAAGTAATTTCTTCATATCATCTGCCTCAAATTTAAATGTAATATTCGGGTCAATGTCAAGTTTCTTTCCAACTCCCCCCAAAACTTTAAAATGACGACTTGTAAAGTTTTCGGTGGTGCTGAAAACGAATATCACGTTTAAATTTGAGGCAGATAAGTAGTTTTCATGATGTGAAGAAATTACTTTTTCAAAAAGTGGGGATCACTTTCCTATATAAATTTAACGTAAAATGAGCACCAACTTTCTAACCACCTAGTAATTTCTTCATGTTATAAAACAAATTTAACTGTGATATTCGTTTTCAGCACACACACACACACACACACACACACACACACACACACACACACACACACGAAAACCGGCGCTGTTTTTTTTTTTTCGTTTTTTGTTTTTTTTTTACTAAGAGATTCGTTCATTTTTCATAAATTAGGACAGGACGCTAATAAAGCTGTCAGTAAGCTTACACGAGCGGTTTACCAAAAATATACATTTGTTTCTCGTTCGTTCGTTTTTTTTTTTTTTTTTTTTTTTTTTTTTTGAGGTGGGTATTCAATTATAGAACTTGTACAGTTTTTAGCTTCTGTAGTTTAATTAACCGTTTTTCCGTAAGTAACGTGCCGACATTAACCACTAAAGCAGAAGAATCGTTTAATTATTAAACTTTAATATTTCACAAAAATTCTGTTTACATTAGCGGGCGTCCCCTAATGTAAAGAAAATTTTGTGAAATATTAAACTGCAGAAGCACCTGTTAACAACTATACAAGTTCTATAATGGAAAAAAAACGAAAAACAAAAGTATGTTTTTGTAAACTTACTGACAGCATAATTAGCGTCCTAAATTATGAGATGAAAAAAAATATGAACGAATCTCTTGATAAAAAAAAAATCAGCGCTGGTTTTCGGGGATGCTAAAAACGAATAGCACATTTAAATTTGTTTATGATATGAAGAAATTACTAGGTGGCCAGAAAGTGAGTGCTAATTTTACGTTAAATTTATATAGGAAAGTGATCCCCCACTTTTTGAAAAAGTAATTTCTTTATATCATGAAAACTACTTATCTTCCCCAAATTTTAATGTGATATTCGTTTTCAGCACCACCGAAAACCCATAACAGTCGTCATTTGAAAGTTTTTTTTGAAGAGTTGGAAAGAAACTTTACGTTGACAGAATTGACCAAAAAAAACAGTGGAAACCATTGCTTTTTTTTTTTTTTTTTAAATCTGAAAACTTCATTTACAAAATCTCGTCCCAATTCTGTAGAAGCACCGCTGTATATTTATTTTTTCCGTGTATATGCAGAATAAAGATTATGCTAACGTCGGAATTTTTATCGCGTTTGCCAATTGCTGTCTGCTGCGATAGCAGTGTCAGAAATTTCGTGAAAATAGTGAATAATTCCACCCCATCTTTCCAAGCTTATAACTCCTCGAAAAATGTAATTCAAGCCCTAATTTTTTTTCAATTAAGGGAGCAAGGACCAAGGTTTTATTAAAAAAAAAAAAAAAAAAAAAATGTGTTTTTTTTTTTTTAAAAAGGTTTTAAACTTCGGACTTTACAGGT
>NC_136511.1:18021344-18178844 GCF_053919585.1 Euprymna scolopes | reverse complement strand
GGGAGAATGTATACATACAGTCATTAGCTCATGCCCCATACATAGTAGGAAGTGGGCGTGAGGTGCGCGTGCGCCGAAACGGCGGCGGCTTGTTCGCCCAACCTCTCTAGTTGAGAGTTGGTCCTAAAAAGAGAGTTAGAAACAGCTTGTCTCCATGTTTTATACTCTTTTCCAGAGTGTCTTTTGCGCATGTGTATTTCCTTAGAAAGCAGAAGTGACGTCGTCCATGTGTGCGTGTGTGAGTACATGTGTATACGTAAGCGTGTGTGTATATATACATGAATGTGAGTGTATGTATGCGAACGTGAATATGTGTACATGTGTGGACGTGGGCGCGTATGTTTGTGTGAGTGTATGTATATGACAGCTTGAAATATGAATGTGTGTTTTGTGTGAGACTTGTAAAAGGCTCGTACATAATCATTTATTCTTTGCTGGGTCCTTTTTCAGAATTGGCATGCCTTGCATAAGATTACATTTTTCTAAGTCGCCTCCTTCTGATTATGTCCAGTCATAAAAATCCCATCCATCTCTAACGAGTTGCGTATAGAAAACTGATCTGCCACGTCTACATCTCAAAATCTATATTTTTATTGCGTAACCACTACACGTAGCCTAAAGATCCTTGCTTAGTTTTTGTCACATATTTTTGCTTATATTATGGTTAAATTAGCATCAAATTAACATTCCTGACAACTATTAAATGTAAATATTTCAACTTAACATAACTGTTCACGTATTTAAAAAAATATTTCTATCTAACAATATACTTTTACAATCATAATAATCGGCCATTTTAATAGTTTTCAGTGTTTTCCGGTAAACTAACACCATAACAGAAGGCTTTTGCTTTGACAAGCTTCTGGTATTAACCTAAAATGAAATACTTACTTCAAATCTGTTGCTAAAATCATTGGAAAAATAGTTGGATCATTCTACCGCCCCAGAAGATATTTCACTCCCGATGCAATCCTCACCTTGTATAAAAGCCAAATACTGTTATAACAATTTTCTTAAATTATGTATTTCTAACACTTTTATTTTTTACAGAAAAGAACAATCTTTTGTAGCAGAACAACCTTCCGTTTTTTTTTTTATTACTATTTCTTTTTTTTACCAAAGCAATTAAAAACCAACAAGTTATTGCATTCAGAAAACAAATTATATTCAATTATCATTACAAATACGATAAAAGGTAATATTTATGCCAGTTTTAAGTTTGATAGTTTCCAAAACGTTTGTTCTGGAGGTGGTCTTTTTTTTTTGTTGAAGAAAATTAGGTAGCAGAGGTGAGAAGAGATGTCTTCATTCCTTCCAGTAAATTCTTCTTTTTTTTTCTTTCTTTTTTCTTTTTTCTCTTTCTTTACTTTTTTTTCTTCTTTTTTTCTTCTTTTTTCTTTCCTTTTTTCTTCTTTTTTTTCTTTTTTTTTTTTTGAACTTTGCTCTTCGAATGTTCTTTTTTTAATGTTTATTTATAGCCTCTTCTCAAGTAATAGTGGGCAAATTGCATAAAGTCACCGATGCAAATTGTATAAAAATCGGGTTTGTATTACTGTACACATAGATTCGAAAATGTTGTCAAAAAACAAATATATAACAAATAAATATTATCAAAGGCAAGATAAGTTACTTTTCTACCAAACTCGATACATTTTTTTTTGTTTTTATTCAATGTAACATGTTTATTCAGCTCGAAAAACATGCAATGTTTACCGATGTATTGGAACATTCAAAATGGCGCCCGACACTCTCTTTAACATGGTAAGTTTGGGAAAAGGTGCTATAAATAATAAACTAGACAAAATACTATTAAAAAAAACACCGAATATATGTCAACTTATGTCATGGTAACATATAGTGAGCGAATTTCTAACAGTATGTTGTCTAGTTTATTATTTATAACATCTTTTCCTGTAATTACCATGTTAAAGAGAGTGTCGGGCGCCATTTTGAATTTTCCAGTACATCGGTAAACACTGTATGCTTTTCGAGCTGAATAAACATGTTACATTGAATAAAAACACGAACAATATATCTAGTTAGGTAGAAAAGTAACTTATCTTGCCTTTGATAACATTTATTTGTTATATATTTGTTTTTTGACAACTTTTTTGAATCTATGTGTATAGTAATACAAACCCTAAAAATCTTCTTTTTTTTTTTAATTACATTTTCACCCCAAACAAGGCACATTGCCACTTTGTTGTAGGGGGCTACTATCAGGGACATAAGCATTAGGGGTACTGTGTAGGAAGTTGGGCAGCAAGATGTCGGTTCATGTTAGACTTGATCTTCTGCATGTCGGTACAGTTGGGGAAGCAGGGACCCGGAAGGGAATTCCAAAGTCTAGCTGTTCTGGGGAAGAAACTACTGGAGTAAAAAATTCTTGTTAAGAATATTTCCAACAATACGCCCTAAAATGAAATACTGTTGCCATATTTGGGCAAGTGGTGCTCAGAGCACCCTTTTTGGCCTTGACAGTTTTTTCCAAAACTGACTTCGAAATCTAGTGGACGATGTCTTCCTTTCTTTCTTACAACCACGAAAGAGACGTTGCAAGTCTATGTCTGCTCTGCCATCGTTTTCATGACAAGTGCTTGACTGAGTTTCAATCTATGGTTCTTAAACCCATAAAACCTTCACAGCAAACACTCGTCTAGTTACAACCACTATCAACATTTTCTCCTATTTTATTATCTGTATCTAAACGCAAATTGCATGAATAAAGTTTCTTTCCTAGAACTGCCTACCCGTGAAACTATACTGCAAGGTTGCTTTCCAGCTGACTACATGATTGTTTTCAAGTCCAATGTAAATAAGTTCTTGTTGAGCCGTCCACTTGCATAATCAATAATAATAATAATAATAAAACGAGTGACCTTTTGTGCTTCAGAATTTATGTTTTGTACATAGTCACCACCATTCTCAATGCATTTTTGCCAGGAATTCAATGTCGCATCTCTACTTCTGACGCATGTCTATGCAGGTGTTGCTTTGTTAGAATCTCACATCGTCAATATCTGCAATAGAGAGATGAGACTTTCAGGTCATGAATGCATAAGTTCAGTCATCATAACAATACAATTGGCATTTCCCTCTGATCTGTCCGGGTGAAATTAAAAAATAGGAGGCATTACTTTAAAAAAAGGTACTTGTACAGTTTAGTCAAGACATTAAAAAATGGAAATATCGAACAAAGGTTATATTGTATGTATCTGTTATGGAACGAAGTTCTCCAAAAATTTCACTTAATTTCATCAAGTAGTTTTTTAAATTTTTTTACAGCCAAAAAACAATTTGTTATGATACCGAGCAAAAGTAGGAAGAAAAGTTAGTATTAAAGATGGGGAGGGAGTGTCAGCGCTTTGAATTGAGTTATCTCTCCTTGGCGTGTTAAAAAAATTCAAAGATGGCTGACTTCAATGCGCTGTCATGAAAACGTGTTTTTCCGCTCTAAAATAAGAAAACTACTCGGTCAAATTAAGTGAAGTTTTTTTTTTTTTTTTTCGGAGATCTTCAGTCCAAAACGGATTCGTACAATATAAACTTTTTTTGATATTTTCATTTTTTAACGTCTTCATTAAATTGTACAAGTACCATTAAAAAATGTTAAAAAAAAAAAAAAAAAAATCGCAGCCCAATGAGGAAAACTTTATTAATGGGGAAAAAAAGTTACAAAAATGTTTTTACATGCATTTAATAGTGACGAATAATAAAACTGGTAAAATTTTAACCAGTAAAAGCAACGTTGTTAGCATTACTATTCGGATTATTCGGACTACTGCCTTCATCATGATTGTTATTCTCACAAAGTTTCAATCGATATATTCTCTGACCTTCTTCAGGTGTATCGTGTCGAATTCGGGAATATATACAGAATTTCGAACGGAACCCCTTTTTTTTATTTATCTATCCTTGCAAGTCTTGAAATTGTTAAAGCAAAATTTAATTTGTGGCTGGAATTAAAATCAAGTATTATGGTTCTTTTGTGTTTTTAAATAAAAAAAAAAAGACCTTATTTTCTGAACACGTCCCTATTTTATGAATGAACTGTATGCAATGGCAATGATGTAATATTGGAAAAATTGACTTTTGTTAAATGATTCTATTATAGTGAATTTAGATAAAAATGGCACAGGTGGAAAAATAGGTAAAAATGGCACATCGGAAAATATAGAGATTAAAATTTCATAATGAGTTAATTAATGCGTAAAACATTAAAAGCTTTGTCAAATTAAAAAAAAATTATTTCTACATTTAAAATTTTGTACAATATTCATCTTTAGCCTAAATTCTAAAAAGTTTACTCCTAGGTGCATTTATTATGCTCGTCTATCTATAATAGAGAGAGCAGCCGTCTGCTTGTGTGTTTTGGAAAGTTAAAAGACGACCAAACAAATTCCCACAAAGTTGGTCTTTTTCAGATTGATATTGCCTCGGATGAATGCAGATTTGAAATTTACAAAAAAAAAAAAAATATGCATTCTTTCACTCTTAACTGATGAAGAATTCATTGACGGTGGATGTGGGGTTCTGTTTTCGAATCAAATTATGTACTAACTAAAGGGAAATAAGTGATATTTTAATCAAGGAATTATTCCTTTATACTGACTCATTGCTCAAGGAATCTATAAATTAAGTTGTGTGTGTGTGTGTGTGTGTGTGTGTGTGTGTGTGTGTGTGTGTGTGTGTGTGTGTGTGTGTGTGTGTGTGTGTGTGTGTGTGTGTGTGTGCCAAGAGAGAGGAATGAGTTGAGTGGCAAGGAGGGTCAGAAAGAGAAGAGATAGAAGTTTTAATAGAAATTATGGTACATTTTTTCCCGGGCAACGCTAGTTAGCCCTGCTAGTAAGATATAATAAGATTTATAAAACTAAAACTAGTTCTTCTTATGTGCCATTTTCCCCTATTTATTCACTTGTGCCATTTTTACCTGTGCCATTATTACTGCACACTACATGCAGATAACCATGTATAATTTTATGTACCTATTTACAATGCCTCCCCACGGGACAGAGTTAGACACCAGGGTCGTTTTTAATGCAGAGAAAAGGTACAAAAATAAAAAAAAAATTGTCTCAGTCGTGAAGGACTGCTCCTTCACCGAAAGAGAACAAGAAATGAAAGTGCAGCATCTGAAGAACAGATACTACACTTTGTTTATTTATTTGCTTCCTCACTTAGCAAATTAGGCAGGAGGCCGTTTTTTAATGTGGAGATAGGGGGAAGGGGGAGGGAAAGGGGGGGATCCAGCTCCCAAGAGGTGGGAAGTGGGAGCTGGATTAGAAACTGTTGGTATGAAGGGTTGCCCCTTCAGTGACCAAGGTCAGATATGTGGGGTTACCCCCACATATGGTCTTTGCTAATCATAGCTGGTCTTTGCTAGTCATAGCTTGCAGTATCTGTCAGAACAGATGGTATTTATTTGCTCCCCCACCGAGCAAATTAGGCACAAGGCCGTTTTTAATGTGAGGTAAAAACCAGCTCCCCTAAAAGTAGGCAAAAAGGGGGCACTCTGGTTACCAAAAATAATAATTGTCCCAGTATAGAGGGTTTCCCCTCCATTGACCGGTACAAATCATCTTAAGTGCAGCATCTGTCGGAACAGATACTACACTTTGATCTTGACCAAAAGGCCAAGTTTTTTTTATGTAGACCAGGGATGCAAGTAGCACATGGTATAAAAAGCTGAATTCGAAATTAATTTCCTAACCTGCCCCCCCCCCTTTCAGATAATGGTATTGTCAGTAAATGAGAATGCAGTGGCCATTTTTTGTAGTTGTGAGTGCCTACCCGTTCATTTCAGAGCACAAAAATAAAGGAAAAAATTCGAGGCAATGGCGTTCGGTTTGAAGAGGAAAAGAAAGAAAAACATCCATGCAAAGTATTAGACCATTAAAACAATTTATTTATTTTTTATCCTCCCTCCACTTTGTAAGAAGAAAAATAAAAAAATCTACTAATAAATTTGTAAAATAAATTGATCTGCATCTTTTGTCATTTTAAAAAAAAATCCAATACGTTCCTACACTGAACCCCCTTCTAAAAAGTAAAAAAAAATGGGCATTTATTAGAATAGACAACAAAGTGAAAAAAGTGGTTAAAAAAAAAAAAATCAAATAAATGTTACCTAAAGTAAGATAAGTCACTCTTCTACCTACCGGGATAAATTGTTTGTGGTTTAACTTATTTTAAAATGTTTATTTGGTTTGAAACACGAGTAGTGTTGAGTGTTACGTTAGAACAATAACAAAATAGTGGACATGAGACGGCCATCTTTGAGGTCTCGATAATCGCTCAAAGATTGAAAATTAAACAAAATACTGATGGAAATCCGCCCAATTGTTTTTGTTTCACTTTGATGACATTAATTTAAACTTCTTTTTTTTTTTTTTTTTTTTTTTTTTTTTTTTTTTTTTTTGAATCAAGAAAAAAGATTTGGTTTTCAAATTAAGAATTCCAAACTGGACGGGGAGGGGGGGAGTCATGCAAACAAAGTTTTTATTTTGTTTCGTTTAATAGTAAATTTCATTCGGTTTATTGAACTTTTCAAGATTTGCATTTAAATTTTACTAGCAGGGTTACCAAACGTTGCCCGGGAGGCAAAAGTGTAATATATTTCTATTAAACATCTATCTTTCTACCTCTCCCTGCACATCATTTTCCTCCTTTCCCGTTTTATCACTACATCTCCCCCAATCTCCTCGTTCTCCGTCATCCAACTCATCCCTCTCCAGTTGGACACACACACACACACACACACACACACACACACACACACACACACACACGCACACACACACACACACACACACACACTCACACACACACACACACTCACACACACACACACACACTCACACACACACACACACTCACACACTCACACACACACACACAATAGATTTCTCATATAATTAGTCAGCATAACAACACTGAAAAAAAAAGAAAAGAAAGAAAGAAAACCCCCTTCCCTGACGAAACCTGACCTGGCTGACCCTCAGAAAATATATAATCTTTTTAATTAATTTTAAATATTATACATCCGAGGCAACACCGGTCAAAACAATATCAACTTTGTGGGTGTTTGTTTTGTATTTTTTTAAACTTTTACCTGGACATGCATACATACACACAGAGAAACTTGAATGTATACTTAACACTATACGGAATGTCTAAGGTCTCTCTGTAGAGGGGTCTGCCAAGACAACCTGGCATGATGATAGTTTTCACTAGAAGTAAACCCTGATGAAATATTAAAAAATTACATTATATTCGCAGCCCAAATAAGATCTCCTTTCTATGGCTAACCCACATTAGCTTTTACCAGGAATCGTGCACCTTCTCCACGTGATGTTACCTCAAGTAATAGTATGAAGCTAGATACTCCACCAGACTAGATAAATTCTTGTCCTAGAATCCAGTAAGACTAATAAACTAAAACAAAAGATATACTTCAACATATGAAACTGGTTGATTTGGGAGAAGAAAATTGTGTTCCCAAATTCTTT
Source organism: Euprymna scolopes (assembly GCF_053919585.1). Lineage (NCBI taxonomy): Eukaryota > Metazoa > Mollusca > Cephalopoda > Sepiida > Sepiolidae > Euprymna > Euprymna scolopes. Next base: position 18,171,336 of record NC_136511.1, on the reverse strand, counting down.
ACTAACTCAGTGTTTGAGAGATAAAGAACTTTAATGAAACATTCGAATATCTATGTATCTCGTATAGAGTTCAAGTGTTAACTCCAGGTAGTGGGCCCCTTGATTTCTGAGTACTTCGACTGGAGGAACATGAAACAAAAACAACTGAAATTATTATACATCCGGGGCAACACCAATCAAAACAATACCAACTTTGTGGGTGTTTGTTTCGTGATTTTTCAACTTTTAGCTTGATATACAAACAGACAGCTGCCCACTATATAACAGATATCAATCTAGAAACAAATATTTGATCGTTAAAAAAAAAAAAAAAAATGTATGTATGCTCACAAGGGTCCACAAGCAAAATAAACTTACAGACATCCAAATAACGGACCTGAGACACATTTAGATTCTATTGAGAATTTTTATATTTTCATTTAGAAAAGGAAATTGAAATGGCAACTTAGCGAACACCCAATGCGCTATCCTCTTCGAATCTTCACAAATATCATTATAACAATTATCATACGAATGCTACTTTCTACTTTCTTCTCATTTATTTTTTGTATGGAAATCGAGCCAGACAAGGCATGAAGCCACTTGATTGTGATTTAACTTATTTTAAAGCATTTATTTACTTTTAAACTTTAGTGTTGAGTGTTACGTTAGAACAGGATCAAAATGGCGGACATGAGACAGTCATCTTTGAAGTCTTGATAATCGCTCTAAGATTGAAAATTAAACAAAATACTGGTAGAAATCTGCCCAATTGCTTTTGTTTCATTTTAATGACATTAATTTAGACTTTTTTTTTTTTTTAATGAAGAAAAAATGTAATTTTCAAATTAAGAATTCCCAACTGGAGGCGGGGGGGGGGGCATGCAAGCAAAGTTTTAATTTTTTTTTGCTTACTAGTAAATTTCATTGGGTTTATTGAACTTTTCAAGATTTGCATTTAAATTTTACTAACTTCAGACAAGGCATAAAGCCACTTGATACAAGGAGCTAACAAGCTTTTTATGCTAAACAAATCCGAAATTTCTGATTAATAACTGTTGAATGACAATGGATCAAATCCAATGCAAATCTCAAATATCTGAATTTTAAAATGGGAGATTGTATGTATATTTAAACAACGTTACAACGTTACAAAGGAGCCTGAAATTTGGGTAATATTTATTAATTGATATATAATAATATTTATTAACTGATATATAATATTTATTAATTAATTGATATATAATATTTATTAATTAATATATAAAATATTCATTAATTAATATACAAGGTGTCAAAAAGTCACTGAAGGGTTTTGAACTTAAATAGATTTTTTTATTTTTGATCATATCTTTTTGTAATTGTAACACAATCTAAGACATTGGAAAATTTAATAAAAAAAATGCAAAATTCAAAAAATCTTTATTTATGAAAAAAAAAAAATGTCTTAAATGTTGCCTATTTACAGCTTCGCATATTATCTCTCGCTATGGCAATGTCAAATGGCCACTGTGTTCCCCAGAGCTGACTAGCCCAGACTTTTTCTTGTGGGGATATCTTAAAGAAAGAATCTATATTAACAAACTCCAAACCCTGCAAGAATCGAAGGAAAACATCAGGAATGAAATAAGGGAGTTAAACCACAATCCAGAGATTCTGCAATCTGTCATGAATAATGTTTTGGAAAGAGCACAAATATGCGAAGCTGAGAATAGGTAACATTTGTTCATAAATAAATATTGTTTGAATTTTACATTTTAATTGCTGTTTCATTTAATGCCTTACGCAGCAAATTTTAGCTCTGCAATAATAATAATTCACTCATTTCTTTCTTTCCGCTAAAGAGAAGAATAGCAAGAATGCCATTCTTTGAAACTCTGCGCAATTAGGATTTTTGAAAATTTTTTCTTAGAGCATTCTGTCGAATAATAAATTTAATTGTAAATATTAATTTATAGTTTGAATTTTTTTCTTGTGGGGATATATTAAAGGAAGGGTCTATGTTAACAAACCCCAAAACCTGCAATAATTAAAGGAAAACATCAGGAACTAAATAAGGGATTTACGTCGCAATCCAGAGATTCTACAATCTGTCATGAATAATGTTTTGGAAAGAGCACAAATATGCGAAGCTGAAGATAGGCAACATTTAAAAGACATTATTTTTCATGAATAAAATGTTTTGGAATTTTGTATTTTGCTTTTCAAAATTTCCCAATGTCTAAGTCAGATTGTGTTAAAATTACAAAAAGATATCTTAAAAAATAAAGAGGATATTTAAGTTCAAAAAACCTCATTAACTTTTTGGACACCTTGTATAATAATATTTATTATTGATAAATATAATATTTTTTTAATTAATATATAAATTATTTATTAATTAATATATAATATTTATTAATTGATATATATAATATTTATTAATTAATGTATATGATATATATAAATTGATATATAATATTATTTATTAATATATAATATTTATTAATATATATATTTATTAATTTATATATATAATATTTATTAATTAATGTATATAATAATATTTATTAACTCATGTATATAATATTTATTAATTGATATATATATAATATTCATTAATTCATATATATATAAAAATATTTATTAATTAATATATAAAATATCTATGGATAAAATTTCACCAAAATCTGAATTCACACAAAAGTCATTTTCACTGTTTTTTAACCCCCTTGTATAAAACTAAATTAAATATAGCCCACATTTTGACCCCTACGTCTAGCAGCTGTGTTCTGAAATTCATGGAGTTCGGTTACTTAGTTCAGGAACGAATCTTGTACATTCTTTTTTTTTTCTTTTACTGCTGTGTCATCACCTATCAAGGCTCGGGGTTAAAGAGATCGTCAGATGATGATCACTGCCAGAGAAAGGCTAGCTCCGGACAAAGCATAAAGCCACTTGATGTAAGGAGCTAATAAGAACGAAAGATGACTATTGAAAAAATGGAAAGACCAAAGCTATAAATAGAAGGAAAACAGGGAGCAGGAAAAGAATTCCGCAACCTTGCAGCTCTTCAAATGAAGGTACTGGAATAGGAAGCTGTACTACAATGAGGTATTAAAACAATGAATTGATGAAGACCACTAGACCAATAAGTCAAACGAGCTGGAACAAAGGAAGCAGGGAATAGATCAGACAATCCTGAGGAACACCTGCCAGAATAGTATTTGTAGAAAAGACTGAGACTAGCAACATCATGTCTGTGAGAAAGAGGTTGCAGAGAAAAAGAAAGTTGGGGGAGGATCAAATTGCAGATACATTTATCATCACTTTTCCTTTGCCTGTGGGGTAGGGATCGAGGGTCAGATGTTTTTTGTTATAGGCAAGCTCACTCTCCAGTGCACACTTCAGCGGGTCAACCATCTCTAGATTCCACACTGTAGTCTTGTCTAATCATTTGTTTCCAAGTTTTTTTTTTTTTGGGCTGGCCAACCTTCTTCACCATGTCGACTCGAAAATGACCTTGTTTAGTCAACAACAAAGGAGGCATCTTTTAACGTTACACACGCGTTAACATGTGGACACCTGGGCCCAACACGTTGTAGCAGAGTACATCGCAAGGAACATAGGACAAGTAATAACTCAACTCAATTGTTTTGTTAATAACAACATTTATTTCCAGGTACTTTTCCGAATGAAGCGTGATCGTGCTCCTTGTCTCTGACTTTTGTCCTCTCTAACGTCACCCAGTCTGTGCTCATATTCTTTTTATAGTCTTTTTCTTTTTTCCTTTTCTTTTCTCTTTTCTTTTTCCTTCCAGTGACGTCATTTTGCACACGGCTGCCATACTCTGTTCCACTCTTCCATCATGATAATGCTCTTCCTCACACAGCACAACCGACCAAAAATCTCTTAAGAGAATTTAGTTGGGAAATTTTGCCCCATCCTGCATATTCTCCTGACCTAGCTCCATCGGATTATCACTTATTTTGAAGATTACAAAAATCATTGAGATGGCCTTAGATTAAAGAAGCTTAAACAAGAATTGGATTCATATTTCAGATGAAAACCTAAAAAAATTTACAAACGAGACATTTATAAGATTGTTGCAAAATTGAGAGCAAAGGTTGTTATTGTTTTAAATAAACATTTTCAAAAAGCATTACAAGTTTTTATTTTCAGAATTAGCAAAAACTTTTGCACTGACCAGATATAAAAGGACACAGGAGAGAGAGAGTGAGAGAGAGAGAGAAGCAACAAGGTGGTGAGGGGCGAGAAAGAGTGAGGTGGAGGAGATGGAATTAGAGGGGAAGGAGACAGAGAGTGAAGGGGGGGGAGGGAGACAGAAAGACAGGGAGAGAGGGGAAGACAGTGAAGGAGAGGAAACAGAGAGAGAGAGAGACAGGGGAGACAGACAGAAAGAGAGAAAGAAGTAAGAGAGTGGTGAGGGGAGAGACAGAGTGAGGTGGGGGAGATGGAATGACAGAAGGAGACAGAGAGTGAGGCAAAGGAAACAGAGAGTCAGAGGGAAACAGAAAGACAGGGAGAGAGGGGAAAAAAGTGAAGGGAGGAAATAGAGAGAGAGAGAGAGAGAAAAGGAAGGAGACAGAGAGAGAGTGAGGGGAGGAAAATGAAAGAGGTAAGAAGACAGAGTGAGGGGAGAGGCAGAGAGAGAGAGAGAGAGAGAGAGGAGTAACAGGGTGGTGAGGAGAGAGACAGTGAGGTGAGGGGAGATGGAATGAGAAGGGGAGGAGACAGAAAGTGAGGTGAAGGAAGCAGAGAGTGGGGGGGACAGAAAGACAGGGAGAGAGGGAAAGACAGTGAGGGGAGGAAACGGAGAGAGATAAGGAGAAAGAGTGATGGAGAGACAGAATGAGAGGGAGAAAGAGAGAGGAAGACATTGAGGGGGATGAACATGTGAGGGAAGGAAATAAAGAGGAGGAGGACGACGACGAGGAGGAGGAGGAGGAGGAGGAGGAGGAGGAGGGAGTTAGCCATCTAGGAATCATTAAAACATTCCGAATCTTTTCTGCAATTCAACCATATTTGCTACAAATAAACTCCACTCTAAGCCCGACTTGTCCACTAGGCTTCAGTCAGTATTTACTATTATTATAACGATACAACGAGGGCAGGGCGAAGGGGGGGGGGGGTCAGTGGTACACAAATTGAGCATTGTATGCTTAGGTTCAATCGTAGCATGGCGACTATTAGAATATCTCGCCTATTTCGGCCCAGATCTTTCTTTGCATAAAATTGATTCTTGGTTTTAAATTGAATTTAATCTCTTGAAATAAAAAATATTCTATTTCTTTACATCTTGAAAATGTTTTCATGCGGACATTTTATATATATATATATATATATATATATATATATATATATATATATATATATATATATATATTAATTCTTTTAAAAAGTATGCATAAAAAAACTTTTTGACGTTCGTTTTACAAAAAAAAAAGTTTGAACAGAATTTAAAAGAAAGACAAATGAAGCGGTTAACTATGTCAGTGAATAATTTAATAGCAATCACAAAATAAAATTTTTAAAAAATGCGGTGTGTGTACATTATAAGTGGATATCTAAAAAAAAAATAAACTGCCGGATTTTAAATTAAAACACTGTTGTATACTTATGTGTCATGTCGAAATTAGTAAACATTCTAAAAATTACCGAAATGGATTAAGTATAATATCTGCTAGAACTATATATATATTTTTTTTTTACAAAAAAAGAAGATATTCTCGATCCGCCATTTTCTAATTTAAATGGCGGAATTTAACTGAAAACAAGGGAGATAATTCAGTTTGTCATACGAAATAGAAATTTTTTTGGCATTTTAAGAAAAAAAATCACTCCTCAAAATAATAGCAATTTATCAAAATACTTAAAATGAAATAAACGATGTAACAAAACGTATATACCTATTAGACGTTCAAGAATTATAATTAGTTGATCAAATTGATAGAATACAGTTACCTCCCCTGGATTTTGAGAACTCTTCGAACGGTAAAACTATAATTTGATAAATTCTATTTTTACTTGTAATTATTTTTCTACTCGATAATTTTGTTTTATTAGAATTTTTATTGATTTCGACATGACACGGAAGTACATAATGTTTTAGCAAGTCGGAAGCTTAACTCATCGTTTTAAGGGAGGTAATTATTTACTAAGAATTATAAGAAAAAATTATTTCTTTTTCAAACACTTTAATTTGACGTAACAACGTTTTATAACATAATAACAAAATAAAAATGTAAAATGCGACGATGTTGTAATTTCCTTAAAAAATTTAAAAACAAAACATTTGAGTAATTGTAAGAAAAATAATTTTTTTATTTTAGTAAAACAGAGTTATTTCCCGTAGAACAATGATTTAAGTATCCAAATTGCCAATGTTTTTACTTAAAATGTACTATTTTTATTTTTATTTTTTTAAGAAATCCATTACAAACCCCGAATATTTTTACTTAAAAAATTTTTTTTTCACGTTACGCTAATCTCAGAATGAGAGAAAATCGTCGGCGCAATTTCATTGGGTGTTGCTGATCTAAGGGAGATAACTCTGTTGTATTTTGTAATAAAATCTGACAAAGTTAAGGAGATAACTTTTTTAATGAGGAAAACAAACGTTATTTTTTTTTTTTTTTAATTAATTTATTTTTATTTATTTATTTATTTTTTACTGGAAAAACATCGGATTCTTCGATATTGGAGCGAAATTCAAAAACTGAAAATTTGAATTTTAAGTAAAACCAATGTTATCTACTTAATTGTTATGTCACATTAATGAACATATCCAAAAATTACGAAAAACGATGAGCTAGAAAATTAAATATTAATGAAAACAGTTTTTGAAGACAATTAGCAAAAAGTAAGTTTTGCTAAATTGGCCGAAGATTTTCAGTTTTCAGAAAAGATTTGCCTCCCTTTTGTTGCGATTAGAACTCCTCGAGTTCTTTCTTTTCAAAACTCAATTTTCGCTAATTGTATTTGAAAACTATTTTCTTTAATAATCAATTTTTTACCTTCTCATTTTTTTTGCAATTTTTGGATATGTTTATTACTGTGACATGATAATTCAGTAGATTCCATTTGTTTCACATTAAATTCAATATTTCAATTTCCGAACTTCGTTGCATAGTGATGGAGCAGATTGCCGAAACAATCTTTCACTTGGTGCTTGTATCACTAAGTGAACGATTCTTATGGAATATTGAGATAACCTGCCCCACTAACAATAACGAAAAAGAACCTGCTATTGATCTAAGGAGGATAACTCAATTGTATTTCGTAATAAAACCTGGTAAATTTAAGGAAATAAGTTGTTTTTTTTTAATGAGGTTAAAAAACGTTTTTTTTGGGGGGGGGTATTGGCTAAGTAAAAAGGTAATGTCACTAAATAGGGTTTGCGGGTGATATAAGAAAAATAAGGCATTGAAAATGTTTCTTATCTTAAAGATGATAACATGAGGAGTTATTTCATGTAAAAAAAAAAAAAAAAAAAAGTTAATTTATTTTACCCGTTGAAACTCGAGAAATGCATGATTAAAATGTGTAAACATTGAATATGTAAAAAATCAACATGGATGCCACTTGCAATTTCTTAGACCAAAAAGCAGCCTTGACCTTGTGATTAAAAACCAAGATTGAGTCAAATGGAACGAATCCACGTGACTTTGGTAAATCTGTTTGGTTTGTATCTTCATGAATTTATGTGGAGAGATCGCATGCATGGCACAAATAAATTCGGCGAAATCTTTTGCTGCAGCATGTGAATTTATTTTACATAAATTATTTTTCATTTTAAATTAAAACTAAATTCTATTTAAAAATACGAGTTGCTTAAATTACATAAAAAAAGTAATTAAGAAACAAAATTGTTTAGAAATCGTTTAACTTTATTTTTGATGCTTTTTTTTTTATTTGCATTTATATTACAGGAGTCAAAATAAAAGTTGTTTTAGTTGTCATGAAATTATTTTTCATTTTAAATTAAAACTAAATTTTATTTAAAAATACGAGTTGCTTAAAAGTTGCTTAAATTACAGAAAAAAAGTAATTAAGAAACAAAATTGTTTAGAAATTGTTTAACTTTATTTTTGATGGTTTTTTTTTTTTGCATTTTTAAAATACGAGTTGCTTAAAAGTTGCTTAAAAGTTACTTAACTCATTTGTTATTCTAAAGTATAGAAAAAAAATTTAATTTAAAATAAAAATTGTTTAACTTATTTTTCATGTTTTTTTCATTGATTTATTTTGCGTAAGTAAAAAGAAAAAATTTTTTTTAATCGTCATGAAATGCACGCGACGCAGCAAAGGATTTCACCGAATTTATTTGTGCCGCTCACTCTCTCTCTCTCCACATAAATTCATAAACATACGAACTAAACAGATTCACTGAAGTCCCGTCGATTCGTTCCATTTTGACTCAATCTTAGTTTTTTTATTGCAAAGTCAAGGCTGTAACTTGGTCTACGAAATTGCAAGTGGCAGCCATGTTGATTTTTTTACTCATTCAATGTTTACACATTTTAATTGTGCTTTTCTCGAGTTTCGTTGGGTAAAATAAATTAACTTTTTTATATATGAAATGACTCCTCATGTAACAATGTTTCAAGATAAGAAATATTTTTAATGCCTTATTTTTCTCATGTCACTCACATTTAGTGACATTATACTAAAAGAATACAATGAATCGTTTTTGTTGGTATGGACATGTACTGCATGTAAATAACATCATAGAAATGAGATTCAAGAGGAAGGCCCCTGAGATATAACCGACAGGACGGCCGAAACAAAACTAATTAGATAATTCTACACCAGGATCTTAAACTGGCCGGATTTCACCTTAACCGAGTCTTTGACCAAGTATGGCGAAGGAAGCGATCCAGTTAGAGGCATGCCTTGTTAATTTAACACCGAAATAAAATGAGTAGCATGTTCAGAATTCAACCTAATTAAAAACCGAAAATACAGAAAAATGTTCATGATGTATATACCCGTCATGGAACAAAAATATCATGTTCCAAAAATTACGTAAATTGATCAAGTACTTTTTTGTTGTTTTTTTTTTTAACTAAGAAAATCAATTTTTATGATGAAGCAAGGACGATGTATCTTAATCATCCATATTTAAAATTTATCAGTGGTTACCTCCCCCTTAACAACTTCTCCAGAAATAGAGATTAAAATAAGTCTTCTAATGGCTTCAATTAATAGTAAATTGCTAAAATCATAAAAAAATTATTATTTTCCATTACGCCATTTTGAATTTTATCAAACAAAGTCACTAAACCCAACTATTCGTACTAACAATCTACATTAATTTATGAATCTTCTACCAAAAAGTTTTATTTAATAATTAGTAAATTTATTAATTCTAATTTGTTTATACATACTTATGAAAATAAAATCAATCAATTATAAACTATTATACATGTTTGCATATACAAAACTAAACTACAAAAAAAAAACTTATTAAAGGTATATGCAGCTTCTCTTCCAATTTTCGGATTTAATCATGTCAAATCACACTTCATTTCCTTTTGGCAGATTGATTGTTGCTATTTATTCTGATGACTTAAGGGTATAATAAATTCACTGATTGATATAATCATTAAGTGATTGATTTTGTGCTACGAAACAGATACTGTCAAGAATTGTAAATGTCAACTGAATTAAAGGAATAAATTATAAGATGGTCAACATTATGAATTTTGGAATATAGTTTTTTGTCATTTATTCTATATATATGTGAGATAAGATACTGATAGAATTCAGATGAAATAATTGTGCTGAAAAGCAAAATAGCGTCCATTCGCAGCTGAACATTTTGTTAACTGCATTTCATTTCCTCCGATGATATAGCCATTGTTGAAAATCCATGGATTAAGGAAATTAAAATAACCCCTTCTATATATTCCTTTTGTCAAGCAATAAATTCTTAAATCGAATATATGTCTCTATATGTTGTTTTTTCAGAATTTAAAATTGAACTACGAAACTTATATATATATATATTAGTTTGTTTATTATACAAACATTATTTGTTACATATGTGCATGCATGTTTCTGTGGAATCCAAATTTAAGGAGAACACCTCATCAAACCAAAAACCAATCTATACAACCATTATATACATAAAGTTTGGAGAACCCGAGGCTTTCAGTAGAACACAAACTTTATCACATCACCTGACGAGGACTTTTAGTCTTTACCGACCAATTGTCTGAAACATTAGCATGTTCAATGTAGTGACTATCTAATATTTGTCTGTATAAATAAAAATATCATATTTTGCTCGTTTTATTGAGCACTCTTATAACTTCGTTTTAATTTGCAAGTTTTCCCTCTTGAATACCTTTAACTTGATATATATATATATATATATATATATATATATATATATAAATTTAATATTCAAACTCTTTGCTCAATTTACATGATTGTTGGAATATGACATTTTTGTTTTGTGATTGGTACGTACATCATAAAGATTTTTGTGTTTTCTTTATGTAGGTTGAATTCTGGACAAGCTCTAGAAAAGATGCAGAGTCAATTTTATCTGAAATGTGGGCAAAATCTGGTCAAAGCAGACAAGATATTACAGCAATCACTATGCTACGATTGAACGTTTGTTAGTTTACAAAATATGAAGTTTATAAAAGAACAAGAAAACAATTTGATAGAAAGACGTGCAGACGGACGACAAGAAAAAAAAGACACTTGTTTAAAGGTACAACTTTTTTGGTTTTCAGTTGAGACATTTGAAGAGTGCATAGCAGGGGCAGACAAATCTAATTTCACGACTGAATCAAAAAAAACTTTTTTTAACAAAGCTAAATTGCTCAACTTTTTGAATGCATGTTTTTTTTTTGTTGAGAAAGTTTTTTTGTTTTTTTTAATAAATATTAGAAATTTATGATAAACATATAAGAAACTTTTAATAAAACATGAACAAGTTTTGTAGCACATTTCTTGAATTAAAATAAATATAAGAAATGTGTCACAAAAAGTTTATTACAAATTCTTAAAAATAAAACTACTTTGCGTTATAGATTTCTCAAAAAAAAAAAAAATATATATATATATATGCACTTAAAAAATTTCAGAATTCTGGTTTTGTTACTAACAAAAAAATCTTTTTAATTTTTGATTTGGTTTTGAAACTGTATTAGTCTGCCTCTGCTATGCACTCTCCGAATGTTCCAACTGAAAATCAAAAAGCTGTACTGACGTACAAATGCACAAGTGGCGGAAAAAGATACAAGTTTTTTTATAAGCATCCGGAGACAACACTGAATTGTGCAGTTTTGCGTTTTTGGTTTTCACAGCTGACATTTTTTAGCTGCATTGCAAAGATTCAGAAAAAGAAAGAAATTGTGACAAAAAAAAAAAAAAATTCTTTGATTTAATAGTGGGAGCATTAAAAATTTCATGTTTTCAAATTAACCATAATACAGGGTGACACCTTTCATCCCAAAATTGAATCACCCATGGAACTGGCAATAAAATTCAAAACTATTCCTTCAATCCAACTATATCTGGTACAAATAAATTTCAGTCTGCACCTGACTTGTCTAATTTTGAAGCCATAACAGTCTTTGTTTTATCGCCGTTTGGTGATAAGTGGGGGACACTTTGATGATAATCTCATCAGTAGGAAATGTGATACTGAATGTGTTTTAGTCAATTCTACCTGTGGAATTATCGCAAAGAAAATATTTAAGAAGACAATCTTCAAGACTCTTACTGAAGCAGACCATCACAGCCAAAATCAGTGCTGAGAGAAGATATCACAATTACTGAACAGTTTTCATGTTGCATCCATGTATGCTCATCATTGAACGACAATAAAATAAAGACTGCTGGATATTCATGAATACAACTTGGTGGAGAAGATACCAAAAAATTAAATAAACACATAAAAAAATAAATAAAATAAAAATGATAAATTAGAAATAATAACATTTAATTAGTTAAAACTCCCAAAATCTAAAGAATATAATTAGAATTTGTAAAAGAGATAATTCAGTATACTTCTGGCAGTAAATAGCTTCCCTTGAATGGAGAAAATAAACAAATGTATTGAAAAAAAATTAAGAAATATCTCATATTAATGAAAATACATGGTTAAATGGCTATAAACGAAGTCTGTAGAAATAATAGACATATTTATTCATGTAATAAATAAGGTTTAAATTTAACTAAACAACTAAATTATCATAGACAAATTCAATAAATTTAATAATTAATTTTGTATAAAAGAAACCTAAATTCATACATTATGGATTTGACTGTTATCAATATTATCGAAGTAAATAAATATAAACTAATTATAAATAATAAATTAATAAAATACAGACAACTCAGTATACTTTTGAAAGTAAAATGTCTCCCTTGGATGGAGAAAATAAAAAAATGTATGAGGAAAAAATTAAGAAATCTCTGCTATTAATGAAAATAAATGTTTAATTAAACTTAACTAAATGGCAATAATAAAAAGCTGTTTAAACGTAGAAATATACATAATAAAATATTTATTCGTGTACTAAAAGCATCTTGAATCCACGATGGTAACATGTTCTCGTTACGTCAGCCATGACCAAGTAAAAGTTTTAAATGTGTTCTGAGTCTCGCCTGCACTGAGGATTGAACCTTCCACCATTAGGAGAGTATCATTTATAACTGAATTTTGCCAAATATTTTATCTGTTATGCCATGGGTCCTTGTGACATTCAGTTTTAAGTAACAATCTTTGATCTTTAGTACGAGCGACACTTAAAATACAATTGCAACTTACTTCAGACTACTACTTGGTCAGGGTTGACAGAACGAGAGCAAACTACCCCCACAAATTAAATAAAGGGTTCTGTTCGGAATTTCATGCAGATTCCCAAGTTCAATAATTATCAATCCTCGTCTCAAAAATTCAGAAACAAAGTCAGGCATAAATGGAAGTTTCTTTTTATACAATGATAAACAAAAACAAAAAAACATGGTTGGATCGTAGAAAGGATTGCAAATTTTATTAACAGCTCCACAAGAAAGATTTTTTTGTTTCACCGGCAGGAGGGTGGTGATCACCTTGTAGTTAACTTTTGCCTTAAAAATCATTTTCGAATCTTCAATACCAACAGTGATATAAAGAAATCAGCCATTTTTTTTTTCATTATTAAAAAGAAACAATGGACAACCTCTGTTAAGGTGTTTAAACTTTAGATGAGAAGTAAGTTTTGGTTTAAATTAAAGTTTAAAGGCAAAAGTCAAGTATTATGTTTCATATGTGGGCCTAAATCAAAGGAAAACATGATTGTTTACATGCATCCCTGGCATGTAAAGGAAAAAAAAGATGGAAATGTGTGAAAGCATAAAATAACTGAGGTAGAACTCTCCTTTGTCGAGAGATAAAAAAGAAAAAGAAAAATTAATATTATTTTTAAGATTTGCATTTGTCAATTATATATATATATATTTTTTAAATCCAGAAAATATGTGAAAAGAAATTATTCCCCAATACAATTTTTTTCGTGTTATTTGATGGACACATTGAAATTTAAAGCTTTCCCAATTTTTTTTTTTTTTTTTGAAAGGGGCGAATTTAAAACGGATCAATAAAAACACTTCAAGTGAGTGAGAGAGAGAGAGAGAGAGAGAGAGAGAGAGGGGGAGAAATCAAAACAAAACAACTTTCAAACCATTGGTTAATAAGCATTTTTGGCGCTTGTATAGAATTGGGACAAGATTTTCGGAAATCGTAAAACTGAAATTTCACATGAAAACAATGGCATCTACGTATTCCTTGTATTTTTAAGATGATTATATCCAAAAATTATGAAAATCGATAAGATAGAGAATTTTTTATTAAAGAAAATAAGGTACTCATACAGTTTAATCAAGACATTAAAATTAAAAATATCGAAAAAAAAGTTATATTGTACGTATCCGTTATGGAATGAAGTTCTAAAAAAAAAAAAAATCATTTGATTTGATCAACTAGTTTTTTTTTTTTTTTACAGCGAAAAAATAATTTGTGAGAGCAAAAGGTAGTCCTGTCATGATTTCTAGGAATGAAAGCTAGTATTAAAGATGGGGATGGAGTGTCGGTGCTTTAAACTGAGTTATCTCCCCGTGGCATGTTGAAAAAATTCAACGATGGTTACCCTCATAAAGGTCTCATAATGCGCTGTCATAAAAACGTGTTTTTCTGCTGTACAAAAAAAAAAAAAAAAAAAAAAAAAAACGATCAAATTAAGTTAAATTTTTTTTCAGAGATCTTTAGTCCAAAACGGATACGTACAATATAACCTTTTTTTGATATTTTCATTATTTAGTGTCTTCATTAAACTGTATAAGTACTGAGAATAAATAGAATTTGATGAAAACGATCATAAAACACAGAAGGGTTGAATAGGGAGGTAATTTTCCGTTTGAATTAAACAAAGATGGCGGCAATTTTTCACCCGCTAATACAATTAAAGTTTTTTTTTTTTTTAATAATTCAGTAATATTCAGGTAATTTCAATTGCATATTTTGGAAGCTACGGTTGTAATTTATTAGAATTGACAAAAAAAAAAAAATCAATTGAAACCATTGTTTTTTATCTAAAAACTCCGGGTTTGTATTACTGTACACATAGATTCGAAAAAGTTGCCAAAAAAAACAAATATATAACAAATAAATGTTATCAAAGGCAAGATAAGTTACTTTTCTACCAAACTGGATATAATTTTTGTGTTTTTATTCAATTTAACATGTTTATTCAGCTCGAAAAGCATACAGTGTTTACCGATGTATTGGAAAATTCAAGATGGCGGCCGATTCTCTCTTTAACACGGTAAGTTCAGGAAAAGGTGTTATAAATAATAAACTAGACAAAATACTATTAAAAACCACCGAATATATGTCAAGTTATGTCACGGTAACATATGTTGAATGAATTTCTAACAGTATTTTGTTTAGTTTATTATTTATTACACCTTTTTCCAAACTTACCGTGTTAAAGAAAGAATCGGCCGCCATCTTGAATTTTCCAATACATCGCTAAACACTGTATGCTTTTCGAGCTGAATAAACATGTTACATTGAATAAAAACACGAAAAATATATCCAGTTAGGTAGAAAAGTAACTTATCTTGCCTTTGATAATATTTATTTGTTATATATTTGTTTTTTGACAACTTTTTCGAATCTATGTGTACAGTAATACAAACCCAGAATGGCTTTTATTAACTACAAAATCTCGTTCCAATAATATAGAAGTACTGGATTTGTTTTGTGCAATTGCATTATAATATTGAAATTCGAATTTTTAATATTGAATTTCAAGTCAAACCAATGATCCCTACTTAATTATCATGTTACATTAAAGAATATATGTAAAAATTAAAAAAAAACAAAAAACTATCAGGTAGGTAAAAAAAATTTATAAATAAATTTTTTTTATGAAAATTAGCAAAAATTAAAATGTTTGTAAAAAAAAAAAACAGTTTCAAGGGGAGGTAAACAATGTGTAACTATTGCCAATTTTTTAAAAATAAATTGTGCGTTAACAAAAATATGAGTTGCTTGCCTTGTTTTTATGTTACCTGTTTCCAAAGAAATATGGCAACAGTTTTTTTACGATAAAGATTAAAAATTTGCATTAAAAAAATTTTTTTTTTATTTAATAATGCGGTAATATTTAAGTACTTCTGACATACTAATTAAGTAGATATCATTGCTTTTAGTTAAAATTGACACAAAAATGTCAGTAGATACCATTGTTCCTATTTTCTTGAATTAATTTTTTTGCTTTCCGAATTTGGTTATTATAGTGTAGTTGCATAATTGGATGTAGATCGGAAGGGATTGGTGAGAGAGGGAGAGGCTACAAACATATGGCTTTGTGTCAAACTTGTCTTCAACACAACATTAAACACAACCTAACAAAAAGCTTTTAAGAAAAAAGATGAAGGAAAAGTTGAAAAAAAGAGAAATAAACCAAAGTAAATATGAATAAAAAAGATGTAACATAAAAAGATGAAAAGAAAGATGAAAGAAAATGAAAAAAGATGTAAGATAAAAACAAATGAAAATGAAAAGATGAAAAAAAAAATGAAAGAAGCTGAAAGGCAAAAGAAAAGAGAAAAGAAAATCATAGAAAAATAAAAATCTAAGACAAATATGGCTAAAGTAAAATTCGAAAATGATTTTTGTAGAAGTAAAACTTTTTTTGGAATTAATAAAAAAAAAAAAAAGAAAACAAACCATTTCCAACAGTTTTTTTTTTTTTTTTAGCATATCAACCAATTAATAATTTCAATTTTTTTTTTTTTTTTTTGGGGGGGGGGGGTTCTGAAAACAAAACAAAAAAAATGCAACACACACTCCGTCTCATTTATATTAACAAACAAACAAAAAAATCTTTTAAAAGAAAAAAAAAAAAAAAAAAAAGTGCTTATGCAGTATAATTCGATTAAAAAATGGCATTTTAGATTAAACAAAAAATAAAAAACAAAACGATTGCATATTTACATATTTTTTAATTGGAATCCTTTGAGATGAGTAATTTGTATATTTTTATTTATTTATTTATTTGTGGACTGTTATCCTCATCTTTATATTTGTTGTTTCACAACGTTTCAGTCACTATTCCTCTGGCCTTCATCAGGTGGTTGTTAACCACGACAGAATAAGGATGCTCAATCTCCTAACTGTATCCACAGTAATTACTGCCTTCCATAGTTGTCGTTTCACCGTGTTTTGGCCAACTAATCCTCTGGCCTGCTTTGAGTAGGATTGAAACTGCTATCTTTAGACAATGCTCATCTGGAACCATAGAGATTCAACACTTCTATTCAATGGGCCACAGGCCTGCACTATGGTTCCAGGTGAGTATTGTTTGAAGATAGCGGTTTCAATCCTACCCAAAGCAGGCCAGAGGATTAGTTGGCCAAAACACCGTGAGACGACAACAACTATTGAAGGCAGTAATTACTGAGGATACAGTTAGGAGACTCAGCATTCCTATCCCATTGTGGTTTACCACCTGACAAAGGCCGGGGGGAGAATAGTTGGCCAAAACGTTGTGAAACAACAACGACGATGAGGATAACAGTCTGCAAATAAATAAATAAATATACGAACTTCATGTCATGTCAAGATTAGTAAAAATTCCAAAACTTATGAAAAATGATAGAGTAGAAGATCTGCTAAAATTATTTTAAAAAAAAAAGACAGATTTTTAGCGATCCGCCATTTTCTATTTTGAAATGGCGGATTTTTTATATTTTGGAAAAATCATAGACTGTTGTTATCTGCCCTTGATTTTACCTCTCCAAAATTAACAAATGCAAGAAAACTTTATGATTCAATAAATTTTATCTTTACTTGTAATAATTTTCTATTCAAGCATTTTTTGTCATTTTTTACTAATTTCCAAATGACATATAAGTACGTAATAATGGTTTCACCTGAAATGTGTTAATTTGAAATTTGAGTACGCTACACAAGCACCTAACAAAAAGAAATAATTTCAAAGAAAACTAGATATAACTTTCCAATTATTATTCCGCCCCTCGTGTTGCCAAAAACGATGAGAAATCGTGTATGTCAAGTATATGTCTCTCGGGTTTGTATTACTGTACACATAGATTCGAGAAAGTTGTAAAAAAAAAACAACAAAAAAACAAAAACAAATATATAACAAATAAATGTTATCAAAAGCAAGATAAGTTACTTTTCTACCTAACTGGATACTTTTTTAAGTGTTTTTATTTAATGTAACATGTTTATTCGGTTCGAAAAACAGTGTTTACCAATGTATTTGAAAAATGTAAATGGCGACGGACTGTGTTAAATATGTAAGTTTGGGAAAATGAGTTAAAACTAAAAAAAAAAAACTATACAAAATACTGTTAGAAACCCACTCAATATATGTTACTGTAACATAGGCTCATAGATATTCAATGGATTTCTAATAGTATTTTGTAGTTTTTTTTTTGTTTTAACTCATTTTCCCAAACTTACGTATGCAACAACACAGAGTCCGCTGCCATTTGTATTTTTCCAATGCATCGGTAAACACTATGTTTTTTTTTGCCAAATAAACACGTTACATTAAATAAAAACACTAAAAAAATATCCAGCGAGGTAGAAAAATAACTTATCTTGCCTTTGATAACATTTATTTATTATATATTTGTTTTTTGACAACCTTTTCGAATCTATGTGTACAGTAAAACAAACCCTGTCTCTCTTATCTGTCACTCCATGGGGGAAAAAAATGTAAACAGCACAGGCAGGAATTGCCAAAAAATTGTCACACTAAAAGATCCTTCTCAAGATTTCGAAAATTTACCGAAAATATTTGAACGAACATTTTTTCCTTGTTTAACATTTTGGACATAAAAAAATTAAAACGAAATGTAATTGAAAATTAGATTAAAAAAAGATTTTTTTTAAATTTATTCTGTACGATATTCATCCATCAGCGTTTTTTTTTTTTTTTTTTTTTTTTTTTTTCTAGATCATCATCTCATCAGCAGCGAACGATTTTATCGAATTTTTTTTTGTTTTTCCTATCGCAGCATAGCAACGCAGCATAGCATTTCAAGCGTGATTAGATTGGCCTTAGGTTATCATTCGCACAAGTTCAAAGCAAATAATATTTCTCCTTGATGCCATACGCAACTATACCAAACCACAATGCTCAGTTCTTTATTATCCCTATTTACAATACAATACAATTACACGGGACAGAGTTAGGGTCGTTTTTTAATGTGGAGAAAAGGAACAAAATAAAAATTATCTCAGTCCTGAAGGACTTCTACTCCACTGACAGAGAACAAGAAATTGAAGTGCAGCATTGATGCAGCATCTGAAGAACAGATACTACACTTTGAGGTATTTATTTGCTCCCCCATTGAGCAAATTAGGCACAAACCGATTTTTAATGTGAGGAGTGAAGGGGAAATGGGGACCAGCTCCCCGGGGAGTAGGGGAGCTGGATAGTGACAATTGGTATGAAGGGTTGCCCCTACATTGACCAAAGTTTTATATGTGGGGTTTTCCCCACATATGGTCTTTGCTTGCAGTATCTGCCGGAACAGATACTACACTTTGATCTTGTCCCGAAGGCCAAGTAGGTTGGTTGGATTTATTTGCTCCCCCACTGAGCAAATTAGGCACAAGGCCGTTTTTTAATGTGGAGAGTGAAGGGGAAATGGGGACCAGCTCCCCGGGGAGTAGGGGAGCTAGATAATGACAATTGGTATGAAGGGTTGCCCTTACATTGACCAAGGATTTATATGTGGGGTTTCCCCCCACATGTGGTCTTTGCTTGCAGTATCTGCCGGAACAGATACTACATTTTGATTTTGGCCAGAAGGCCACGAAGGTTCACGGTTCAGTTATTTATTATTGTCACAAAATTTGAAAAATTAAATATTGAATTTCGGAACTCATGAGTCTCTTGACTCCCAATTTTTCGTCTGCTAAAATTTTAATCACGTGATTACGGTGTAGCGTCAATAAAATAAACCATTCATTCAAGTGCCGCTTGTTATGAATTTAGCTGAATACGATATTAAAAATCACTTTATTAGTACTTATGCTATCGGACTGGCGGGTGTATTGTAACTATTCTGTACCTTCACCTAACAATTTAATAAAGAAAAAAGATATCATGAAACCTAAATTCAAGTTTTACAAATATATTTTTGTGACGAATTATGAAATTCATTCATAATTGTGAAATTATTCAAATATGAAGAAATAAAGCACGAGCGCAACTGAAAAAATACATATTTTTTAAATAATTATACAACACTTTAAATTTAAATCCGTGTATTCAAATGGTCCTTCGGAAAATAAATATGTAAAATAAAGTGGTGCAACATTAGCATTTTCAAGTTTTACGATATCTTCTTTGTTTATTAAATTGTTAGGTGAAAGTACAGAATAGTTACAATACACCCGCCAGCCCGGTAACATAAGTGCATAAGTACCAATAAAGTGATTTTTAATATCGTATTCAGCTAAATCCATAACAAGCGGCACTTGAATGAATGGTTTACTTTATTGACGCTACACCGTAACCACGTGATTAAAATTTTAGCAAGCGAAAAATTGGGAGTCAAAAAAGTCACGAGTTCCTGAATTTCAAGTGAAACCAATGTATCTACTGAATTGTCATGTCGCAGTAATGAAAATATCCAAAAATTATGAAACACAAAGTATAAAATTAAAGAAAACAGTTTTCGGAGAAATTAGCAATTTTGGCTTATCTAATAACGGAGGAGTGCTTATAATAACGGGGAGGTAATTCATTTTTGAAAACTGTCAAAAACTTAAGCCAATTCAAATTATAAGTTATTTCCCTTGTGTTTACATCACAAGTGACAAAACAAACATGGCCGAAATCATTTTTTTTTTTCGTTGAATCATGGAAATATGTGTTTTATGTAATAATACAGACATATTTAACTAATTATGACATGACAATTAGATAACATTTGTTTATTGTTAAAATTGATAAAAACAGTAAGTAGTTATTGTTTTTTAATGAAAACTTTTCATTTTTTTTTTTTTAGCCGTCGGATTTCCCTACAAGAACGAAGTAGAACCCGTTGTTCTTGGTCGACTTTTGTTAAGATTTTACATTTCAGAATTCAGTGCCATCATACTTTCATCGATGACGTGTGTTTCGGTGAATCCCACTCGGTGCCTCTTTGACAATATACTCAGGAGTTGGCTTTAATGAAACTGACAATATAGGGGGAGCCAAGTTCGAATCTAGTTGGGTTTATAGAACAAATTTTACGGTACTTGTACATCAAGACATTAAAAAATGAAAATATCGAGAAATGAAAATATCGAGAAAAAAAAAAAAGTTATATTGTACATATTCGTTATGGAACGAAGTTCTCCAGAAAAAAATTTCACTTAATTTCACCAAGTATTTTTTTTTTTTTTTTTTTTTACAGCGAAAAACCAATTTGCTATGACACCGAGCAAAAAAAAGTTATCTGCCCGTGGCGAGTTAAACATTTCTATAATGGCTGACTTCAACGCGCTCTCATAAAAACGTGTTTTTTCGCTGTAAAAAAACATTAAATTTTTTTTCAGAGATCTTCAGTCCAAAACGGATACGTACAATATAACCTTTTTTTTTTTCGATACTTTCATTTTTTAATGTCTTGACTAAACTGTAGAAGTACCAATTTTACTTATAGATGTTGGCAATCTTCATGTGGTCTCTCCTATAAGTACCCGATTCTACAAAGAATTATGGGAAACGAATACTAACTGAAAATGTCGTAGTTGGGTAATGTCACTAAATTAAGTTTTGAGTTGATTGCAATAAAAAAAATTTAAAAATCTGTGTAGACATTAAAAATGTTTTTTATGTTAAATATTTTTATATGAGGAATCATTTCGAGTTTATATTTATTTTATTTTTCAGCATTTAAACACGAGAAATACATGATTTAAATATGTAAATATTGCTTAAAAATTTAAATAGCCAATATGAAGTGCCTATAAGACGGCCATTTTAGTTTTTAAGCAATATTCATATATCTAAATCCAAATAAAATTTCTAGATGCTTAAAATAAAACAAATTTAGCACACAAGTATTGTTTGCAGTAAAAAAAAAAAAAATAGATAGCTAAGCAACTGCGCAAGTTACATAGAGTTTTGCCGCAACTAATCATAATAATGATAATCATAGGAGGATCAAGGAGGATAGAAAGATCGAGAAGAGAAAGCACTAACCAGACCTCCACTGGATGAGTGCAAAGAGGATTGGGACCATGGAGAGGCTTATCGCCATTCAAATTTTAATGAGGACCAATGGTTATGACCAACAAAAAATATCATTGGTAAACGGTTGTGATAACGCAAATTAATTTGCAAGGGTTATTCAAAGAGGTGGAGAGTACCGGAAATCTGGGGAGACTTATCACTCAGACTCCAGGGAACACCACAGGTTGTTATCAAAGAGAAATCTTTGAAGATTGCCTATGTGATTAAATAATAATAATAATCATAGTTATCGGTTTAACGTTCAGTTTTACATGTTGGCATGTGATAGACGGCTCTAAGAAATTAACTTTCAAACTAATCTGTCTCTGGCTAGGTCTTCATTCATTCCCATTTCTATAAAGTCTGTCCTTATAATTTATTCCCATGTTTTCCTTGGCTTTCCTCTGTGAACTGACCCTGCTACCTCAACTGACCTATAAAAATCTTGACGGAATTAATAAAATTGTGCTGCTTGTTTTTTTTTGCTTGTTTAGAAAAATAACAAAAATTGAAATTCTTCCAATGTGACCAAACCATCAGAGTCTCCGTTTTGCCATAAAACAACTGAAATATGTGGGACCATAAAAGATGAAATTAATATTTTGCAAATAAATTTTCTTTTCTTCCTAAAAAATCGTCATAAAATTATCATCATCATCATCTTAGAGACTGGCATGTGTAGGAGGGCTTTAAGAAATTTACTTTCAAACTAAACTATCTCTGGCCATGTCTTTATTTATCCCTCCTTCTCTAAAGTCTGTCCTTAAAATTTCCTCACGTTTTCGTTGGCCTTCACCTGTGAACTGGACCTTACCTCTTCTACACTTATTGACCCAAAAGGGAGAGGACAGTGGTCAAGTGGTTAATGATAACGGACTGACAACCTGGGTGCCCCAAGTTCGAATCCAGTTCGTTACACAAAAATCACTTTCACTTTGGATGTTGGCAACCTTCCTGTAATTTCCGATATCTTTCTAGAAAGAATTCTGACTAGAAAAATATCGGGGAAACCAATGCCAATAATAGAATCCTCGGATTCATACAATATAATGATGATGACTAACCCAAAACCTTTGACTATGACTATACCATCGAAGTCTCGTCTTCTTTGCACATCTTTCTATACTGATCAGATTTAATTTTCTGGTAAAAATAATAATAATCAGTTTAACATTCAGTTTTACATGTTGGCATGTGTTGGACAGCTCTCAGAAATTGACTTTCAAACTAATCTGTCTCTGGCTAGGTCTTCATTTACCCCTTTTTCTCTAAAGTCTTTCCTTATAATTTATCTCCATGTTTTTCTTGGCCTTTCCCTGTAAACTGACCCTTCTACCTCAACTGACCTATAAAAACTCGTGACGCAATCAAGGAAATTGTGCTGCTTGTTTAAAATAATAGCAAAAATCAGAAAAATGAATTTTAGACTAAAAGTAATTTTATCCAGAATTGGTGCTTTTATAATTTATATGTCATCCTCTTCTGCTTTAATAGTTTTTATATGGATGTAAGGAGGTTACCATCTAAATTTTTATATGCATGTAACAAGCTCACCATCTAAATAAAAAAATTAAAAAAAAGAAATCCTTCCATTGCACTATTTTTTTAAAAATTTATTTTCACATATTGGGTGTTTCATATATTTGAGACCCCTATGCCAGTAAGCAGTGATTAAGTCAGCTAGTGTGAATTTTGGCAAGGGTCACATTTAGTACAGATCAGGACAACCTGGTGTCAAACACAAAAAATATATTCCAACGATTACGCTATGATATGAGTCACATTTTCGAACAAGAGTAAACTAAGAGTTTCAGTTAGTCTCGCTCTGGAGGCTGTGCAGATGGGACGCTTCCTAATAATGTAGAATAACCAAGGCGAATCTCTTGAATAACTGAACTTTGGAATTGCCTCCTGGGACTGTACTAACATACTGACTGTACTAGCATACAGATATTCAAGTGTAATGTGAACAGACATCTCGCTGCTCAACTCCCTACATAGTATCCCTGTCGAATTGTTCCCAAATAGTAGTCCCTTACATCCAAGTGGTACTGTCCTGCTTTGGGTGAAAAAGCAGTATTAAAAAAAAAAAAAAAATGTTACTTCAATGTCTGCCCGTCTGTGTCTCAATTCTTAAGATAGAAAATAATTTTAGTTCTGTCTAAATTTAAACACAAATTCCATGAATACAACTTCTTTCCTAGAACCATCCGCCTGTGAAACACTGTTCCATTGGCCTGCTTCCCGGCTGGCTACAACATGGTCTTCAAGTCTAATGTAAACGAGTTTTTGTTAAACCGTCCCCTTAAATAATCAAGTTATGCCCTACTTACGCCATTTACGATTACTACACTACCATCTTACATTCATTAACTCATCCTCGAGTGGCCTTTGAGCCTTGATAAGCAAGAATTCCCTCGAAAAAAGAAAAAAAGTCTCTCTCTCTATAAGTAAATTCTCTCTCCAAAATAAAACCTTGAAAACTTAGCAAATTCTGCTCGTGTTTTCATGCAGGGGTAGTTTTATTTTTTTAGATGACATGAAACAACTGCCCACGAAATGACAACGAGAAGAAACGAATATAAAAACACACCACCTATAAACAACCCGCACACATGTATGTACAAAAAAGACTTTGATTTTGATTGCTCACCAGTGAGAACATAGCACGTGCAATCTCGTGTTTATGAAGACGGTACAGGTATTCTAACTTGGTGCCACACATCTGTCACTGTTATGTTTATAGAGCTACATCAGTAATGCCATGTAACCTATAGCTAGGGGTGGGGGAGGATTAGGGAATTCATACCTTTTTAAAAATAATTAACTCGAAAGTAGATATAAGCAATATACTGAACGCCAACGAATTGAAAATATGTGCATTTTGTAGACTGTTATTCTTATTCTTCATAGTTATTGTTGTTTCACCATATTCCGGCCAACTTATCCTCTGACCTTCTTCAGGTGATTAAAAAGATCGCACAAATTACGAAGTCTCAAAAAAATTAAAAAAAAAAAAAAAAAAAAAAAAAAATTAATAATTGTTTTAAAAAAGCTGAGCATGCAAGTTTTCTCTCCATGAGCAAAAAACATTTACTTTCATCATGACTAATGTTTGTGCAAAATTTTTTTAAAAATCCAAGGCGTGGTTAGCGAGAAAAGTGCGAACAGACGAATGGGCAGCGAATGACAGTTTATTATTAGGTTCAACCCCTTCTTTGTCGAGGGACAAAATAATTTTTATTTTACCTTTTTGTAATATTTTTTTGTATTCAAGAAATTCACGGATAAGCAAAATGGAATAGTTGGTCATGGGAGCTTGGAAGTTAAGGAGGATCAATACGCAGGAGTCAAACAGAAGGTCAATGGCTGAGGAGATATGTCTATAGGTCACGCCCTAATAATGGGATGAAAAAATGCAGTTTTGTTTAGGATTAGTGACCACTAGATTACGAGAGAACCAGAATATCGACAGAGGAGGACATGTAACAAATGTTCTCATCTGAACAGAATCAGATTGTTGGCCAGTTAATTATCACCACCCTGTTTGATCTTACGCTGGGAAAACCTTTCCGAAAAGAATTTCAGGTTTACATTACAATCCACAGAGGGACGAAAAAGTTGTCATAAAACAAATATATAACAAATAAATGTTATCAAAGACAAGATATACAGTTAGGTCAAAACTTAACTTAAGTTTTTAATGTTTTTATTTTTATGCAAAATGTTTATTCGGTTTGAAAAACAAGTGATATTGAGCACTATCGGAGAATAAGAAAAAATAGCCGCAATGTGTCTTTTCATCTTTGAAGTCTCGATAATCACTTCCAAAAAAGAAATAAAACAAAATAGATGGTAGAAACCCACCACATAAATGTCACAGTAACATTCATCGGGTGAGTTTCTACCACCATTTTGTTTCATTTCTTTTTTGAAGTGATTGAGATTTCAAAGACATCGCGGCCATTGTTTCTTGTTCTTCGGTAGCGCTCAATAATACTTGTTTTTCAAACCGAATAAACATTTTTGCATAAAATAAAAACACTAAAAGCTTATACAGTTAAGTAAAAAAGTAACTTATCTTGTCTTTCATAACATTTATTTGTTATATATTTGTTTTTGACAACTTTTTCGTACCTCTGTGCATAGTAAAACCACTCTGAAATTTCTAACCAATTTGATATTGTGCAGAGAGAAATTTTTTCCAACCAACTTACTACACTGATTTACAAATCAGAAAAGAACTTTTCATTTCGAAGCTTTTAAATTATTCTTTGATTACTTAATAATCTTTGAAAAGTTTTTACGGTCTTATTTTAGTTAAGAATTATTGAAATTAGTTTTTTTTTTTTTTTTTTTTTAAGAATTATAGAAAACACTTTTTAATATCTTTTAAAACTATTTTAGGAATATTATGTATTGGATAAGTTTTTTTTTTATATTTCAAATTTTATTTTGATTTCAATCTTTTTTATATACTTTCCTAGAAATATATTTATATAAATTCAAATAAACTTATAAAATTAAAAAAAAACAGCAAAAAAAAAACAGCAAAAAAAAAACAACGTATTTTTATAATTTTATGAACATATTTCTTATAAAATTTCAACTTCTACTTTTTAATTTTATTAAAAGTGCAAATAAAGACTAATTGTGTTATCTTTTTTATAATTTTGTTAATCCTTATTTTATACTTTTCAAAAATGTCCTTTTCTTATATTTTATTCCAATAAATCGTTTCACAATAGAAATGCTGAAGAACAATGCGAACAAAGTGAAGGAACTGATTTGCCTTGTCACCGCTTCCAGTTGCACTACACTGTAAGTTACGAAGCATGTTAGCTGACTATAACCAAATAATAAAAATACAGAAAAATCTTTATGATGTTCATAGTCATCAAGGAACAAAGATATCATATTCCAAAAATCGCGTAAATTAATCAAGTATTTTTTTGTTTGTTTCTAATTAAGAAAACCAAATTTTATGACTTCAGTGAGACGCAGTGATATTTTGTCAACCATATTTTTCATCCAGCATAAATAAAGGGGAGACAACTCAATTCGAAGTATTGAGATCAAACTCAGTCTTATAATGAATGCATTTCGCATTAGAATCGTTAAAAATTGTACATTTTTATTTTCTTAAAATAAAAAAAAAATAAAAATACTTTATCAATTTACATTATTTTTGGAATATGACTTTTTTTCTGTGTCAAGTGACGTACATCATAAAAACTTTTATGGGTTATAAAAATTAAAAAAAAAAAATGGTCTCATAGGTATTTACCCATCACCCTCTTCCATATCGAAGAAGAATGATGAGGTACAAGATCATTTATATTCATGACGGAAACCAATGGCAACGACGATCATCATCGTCGTCATCGGTTTAACGTCAATTTTTACATGCTGGCATGTGTTGGACAGCTTTAGGAACTTGTTTTCCAAGCTAACCCTGACCAGGTCTTTATTTATTCCTCTTTCAATTCTACTTTTATCACTTCTCCCGTTTTGCATGGTGTTTCCTTGTGAACCGGACCTGTTACCTCAACTGTTCTACATCTACTAACCCAAAAACTCTTATCCGTTCTTTTAATGGTTCAACTTCGAACTGGCATACAAAGAAATGAGATAAATTAAGAATTACACCTCATATTATTCGAAATGGTGGCGGAATTTGCCGGGTGGAGGGATTTAAGAAAACTAATTTACAATCAAGTCGTGTTTATAAGTATTTTTTTTTTTTTTTTAAATAGGATTTTGAAAGATATAGGTACTTAGGCAGTATAAGGACTCTGCTATCGTTGGAATCGTCGGGGCAGTTTATGGAAAACATCAGAACGTGCTGAAACACTGAGCGCCTTAACCATAATACAAAAAATTTTTTTTAAAACGTCTGTTATCATTGGTTTATTATATATATAAATCCCCGAAACAGTGTTTCATGGTAAACAACTGATGATCCCTTGAAAAATAAAAAAATTGGTATTATAGTAAATTCGAGAGAGTTGATGCAGTGATTGCAGGTGATTAAATGACTTACTGACTAAGTGTTTTTTTTTTTAACGAATGATAAAAAGTAATTTTTTGTGTAGTTTCAAATGTTAAAAAACTTCAAAGACATATATATATATATATATATATATATATATATATATGTAAATATTTATCCTCATGTGAACAAAAAAATTCTTTAAAAAATCATAAAAAGAAAAAAAAAATCACATAAAAATATTTTAAAACTTTGTCTACTATAAGTTGTTTGTTATTCAAAAAATAAATATTTATTCCTGAAACTTACCTTATAATGGTTGTTTTTTTTTCTCGATTTGAATTTCAATTTGCTTAAAGTTCGTGAAAATTGTCCAATAATTATTAAAAAATATTGTTTTCACTTAAATTTACATTAAACTAGATTTGTACTGAGTGAAATAATATTTTTCATTGGAAAAATTTACCAGCATTTGAGAAAAAAAAGAAAAAAAAATATCTGAAAACTTTTCTTTGACCCATTCCAGCATTTTCCATATACCACCCGGATGATTTCAACACTAACCCTAACCACTCAGATGATTCCGACGTTAGCACAACCTGCTGCATATGTACCAAAACTTGTTTTAGTTTCCCTTACTTTTTTTTATTTCAATAAATATTTGATTAATAATACAAAAATCCAACGTCTATATATCCAAGTAACGTGTAGACGAGAAACACGCACACACGTGAAATCTTGTCTGATAGTTTTATTCATACAGAGACATGAAGCATTGTGAATTGGAACAAAAATTAAAATTGCTTTTTTTTTATATATACAGAGGAGTTACCACTTATCAAGTCCCAGAAGCCACTCAAGGATAAGGGTTAATAAGCGTACAGTGGTCAGTGGTACAATGTCCTAGTAACTGTCAATGGAAATTTGGTAAATTGGATTACTTAAGGGAAACGGCTCATCAAGAACTTATTTACGTTGGACTTGAAGAGGATCATATTGAAGTCAGCCGGAAAGCAGGCAAATGAAAGAGTTCCACACGTGTGCAGTTCTAAGAAAGAAACTTTGTTCATGGAATCTACGTTTATGTTTAGGTACAGATAAGGAGTGGGGTAAATTATCGATAGTGTCTTCAGCTAGACGAGTGTTTCTCGTGAAAGTTTGGCAAAGGGGGGGGACCATAGATTGGAGCTCAGACGAGTACTTACTCCTGTCAAAATGATTTCTCCTTATTACAGAACAGATACTATCCTATAATAGTTGAATTTTTTAACCGAATTTTTTTTAATGAAATTTTAAAAAGTTTTTTAATGGAATTTAAAAAAAAAATCGTTTTTAGCCTTTCCTTTCACTAAATATTCAATGAAATAAAAATAGTTCAGTGTATTATAACCAAAGATATATATATATATAGGCACAGAACACATTCACAGACATAAAATTTTGTCTGATAAAAGTCAATTCATCAATTAAGGAGTCAACTTGGCACAAGGACAAGATTAGTTGAGCACCTGATTGAGGATACCGACAACAGTTTGCGAGATAAGTCTGCTAAACCTTGCGGGAGTGCAGCAAGGTGGTCAAGAGGCAAGAAAAGTCGTTTTTTTTTGCTTTTTAACAGATTTTCAAAAGTAAACAATTTTTTTTTTTTTTTTTAAAGTCATTTTCTTTAAAGAGTTTTTTTCGTATTAAAAATGCAAAGATTGCAGGAGAAATTCAGGTTCAATTGTTGGATATTAGGGACACTACGTCAACAGCGATTAAGTTAACGAGTGTGGACTTTGATAA
This sequence comes from Euprymna scolopes, assembly GCF_053919585.1. NCBI lineage: Eukaryota > Metazoa > Mollusca > Cephalopoda > Sepiida > Sepiolidae > Euprymna > Euprymna scolopes. Next base: position 18,141,801 of record NC_136511.1, on the reverse strand, counting down.
AGGTCACACCGAGTACATGTCATGATAACCCAGATTTGTAAAATAGAATCATTCCCAGAGTTGAATAAAAGATGGGCGATGTAAAATTGAGGTAAGGGCGGGGTGGAGGTAGCAGATCAAACAGCAATACGAGTCGAAATGATGAGTGACATCACGTTTTTCAAACTGAGAGAAAACAAGGGTTTCCAAATCAGCCTGTCTGTGGAAGCTGAAAGAGGAACATCGAACATTACGATACTGCCATGTGTTGTAAAAGGCAGTCGGTTAATAATGCAGAAAGCTTTGATAATCGCTAAGTGTGAAATGTTATATCGGCTTAACATCTGTCCAAATGTTTCCATTTTAGTTACAAATTCAACTAAATAATTAGCTAAGAGAATATTAGTCTCTCCCGAGTCAATTCTCTTCAAAAATAAAATCTTTAAGAAACTCTCAGCAAACGTCACCTCGTGTCTTTTCTGCACGGAAAGAAGTTTTATTTGCATAGCAACCACTAGACAAAACTGAGCGAACGAAAAGCATTACACAATTATTTAAACGCATTTATGCTTATCTGTTCGTCTGTCACACGGAAGTTTACAATAGCATTTCCAGCAATGAATACATCAATTTAATCGGGGGTGGGGACACATCTTCATCTTATTCCAAATGCGTTCAAACATCTGCAATGAATGGATAAATCTACTTTTGAGAGTATTGTAACGAGTTGCATCTTTTATTACAATTAGATGCATCAATGCATCATGGTAAGTCTGTCAGTTGGTATGTCATGCTCAAGTTCGAAATAGTACTTTCAACAATGAATGAATCATTGATCGAATTGGGGGGGTATCATATTTAGATGTTGTTGCAACAGTGTTAACACGGGGCAAAATGAATCTGCAACACATTGTGAATCATAGCGATCCTGAAATAAATGGTTGCACCTAATGCAGGTTTAGAAAAATCTGTCCGTCAAGTTTGAAGTCACATAGTCATCGCATGGGTGCAAGTTCGACAGATGCATTTTAGCGAATGGATCCATTTTTTTTTTTTTTTTTTTTTTTTTAGATGTGAATATTGTAACGAGCCTCATCTTATGTTTTTGAATTTTTTAGATGAGTATCCGTTATTCGTATTATTTGGATTCATCAGATTACTGTTCTCATTTTGAGTGTCATTTTCACAACGTTTCAGTCGATGTAACCTCTGGCCTTCTTCAGGTTTATCTTGTCCAAATTCCAGAGTTCAACAACGTACACCTGAAGAAGTTTGGAGATTACATCGACCAAAACGTGCAAACAATACTCAAGATGAGAATCTAAATAATACAAGTCTCTTTCGTGATTTTTTATTATCACAAAACTTAGTTTTTTTTGTTTTTTTTTAATTCAATTTTTAGGTGCAAGTCTACAGTTGAACCTAATTAAAAAATAAAATATATATATATAATAAAATGACTGCAGAAATTCCCCTTTGGACCAAAGTAGTATAGGTTTGCAACAACAGATGCCACATACAAATTCGATACATCTAAGCTAATAGTCACTATCTTATGTAGCTTTCGACACCATTTTTAGGCACATTTATCATAATAAAATACTACATTACATTCTATGAGCAACACCATCACAATCGCTACATCTTTAGAGGAAGATTTCCCTATTTTTCTCTCTAAATATTTTGTCCTACCACTATCAGTTGTCACCAGGACAAATTCTACACGTTCCAAACTGTGATAACACTGACCGTAACTGGCTCATATATACATAGACCTAACAATCTTTCCAATTTCCGATTCATAAATAATAACATCTTTCTCACCAAAATCCATCCTTTCTGATTGGCTGAGCTCTGAAAATTCTCATATTTCGGAATTCAGTTCTTCATTTTATAAATAAGCGCTTACTAACATTAAAACATTGTGTCACTAAGACACATTATTTCGCCTAGCGTCGAGTTCATTTAATGTGTAGGTCATTTCAGTCATGTAAGGTCAAAAAGTAAATAAGAATCTCCTTCGTCTTTGCCAAAACAAAAAAAAAAATTACACAGCCCTTGCAATCAAATTTTTTTTACCATTAAACACACTACATGTAGATTGGTGATGTTTAAAACTGATGCATTTCATATATTTTTATATATTGAAGAGTTTAGCTCCTAAATATTTGCGTCTTTTATATTAAGATTTCTCCTTAAAAACAAATGCTCCATAGAGAATGTTTATGTTGAAACTGTTGAAACTCTGGACTAAACTGAAGTGGTCAAATATTTGTGTTTTTTATTATACCAAAAAAAACAAACAAAAAAAAAATACCGAAGTTCATCGAATGAAATAAAACTTATTTTTTGCCAACAATTTTATTTCCGCAATATTTCTTTCAATAAAATTTTGTAACCCCCCCCCCAGAACAAATCGTAATAAAAACGCGATTACTTGGAAGTTAAACTTTTCAATATATATATATATATATATATATATATGAAATACATCAGTTTAAAATATCACCAATCTACACAAGCACAAAAAAATAACTTGTAAAATACATCAATTTCTATATATTTACGCACAGTTTTTTCAATTTGGCTTTTTTGTTTGTGAAAATCTGGCTATAGTTATCGATTTGGCCTTTTTTTCGGCCTTTTTTCTGAAAGATTTGGCTTCAAATATTTAGTAGAATATGGCAACCCAATTAGGGTCAGCTATTGGACATGTTTACCTTTAAAACACAACTTTCAGATTGCAAAATAATTAAAAAAAAAAAAAAAAAAAAAAAAAGAATTGGTGGACCTGAACAATGCTGCCTCTAACATTTACCTTTTTTTTTTTTTTTTTAATTTTATTTTTCACTAATTTGCAAATTTTTTCAGATAATTATCAGCACTTACAGGCTTAAATTTAGAATTATAATGTTCTACAGTGGATATCCACATTTTGGCCATTCCCGTCGTTATTGCTGCCCCCAGCATTTAGATTTTTCCGTTTCAATTTTTCGCAAATTTCTACGGTGCTTATAGATTGCACGCTTAGCTTTCACATTACCAAAATACCTTGGAAAAAAACTGTACACACCTTATCAACAGAAAAGGGAAACATTTAACGGCTAGGGGCAGTATTAACAACTGATGTGGCAAAAAAAAAAAAAAAAAAAAAAGGTGTGTTCAATTTATTAGAATGTTATTACGAATTGATTCTCAACTATTACAGTCATTAAAAATACCTCAAATTTCTTTTTGGTTCCCCAACAAAAGGATGGATGGTGGACCTGTAAATTCACTCCTGTCCGTTCGTCTGTCCGCACTTTTCTCAATAACTACTCCTTGGAATTTTTAAAAAATTTTGCACAAACATTAAACATGATCTGAGTAAAAAAGTAACAGAATGGATTTTCCAGGAAAACTGATCGCCCCCCCCCTCCCCGCCCCCAGGAGTGCCTCTCAGGTTAAAATGGCTAAAATTTACACTTTTGTGCTTATTAAAAAAATTGATGCCTTGGATTTTTATAAAACTTTCTGAAAAGTTGTAACTAACTGATTTCTATATAATTTTGTCTATACTTCGCAATAACTCTTGGGTGTGCCCCGGGGGTTATTTTAGGGCTAATAAAAACACTCCATATTTGGGACTATTTTACCATATTTGTCCAAACTTTTGTGTATGTCTATTTATTAGCAGTTTTGCATGGTGCTGAACTCAAATTAAATGTGTTAAGGCCCTGGGGACTTTTGGGGCTAAATGGAGTGTGTGTGTGGGGGGGGGGGACATGCTGAACTTAGGCATTTTTTTTATGCCTCGTTGATTGCGCACTCACAGGGAACCATGCGTGCTTCACTTGTTTAATCTGAAAATTAAGCCTTTACTTGATAATTGCCGGAAAAGATTACAACAAAGTTAAAAGGAAAAATTTAAAGGCTACGGGAATCATTATTGTTCAGGTCCACAGCAGTGTTTTTTTGTTGTTTCTTTTCCTCGTGACAAGGTTTCTCTCCAGAATAAATGCACGGGTTATTTTTGTTGATTCTTCTATTTTCATTCTATTTTACAAGCGGATGATAACAACTGCTTTCTAATAGGCCACACTACCCTACTTTTTTTTGAAACGTTAGGTGAAAGCACAAAATAATCACATAATCAAATTCCCATGTTAAGAATGGGGTTATAGATACTAACGTTACTTTAGCATGGTACATTCATTTTAACCACGGGCACTAGTGCCTACGATTTTACTGCGCCGGCAGTGGCTTCAACTATCCACCATAGTTTTTTCTTTCTTTTTGTAATAAATAAATAAGTAAATATATATATATATGTTGGGTGGGGGCATATTTCCACCAGGCAATTCCGCCACACGGGTTCTGCTAGTGTGTGTGTGTGTGTATATGATGTACATACACATCATGGAACGAAGTTGTCATATTCCGAAAATCACTAAAATTTATTAAGTTTTTTTTTTTTTTAAATTATAGTATTTTTTTTATTTAAAAAAAAAAAAAAAAAAAAAAAAAATCTAACTTTATGAGTTACCCAAAAAGAGACTCGCGTTGCCATCTGAAATAAACAAGAGCGGATAATTCCACAATTCAAACTTGCAAGATCAGCCTTGTAATGTTAACGGTTTTGCATTAATCACTTAAAAAATGATTTTCTTAAAAAAAAAAAAAATACTTTATCTGTTTACCTGATTTTTGGAATGTGATATTTTTGTTCCGTAACGAGTATGTACATTAAAGATTTCATATATATATATATATATATATATATATTTTATTTAGGTAGAACTGGATTTGCACCGTTTTTATTTTTTCCCTTCAGTTACGCAGTTTTTTTTTATTGTACATTTATTGTATTTCCAAATTTTGAAATATATTTTGCTTTCAAGAATTGTTTTAAAACCATTTTATAATTGTTTTTTTTTTGTTAATTTAAATTAATTTCGGTTTATTTTCATATCCTTAAAATGCAATGTCAAATTAAAAAAAACATTTACGGTCACTTATTTTTCTTGTTTTTTTTCTACCAACGAAAAAAAAAAAACAAAAAACAAAAAAAAAAAAAACGGATTAAAAATCTTTTTTTTTTTAAATGTTTTGAATATAAGATGTAAAGAAAAGAGAATAAATTAATTTTTTTTTTAAATCGAAATTTTAAAATGGTCAGGAAATTAGTTGTTAACTAAATATATTTCTTTTGATTTTCATCAATAAAATGGAAAGTAAAGTTAAAAAAAAATAAATATTTTCCACTACTTTTTAATTTTTATAAAAAAAAAAAAAAAAAAAAAAATTTTTAACAGACAGAATAAGTTGTAAGCAAAAAAAGAAATTGTTATTTTAAATAAACTCGACTCCACATTCACACAGAATGGGTTGAGCTGCCTCCTTTCATAAAACAGCATCTTCGAATGAACGCAAACCATGCATGACTGTCCGCAGTGACCAAGATAGTGATAGGCAGCGAGAGTCTGGATCAGCAGCAAACACTGTAGATCTGTGGACCGCAGCTAGATTTAACGTCACCTTTGATAGTGTGTAACCACACCTTTAGCTAATCTTCCGGGCATCTTTGCCAATCTTAGAATGGTTTTGGAGATATTGCATTGTGGATGAACTATCCTGGGTTGTTGCATGCAGTGTGGCCAAACCAACAAAGTCTTCTCTTTAAAAGGATTGGGTTAAGGGAAGATGATCCTGCATCGCATCCCGAAATAAACTGAATAAATTATTGGTTAATTATTTTTCATTAAACATTTTAAAAAAGTGACAGGAACTTAGTTGCCAACCGAATATTTTCTTTTTTGATTTTCGCGCATTTAAAGAGTTTTTATTTTTAATCATTTGAATTCTAAGTGCGACGCTGCAAGAAGTTAAGGCACTTGAACTGTAAAGAAGCCAATTTAAAACTTTTAAAAAATAAAAAACAGGGAAAATAAATTATGCAAAGGTAGTTTTTTTTTCTTTTCTTTTTATTGTAGCAAAAAGCTGATTATTGTGCTAATTTATCAGAGCTCAACTTATAATGACCTTGTGCCAAGTTAGTTTTTACTGTATAGGAGTTTAAGTGACTTTTTTGTTTTTATTATAAAAAAAAAAAAAGTCGACAAAACGTATTCAGCATTACGCATGCTTAAAAAACAATTTCTATTTTTTTTGACAATAAAAATATGTAAATATATTCATCATAGTTACTGGCTCTCTCATCAAATTCTAAATAGCATATTTTTTTCAAAATGAAATTTAATATTTTTCTGTATACTATCTATAAAGTATCAGCTAGGCAAAGATGGAAATTTACCTACCCAGGTACTGTACAACACCACTATAAACTAACCTTTAAAATAAAGGCAAAGTTCATTTTGTCCGCACTGCTATAAGGGAAGTGAAACTTGGCATCTCAAAATCAGCCAAGAGAAAAAAAATTAGACGCGTTTGATCCAAATACCTTAGGATTCTACGGTTCAAATGTAGTGATTGAATTACTAACCAAGAAGTCAGAGATTGCACTAACCAACAAGTAGTATCAATAAGTTGCAAAGGATGTCTCGGCTGGCTTGAACATACCCTAAGATTGGCTCCAAAAAGAATTGCTAACCAAGAGTTCCTGATAGAAAAAGAGGAAGACCAAAAATGAGTGAAGGAGATAATCTACAGAGATTTGATAGCAACGAAAAAAATAAAACTGGAGGGATGTTATCAATCTGGCTTTAGATTGAAAACGATGGTATATTTGACTGCCACATGAATGTCCCAAAGTTCACGTTGACAATGAAAATGGATAAAAATTAATTTACATTAAAGTCAACTCATTTTACTACAGAATCCGCCTAAAGAACATGTAGTCAATTCTAAAAAAAAATTGTAAAAGCTTTGAAAAATAAGATTCCCCTTTAATATAGTTTTCGTTTTTTAAGAAAAAAAAATTAGACTCAAAAAATTGAATCTTAAGAAAAAAAAAAAACTTCTAAAGTATTTATATTCACTTTAATACAAAAATTCTAACATGTCTAAAATTTTTATATTGGGTAAAAACTAAACAGTGGAAAAAAGTTGCTCTTTAATAAAATCAGTTAAAAAAAATACTCAAAGCAAAGTTTATTTTTTAAATACAAACATTCAACAGCAGTGTAATTTAAGTAAAATTAAACACGACCACAAAATTATAGAATTAATTAGCAGGGATACTTCATGCTGCCTGGGATCTTCATTAGTTTGTGCATCAAAACTAAATTTATAAAGAATCCATCGGACTACTTTTCTCATCGAGTGATTTTCACAACATTTCGGTCGATGTAAACTCAGACTTTCTCCACAAGGACCCGTGGCTCAGTGGTTAGCGTACTTGGAAAAAATCAATTGTAAAAAGTGATATTCTCCTGAAGATTGAAGGTTCAATCTTCAGTGTGGGCGACCGAAAAATACAATTGCGAATTACTTAGGACCTCTATCCAGTCATGGCTGACGGAACAAGAGCATGCTACCCCCGTGAAGTAAATAAAGGGTTCCGCTCAAAATTCCGTCCAAATTCCTGAGTTCGACAAGATACACCTGAAGAAGGTCGAAGGTTACATCGACTGAAACATTATGAAAAATCACACTGAAGATGAGAACAGTATTCCGATGGATCCAAATAATACGAATAAATTTATAAATTGTTAATAAAAGTTGAAGAATTCCTCAAAGTGATCTCTTTGAAAGATGAGAGATTCTGGTACAACCATTCACATCACTTCTTGCCTCCAATCTAGTAATGTTAAAAATCTAGGTAGTGTGCACCCAGAAATTATTTTGACAAAAAGCATACCCCCGGCCAAATGTAAGAAACAAAATAATTATCAAATATACCAAAAGGTCATTTGAATAAAAAATTATGAACCTGACACCTGCACGGGAAGAAACAACAAACTTTGTCAAGAAGAGAAGTTAAATGCATAATGTTTGAGAGGCTGTTTTTGGCAAAAAGGGTTACACAGGTGTAATCAAGTTGCAAAGTCAGGTCAATTCAGTGAAATGGTAATGGCTGAATAGGGTGTGGTTACAGTGACCATACCATCCCAAAAGGGATGTTTCAGGTTGTTACAAATGGTTATATAATAACTGAAAGAGATATTGTTTGATAATTTGGGTTTGAGAAGAGAAGAATCAACCTGTCGAATTCTTGCATCTCCCTTCCGAACAACCAACCAGCCATCACCGTCAATAAAGAGATATATTTATCAGCGAGTCCTTTTTTTTTTTTTTAATACAGCAGAAATATAACAGTAAGATTAATGTCTTCAAACCTAGCTTGCCTGACATCCACATGCAAACAAGATCAAGCACATATTGAGCCATAAGGGATTTGGTTTTGTGCTCCTAAAAAAAAAAAAAAAAGAAAGAAAAAGAAAAGAAAAAAAGATTCTTGTCCAAAATTCCCTGATATAAACAAAAAATACAGAAAAATCTGTATGATGTACACACCTGTGATGAAATGAAAATATCATATTTCAAAAATCACAAAAATTGATTAAGTAGTTTTATTTTTTAAATAAAATAATCTTTAAGCAGTTAATGGAATTTATAGGTATTATAAAATAAATCTTGCGAGTTTGAATGGAGTTATCCCCCCCCCTTTTTTTTTAGATGGTTTTTCAAAATGGCAGACAAGATGGCCGATCTTCCGTTGCTCATAAAATTTTATTTGTTTTTTTAAAATAAAGCTTGATCAATTTACGTGATATTTGGAAAATGATTTACTTTTGTTTTGCCACGGTTACGTAACATACAGATTTTTCTTTATTTGCTTTTTAATATAGACTGAATTCTGAACGAAAACCAAAGATTTTATCTTTAATACAAACACTAAGGAATACAGCCAAAAATGGTGGGAAGGGTGAAAGATGAGAAAGATCAAAAGTGGAAAAAGGAATCTACTTGTCCCTTCTCATTAAGGACAAGATGCAATATAAAGGTCCCTTTTTTTTTTTTTTAAACGGGGAAAGAGGGAAAGAGTTGAGCACCTCAAAAAGAGCCCAGGTTCACTTTACAAAATGATAGTCTGAAAGCACCCATTCCCTTTTGTATTTCTCACATGTGATGTGAGAGAACCAGGTAATAAACACATCCCTCTGAGATAAATGTATAGAAAGAAGAATGACCAACTCTGACTTTTCCAAGAAATGGGTTGTGGAGGTGACAGAAGAGAATAGACACTTGTTTGACATTTTGAAAACACAAAAAATTAACATAGAAATATTTAAAAAAAAAAAAAAAAAAAAAAAGGGGGGGGGGTGTAAAAAAAAATTTAAAAAAAGAAAAAAAAAAAAGGAAAAAGTCAACTTTAAATTGTTGGTTTTTTATTCCGTTAATCTGAAAGCCTTACAAAGCGATAAAAACGAATACAAATGGAGGAGAACAAAATAACAAAAAAAAAAAAAAAAAAAAATGAATAAAAAGGTCTGCTTTAAAGTCTAGGAAAAATAAAATCTAAAATAAATAAACATTTTGAAGATTATAAACTCACACGCATGCACTCATATGCATATAGATGTGGCTATATATGTATATATGTGTAGAGTAGATATGTTTGATTAAAATTCAAAGAGCATATGCACAAAAAATATTTAAAAAAAAAAGGCAATCTTTTTAAAGAAATGTTAGATATAAATATAATACATGTTAGCAACTCGATATACAAAAACCAGATGACAAAAGAAAAAACATGAAAAAAAAAAAAAAAAATACAAAAAAAAAAGAATGGTTTGAGTGAGATGTAATAGAAGATGCTGGAAAAATTCCAGTGTTCGACAGAGTTGTCCAAACTGCAAAATGGATTAAAAAAAAGTGGATGGCAGTAAGACACGAATCTAAGTTTTAATCTGCAACGACATCATGATCGGATGTGCGACAGCAAACGAAACAAAAAGATCCCTTTAAGCGTGCTACTTCAGAAACTTGGTATCAGTGGTATTTTAGATGCCTGATATAGCATCTCGGATGGTTTGGCCATGGACATCGTGCACCTCCTACATTAACTCCATAATACGCCTGGACACCCCAGACACTAGGAAGCATGGTAGACCGAGTAAGGCGTAGTTTGTGTGACAAGTAATTTGCCCGCATGACTGCCATCAATCATTTGGATCGAACTGCATGAAGAGAACGTACAAAATGTTGAATTGGAGTGTATGGAGAACAGAGGTGAGACAGCATCTTGTGTTGCTTGTTTAGGAGTTCAGGAAGACACCCACAACACCTTAAATATCAAAACTGGATAATGATGCAGATATTATTTTGATTGGGGAAATAGGAGGGAAGTTATAAGCTTGAATCTGAAATTTCTAAAAAGGGATAGGACATAGAAGGAAAAAAAAAAGGAAAAAAAAAACAAAAAAAACAGCTCAGACTCCTTAAGATGACCCAGATAGAAAGGTCAAACTCATATCTATTTTGCTGTTTCTGAACTAAATCATGTACACTGGTCAGTTATCGTTTGGCCACGCGAATAAAAAAACATCTGTACGCACGTTTGTGATTTTCTTCTTGTACAGAGATAGATATCAGCCAGTTTCGATGACTGCTGCATCGGACATCCGACGCGAGTGGAATGAAAACAACAACTGTCAATGTCAATGGTCAAGAAGAGTATGCGCAATTGTTGTCACCATTGAGGTTATAGATTTTTATTACCTCAATCGTAATAACAGGGACGTGCGCAAGAGAAAGAAAAAAAACAATCCCTGAAAAATTGTGCTTGACAACTGAATGAAATATCCAACTGTAGTTATCAATGTTCACAGGATTTGATTTTTTTTATTTGAAAAAAAAAATAAAAAAATTTTTTTTATCCTTTTTCTTCGAACATGTCCTCTCCCTATTTTTTTTTTTTTTTTGGAGAAATTTTTTATCAACAAGTATATCAATCGTATAATGTTAACATATAGCAGAAAAAAAAATTCAAAATCTTCAAGTCTTTATATATTTATAAGGCAAATTAGAAGTAACCAAATAGTAAAAACGTGTTCATTTTAATTATTAAAATTTATTGATATTAATGGGATAATTATTTACCTCCCCTCTGAGAGGTCAGACAAAAGATCAGGTGTCACTTTGATGAAAGTGTTTCTGTGACACAAACTGGATTCAAACTTGGAACATTCAGGCTTTTGCTCCGTACCGAGATATAAAACAGTCAGCAAAGACTAAGTTTAGAATCCAATAGGTTCAGTAAACTTAGTAAATATAAATAATATAGTAATCCCCATCAAATAAAAAAAAAAAAGAAGCTCAATATAACCAGGACAGGAAAAGACTTGTTATAGAAAAAAAAAAAAAAATTAAAGAATAAAAATATTTTACATTAATTTATTGTTCGACAGGATACTAAAAAAATGGTATATTGAAGTTTCAATATACCTTTTGAGTATCCTGTCAAACTATAAATTAATGTAAAATATATTTTTACAGTTTTTAATTTTTCTTTATATATATATATATATATATATATATATATATAAAAATGCACTTTGCTTATATTATTATTACTTATTATAGTACATTTTATCATTTATATACCTCTATCATAAGATATTGAGCAATTGTTAAAGACATAACATCTTAGTTTGGTTCTGTTCCGATTTTGAAGTTTGTTTTATTTGTGTAGATGTTTTTTCGGTTTTTTTTTTGGACTTCAACCAATCTTTGTAAGTAGTCAAATATGAAAGGACTATTTTGTTTATTTCCCTGCAAACATTTTGTAAAATATATATATAAAAAAAAACAAAAAAAAAAAAAAATCAAAATTCAAAGTGGTTTTATCCAATGCCAAACTGACCAACATTACAAGAAAGAAAGTCCCAGGAAGATAAAAAAAAAAAAAAAAAAAAAAAAATTAAATCTTCCAAGTATAAACTAGGAAAATCGGAACAGGTAAGTTAGTAACATTAACCTTTAATTTTCTTACTGAGGAGGGCAGGGGGAGAATGACCTATGCAAAAAAAGAAAAAACAATTTTTTTCAAAGAACACGTAGTTACAAATTAAAATGATACAGTTGATCTGAATTAATCGAATAGTTTGAGCATTTGCTGAAAAATATATTGAACTCAATCAGAATGTAAAAGAAATAAACGTTTTGGTTTAGAAGAGACAGAAGATTAAAAAAAAAAAAAAAAAAAAAAAAAAAAAAAAAAAAAAATGGGAGAAAAGAGAAAATACAATGGTGACACTTGTCATCAAGTCTGCAAGTTTGTAGCACTTTTTAAAGACATGATTTCTTAGTTTGGCTCTGTTCCAATTTGGAGGTTTGTTTTACTTGCATGTACACATGTGTATATAGATTTTGACATGGATATGATAGCAGGTGTACAACTCTGTCCTCATCATCCGTCAACCAATGTATACTACATCTCACTACTTTATGAAAAACGTAAAGTCGATAATTATCAACGTTTGAAACAAAAAAAGTTGTATAGCAAGTTGCTAAATAATAATTCGCAAATTTTCAAAGAAAAAAAAAATTTTTTTAAATTAAAAAAAACTTAAAAAAAACTGGTTCAATGATACACGAGAGGTACAGTGTTAAAAAAACCCAAAAAAACATAACATTTTCCTTTGGATTAGGAGCACAAACTAACCGTAATATTTGAGTCTTTTCAACTTTAGACTAACAAATAGAAATTAAATTTCTTGTTAGAATAAAAGGCTGCACATAAGCTTATGAATAACCAGGATAGTATATACTTAGGCCCCATGCACCTCATGACAAAAAAAATTTTTTTTTTTTTAATTAGTTAACACTACATCACGGACATTCAAAATTCAAAAGCGATTTTAAAGCCTTTAAACTTCTGATTAAGTTTAATTTTCTAGCTTGAATTAATATTTAACAACAAAGACAAAGTATATTGTTTAGTCACATTTCTAAACCAAAGGCAAAAATAATTTTTTGGGCTGTGCCTCTTGTATCAAAGGACCCAAACTTGATGATAGATTATAAGAAAATATTTTACAAAGAAAATGGCCGGGGGTTGGGGGCATTGAAGAGTCGACTGAAATATATTTTGGAGAAATAGAAAGAGATGTTAAGAAATCTCGGATTTTTTAAATGCTGCTTTAGAATTTTGTTGTTGTAGTTATTGTTTAATACTGTCGAGTAAAATATGAAAATTTAACAAAGAAAAGTTCCAAAATAAGAAATTGGAACGAAAAAAAGTTTTAATTCTTTCTTTTTCTTTCTTTGAAAGGAATTGAAGAAAATGGTTTCAGGTTTTCAGCAGAATTGAAACAAATTATTCTTTGAAGGGGGATTCATACATTTTTCTTTTTTCTTTTTCAAGAATTTAATTTTCAATTAAGTTTGATTATTGAAATCGGTGACAATATGGTATTATGGCAACGACTGCAGGAAAATGCTCTCCAAGTTGAATGGAGATCTCAGACCTTTTTGAAAAGGTTTACCACAAAATATTAAAGTTTTTTGATTCAATAAATATTTGCTCAACAACTGAATTCTTTGATATTATTGTTCTATCTACCTTTGCCTCGTACGATTTTCTACCAAACATTGTCATTACTACCAATAATCAATTTCTTACACACTACTCATTAATGCTTCAAGCAAACTACAATACCCTTCTAAGTTTTATTTTCTCCCCTTTCTTTTCTATAAAGGATAAAGAAAATTCTTCAACTCTCAAACAAAACGTTTTTGTAGTCCCAAACACAACCTAAATAAAAAAATTTAAAAAAATTAATTATAAGAAGTAAATGAAATAAATATCCTTTTCAAAACAACAAGTGAAAAAAGAAAAAAAAAACAATTTCAGCAGAAAGGAGTTCAAATACTAAGTAAACCTAAAGCCCTGGGTGGGAGGAAGCATTTGAATAAAAGAATCACACTCTCTTTTTTTTTTTTTTTTTGCAAGTAGTAAGATAAGAAACAAAATGATTGCACTCAGGAAGATTATGTATGCATTGTAGCAAGGAGAGGGGCATTTTAGAATTTTTATTAATCTTTCAAGGAAAGTCCAGAATACTTAACACTTGATAATTAAAAAAAAATATATATATATATATATCTCAAAATAAAAATTCTCTAGCTAACTAATCAAGTTTTAATGTTCATAACACTACACTTTTTTTTACTTCTATAAAATATGTCATCAATTGACATTTTGTGGCAGACAACAGTTTGAGGTAGCCATTAACAGTCGATTGTTAAGATGACAGATTTTCTACAAGAAAAAAGTGTGCAAATGTTAAAACTTAAAAGTTGGGTAGAGAATTTCATGATATATTATGTTGATTTAAAAAAAAATTTTATTATGAGTTATTGAATGTTAACTATTTTGGACTTTAACCAATCTTTGTAAGTAGTTATATACGAAATGACATTTTTGGTCTTCCTTCAATCATATCTAGTAAAACGATCTTTCATATCTTTATTAAAAAAAAAAAAAAGAAAAAAAAAAAAAAAAAAATCAAAATTCAAAGTGGTTTTATCCGATGCCAAACTGACCAATTTCTTCAGCATTGCAAGAAAGAAAGTTCCAGGAAGAGAAAGAAAGAATTAAATCTTCTGAAATATAGACTATGAAAATTGGAACAGGTTAGTTTGTAACATTAACAATTTTTTTGCTGTTGGAGGAGGGGGAGGGGGGATCCATGCAAAAAAAAATAAAAAAATTGTTTTTAAATTTTCAAAGAACGCGTAGTTGCAAATCAAAAAAGTTCCAATGATTTGAACTTGTTGAATATTTTGAGCATTTGTTGAAAAGTAAGTTGATGAACTCAACCAGGATGAAAGAAAAAATAAACGTCTTGGTTTAGAAGAGACGAAAAAAAAAAATGGGTGGAAGAAAAAAAAAAAAAATGGTGACAACATTTGTCATCAAGTCTGCAATTTTTGAGGACTTTTACTCTTTAGACCATTGCCCGTGAGGAAGCCATCGTCTGAAAATAGAAAAAAAAAAAATTATTTTTATTAAAAAGACAAATACAACTATTACAGAATCTAATAAAATAATGGTTCGGTTTGGTATGAAGCTGTACGGAAAGTTCTGTTTTAGAAGTGTAACAACCAATTTTATAATTGTTGAAACATATTGGCAGGCAGAGGATTTAGTCACATACTATTTAACATACACCAAATATCCTAACTTCTTACAGTTTTCCTGAAAGATGTTAAATTGCATCATTTTTGTTTATGAAAATTAAAAGAGGAAATAACTCTCATAGCTTAAAGAGGGAAATAACTGATAACTAAATAAACTTGTTTTTGAAGGAAACTGGTATTGGTAATAATAATTGAAAATATAAACTAAATTAAAATTAAATTAAATCAACTTTAATTTTTCTAAAACGATTCTATTACAATAAACAAAAATCGCGCTAATTATTAAAATAGATTTTCTTTAATGTAATATACAAATGAGATTACTTTCTAAATACAGATTTCCTTTGAATAAATCGCATATATAGAAATCATTCTAGAATGAAAATGAGTAAATATCAGATATTTACGTTTCTCTCATCACGAGATGTGACAAGGTCAGAAAGTGGGACAAGGAGTCAGTGCTCCAAGAAGAGTACTTCGGCCCTACAAAATATACACGAGTAGCCCCATTAGCATTCCTCTGTGAGAGTGCCTAACACACGCAATAAACTTGCTCTTCCTGAAAGCTGGGAGGGTGAACCTCCTAGGGCTACACAAAATGTTTTGCAAAAAAAACAGCAAGAAGGCCACCGAAATGGACTAGTGTCTGTCGGACTGATTGTCAAGGTGGCATCTTGACTTATGTGTACCACGAAAATATGCAGACCACTTTTCAGTATGAAAATCTATTTATGAAACCTTTTGTACATAATCAAATTGTCAACAGACAGACAGGAATACAGTTTATGATAGATTAGAATATCAGTACTAAGACAGGTAAAATTAATCCTCTGAACAAAAGTTTTACACAACTTCAAAGATTAAAATCAAGATATAATGATACTAAATCTTATGTCTAGAATCCTTATTCAAATGTTTTTGTTTCTAGAAAATGTCTAGAATTTACAGATTAAACTTAACGAGTCTTGAGAAATTGAAATTCAAGAAATTTTGATTTATTGTTGTCTAATGACACATGGATCAAATCCAACGCATTTGGCCCCTAATGACTCTTTGAAAGAACCTAAAAACATGGGATAATATTTATTAATTGATATCGAATACCTATTAACATTTCACAAAAAACAGAAGCATCCGGATTTTTCAGAAAAGGTTTTTATCCCTCCCTTTTTCTGCTTTTGCATAAAACTGAATAAATTAAATATAGCCTACATTTGGATCACTTATATGTACAATAGTTTTGCCAGTGTAAAAATTAAAAGTGATTCATCAAGGAAAGAAAAAAGATAAATTGTCAAAGCCTTAAAATATAATTGATGTTCAAGGGAGATAATTGAAATGAAAGCAAATTTTCTTTTGTAAATATATTAATATTAAAGCTACGAGTATGTCAAGCAAGTTATACATTGATGTTGGTTGTTTTTGTTTTACGGCATATCAACCCTGTTCAGGTTAGTTAATGCCGAATCCAGTTACTTTGAAAAAGTTTTTAATAGAATATATATATATATTTTTTTTTTTTTTCAAGTTGGTTTCTATTTAACCCATAGTTGGGACCCTAACAGGTACTACCACTTTAGGGGAGCAATGGCAATTAAAGGGTGGCTCCACACTCCACAAAGCCCGCAAGCTGGGGCCTCACCATCGGATATAGTTTAAGGTCATATCTAGGACCACGGTTATACATTAAAAAAAGTTAGATTAATGGATGGCAAGTAGTTTTTTTGTTGTTTTTTTTTGTTTGCTTGTAATTAAATAAATGAGGGTTTGTTTACATATTTTTTTTGATTCTTAAGACGACTGTTCTCATGTTGAGCATTAATGTCACGTTTCGGTCAATTAACCTTATCGATGGAATCCATCTGTTCAAAGCACGAGACAAAAATGTATGAGAACACGTAACCAGAAATATTTCAATCTATATAATTATACAACTCAAATGACTTTGTAACGGGGGTTGTAACCCAACATCCGGTTTACAACTTCAAGTTGCGCATGCATACATAAACATAAACCCATAACAGCGTAAACAAATAAACACAAATCACTGGAATCATTTGCAAGTCCATTATATGACCATCAGTAATATTCAAGACAAAATTGCTGGACCATCTTATCAAATTGAAGTCTAAAAGGCACAATTCGAGGTCTGGTCCACAGCCTGGTTTCCTTTCTTGGACAAGCATTTGCAAATACAGAGGATTGAACCTATTTATGCAATTCAAGTACAATGTTTGGAGTAGGGGTTCGGAAAGCGACAATACCGCAGCTGTTTAGAAATCCAACAAAGTAAAACTTTCGTTGAGAATTAAGTCTTAGTATAATCCTAGTAAATCCTGAAAATACTTGAAAAACGTAGTCAAATCCTTTCCATATTGGTAGAATTCTGTAGAAAAAACGCAAGATCCAAATAGGAATTCTGAAACTTACAATTCTGGTCATTCTCTTGCGACTTGTGTTTTCGTTTATGTTTACACAACTTTTTATGCAACTCTATTTGCCACGCTTTTCTTTTCTGCTCACTTGTTAATTGTTGTCTCCTTATTTACCGGCCATTTTTTAAATTATACGCGTTTTGTTTTGTTTCCTCTCTTGATTTGCTGTATACCATGCATTTGAAAAGTCATTGTGTGTTTTTGTTGTACTCAGTTTGATTCGCAGGTGTTTTCGTACGGTGAGTTTTCGTTTCTTTCACTTTCGTCAACTTAAATATTTTCATCTGGAGTGTCATTTTCACATTTCGATTAATGTAGCCCTCAACCTTCAGGTGTATCTTGTCGAATTTTGTGATGTTTCTGTCAAACTTGAGAATCTGCACAAAATTTCAAACAGAACCCTTTATTTTAGCAGGTTATCCCCCGTGAAATAAATGAGACACAAGATGAGAACAGTAGTCTGATGAATCCAAATAATATGAATCATCAATCCTCATCTGAAAAATTAAAAAAAGCAAAGGATTGAACTTCCTATCAGCATCAAAAGTTGCATCATTGGACATCTTGAATTCTCCTCGCCGGATTTCAAATCTTACTTTGACAAAGCACCAATGGATCTTCCATGGCACAGAGACCCTTTCAAAACTGAAATTGAACTTATTGAAGATGAAGCTGAAGAGCTGATAGAGTTCAAGGTTTCAAAAGCAATGAAGCTGGCCTTTAGTAACAAAGACCTGTCCAACTTTTGGTTGCCCATTCAGGACGTGCATCCTCTACTCAGCAAGACAGCATATGTAATGCTCATACAATCCGCTATAACAAATTTTTGAAAATATGGATTTTCTGAACTAGTGACCATTTAAAATAAAGTCCAGAAACAATCTTGAGGCGAGGAATGATATTCATCTTGCAGTGTACAAGACGGAGCCGGACAGAAGACGCCTAGTCACACAAACTCCACAAGTGTATCAATTTCAGCAAAATATGCACTTTGATTTATAATTTTAGAAAAAACTAAAACAACATAAAATAAAATCTGCATTGTTTTTTGTTGAAATGCAGGGGGAGGGGCACGAGTGTTGAAATACTCGGTAAGGGGCCACAGGTATATTTGATGTCTAATCCCGGTGTTGAGATTTTATTGAAATATAAAAAATTGCATCATCTCAGAAACGATCGTACATTGATTGTTAATGTTCAGTTCTTGGTGCCTAAGTAAATGATTTCTCCACCACAGGAGGCAACAAAATTTTAATACAGCAATACCAGATTAATTACCCTTGTATAAATTTTGCCAGTAAATTGATTTAACAAATAAAACATTTCATTTAAAAATAAAACAAATGTTAGATTAAACAAATAATACGAAACAAATAAAAATGGAAAGTTAAGGAACAGAAAGTTTTAAAAACATACTTCACACTAATCTATCGTTCATTAACATTTAAACTTAAGAAAATTGGAAGTGACATCGACCAAATGTTGTAAACATGACACTCAAGATGAGAACAGTAGTCTAAATAATATGAATAATCTATCCTCATCTAAAAAATTTAAAAACAAAACAAAAAGCAAACAAAAAAAACTATTGTTTTTTTCAAAGGGTAAGAGATAATTCAGAAAGAAATTTAATTAAAAAAGGAGAAAAAACAAAAAAAAAACAAAGAAAAAAAACAAAGAAACAAACAAAAAAGAAAAAACAAAAAAGAAAGAAAGAAACAAAGCACAAATAATCTAGGGATTTAACTAAGAGACCCCAACTTCTTAAGACCTAAATCCAGTCTTGCAGAAAAAAAAAGGGGGGGGGGAGAAAAAAGAAAAAAAAGGACAACATCAAAACGACACAGAGTAAAGAGAATCATGTTAGCCACTAACATCTAATGTTGAAGAAACGCCGGGTCAAGAATATACCATGGAAGAGTAGAAGGAGAAGAAGAGGGAGTTGTTCAACGGAGTAGTAGTAGTAGTAGTAGAAAGCTGTTAGTATTTTATTTTTTTTATTTTTTTCTCTCTCTCTCATCATTTGTGTTGCATCTTCATTCTTGTTTTAAAGGTGACGGTAGTTCTGGCTGCTGTTGCCCCCTTACACGATGGGGGAAGCTCATTTCAGCACTGAGCAGCTGGAACAACAGAGAAAGACGAGGCGTCAACAATGGAGCTTTGCGTAATGGAAGAAGAAGAACACTGCAAGCATTCTCCTTCCTGGCACCCCAACCCCCATTAAAAAAAAAAAAAAAAAAAAAAAAATTATACACTAAGGTCAGAAAATTTCTCCAATATTAAAAAAAAAAAAAAAGTTCCTGGCCAGATTCCCTTATATTAAGAAAAAAAAAAAAAAAAAGAACTCTTTATGATGTACGTACTCATGCCAAAAATATCATATTCCAAAAATCATAATAAAATTACTTGATCAATTTATTAAAAACATAAGAAATTAATAGGAATTTGTAAAGCATTACAACATAAATCTAATATGAATTATATCCCTTTGTTTCTTGATTTTTTTTTTTTTTCTTAAGTGGTGAGCATATCAGATACTCATAAAATTTCATTTTCATATTTGAAAAATAAAAGTACTTGATCAATATACATGATTTTTGGAATATGATATTTTGCACATCATACAGATTTTTCTATATTTTGTTTTTTAATATAAGGACAATTCTGGACAAAAAACAAATGTATTACAAAGGCAATTAAAAACATATCTAAATCCGACTTGTTCAATTGGACTCTGAAATATCTTTCGAATGAACTATGAAAAAAAAAAAAATATATATATATATATATATGTTACCCGCTAAAAGATTATATTATGGTTTATGGAGACAAAATTGGATTATCTACCTTCATAAAGCGAGTTGTGAGTATATATTTGTAGGTATGGGATTCACACCTAAACTAATAGATTATCATGAAGTTTGGAAAAAAGTTATTAGGCGTGATGCGTCAAAATATGGTCTATAGTTTGCGTTTTTTTGCAAACAAGGTCAAGGTCAAAATAATAATCATATCTTCGGTTTCCCCTTTGTGTAGAAGCTGGATGTAATTTATACTAAATTTTTTTATATAGTCGATTATTTAAGAATAGTGTTGGGACGATTAATTGGAATCGGGAATCAGAAAAATCAGAAGATTTGGGGGTATCAGAATCAGTATTGGAAAAATTGGTGCCTATTTTTCGATGCCAAAACGATTCTTTTAATTGTTTTTTTTTTTTTATTATTTTATTTTATTTGATTTTGTTTAAACCAAAATCTTCCATTGCTGGTAATAATGATAAAAACAAATATTTATTGATTTTAAAATACCAGTAAAGCTAAAATCTATAGATCATCCTCCACAAGTGTAATTTGACGTTTACGAAAATATCTGCATATTTAACATGTTTTTACGAAAATCAAAGAAAATAATCTTATAGTTAAATAATTAGCGATTTATAAAAAATCGGAATCGGTAATTGTATTGGAATAGAGAATTTAAAACAGAATCAGTAATTGTATCGGAATCGGGAAAAATATTGGAATCGTCCCATCACTATTTAAAGGGTCGGTACATTTTTGAACCGCATGTTGAGGTTTAGTGCACAAGATTTATTTATTTTTTTTTCTACAGAAATGTTTGATTGCGTGTAATGTCAGCAAATTTAATACATAAGCTAAACAAACGTGCAGAATAAAAGACTAGCGTTGAGACAATCGTAATGGGTATCAGAATCGGAACATTTTGAGGTATTGAAATTGCGAAAAATTTGTGCCTATTTCCGATGTCAAAAACGATTCCTTCATTTTTGTTTTTGTGTCACAATTTCCTATTGCTGATATTAATGATAAACAGTTATTAATTTTAAACTGTTACTGAAACTAAAATGTACAGAAAACCCTCCAGAAGTATATTTTTGCGTTTGCCAAAATACATATACACATATTTTATGGGTTTTTACGGTATTCCAAAAAATTCAAAGAAAAAAAAAAAAAAAAAAAAAAAAAAATTGGTAAATTTAGAGATTTTAAAAGGAATCGAAATCAGGAAAAAATTTTGGAATTGTACCATCACGAATAGAGACCCACCACCCCATCCATTAGTTTGTACATAGCACAAGAAATTTACAGAGAAATGGAGAATGTGAAATAGAAAAGTGTGCAATTGGAACACGAGAAAAAAAATTTAAAAAAATAATCGCATAAAATTTTATGCTTGTTTAAATTGGTGATCTTTTAAGTCGACACTTTTCAAGTGAAAACATTACACACTTATGTGTCATCGCGAAATTAATATAAATTCACAAAAAATTTATAAAAATGATCCAGAAGTTGTGCTAGATGTATTCAACGAATCATCCACAATTACGTTGCAACAATTTTTTTTTTTTATAAATGGCAAATTCTTAATTTAAGTCAATAAAAATCAAGGGAGATAATCCAATATTCCATACAGAATTGGTCTGAACTGTTTCATGTTAAAAACCTTTTTTTTTTAAATTTTATTATCTATTTTTTTTTTTTATTACATTTTCACCCAAACAAGGCACGTTGCCACTTAGATGTAGAGGGCTACTATCAGGGACATAATCTACAGGGGTACTATGTGGGAAGTTGGGCAGCAAGATGTCGGTTCACATTACACTTGAACTTCTGCATGTCAGTACAGTTGGGGAAGCAGGAACCTGGAAGGGAATTCCAAAGTCTAGCGGTTCTGGGGAAGAAATTACTGGAGTAGAAGGCTCCCTTACATCTAGGGATCTCAACTGTGAAGGGATGGGATTTTGCTGCTTGTCGGGTTGATCGGGGGTATTTACGTCGAGGGGGTACAAGTGTTTGCAGTTCGTCGGAGCATTCACCATTAAAGTATTTGTAGAACAGGCAGAGGCGATAAAACTAAAATTTGATAAACTATTTTTACTTGTAATTTTTTTTCTACAACATTTTTGGAATTTTTACTAATTCTGACATGACACATTAAGTACGTAATGTTTTAACCTGAAACACGTTGGTTCAAAAGATGTCG
Source organism: Euprymna scolopes (assembly GCF_053919585.1). NCBI lineage: Eukaryota > Metazoa > Mollusca > Cephalopoda > Sepiida > Sepiolidae > Euprymna > Euprymna scolopes. The sequence continues at coordinate 18,119,293 of NC_136511.1, read as the reverse complement.
AGAAACACTCGAAACCTTGTTACAGTTTAATTTCTAGTGCCGTGCATAAACTGACAACCATGACGGTGCATCTCTTTCATACGTTTTTCAGTAATTTTGTCGACTGTCGGATTTTGTCTCCATAAACTATGACTTTTGACGGATAACCATTTCTCAGAGGCTCATTAAAAGATGTCACCTCAATTAACAGGATGCCTGAAACACAAAAACGCAATTTAATTAAAACTTTTGACAACAAGAACAATAGAGCAAGTCAGATTAAGATACGAGTCGCCATTGTAATACATTTTTTATTTGCATTTCTAAAGAAACCATATATATCATAAATATATGTATAGATGCAGTCTAATCTCTCGACCAGCAGTAATTATCACTTCCTACACTGATGATTGCATAAGCATGAAACACTAGTGTCTCTAGATATAAAAATAATATTTATTTTTAAAAAATATATCTATATTGAATGACCCCTACCCCGCAGGGGGGAAAAAAAATTTAAAGAAAGGATACTACACATGGAATCGTTAATAAAAATTCAAATCTCTCCAATCCAACAATACTTGGTAAAAATTTGGCCTGTGTCTGACTTGTCCACCAAGTCTCAGTCCTGAATCTCCAACAGTCTTGTTTTATTATCGTTTGCAGTTAATATTAGTCAAGGTTCCAACCTCAACAGTCAGTCAGACAGAAACTAGGCCGTTTTGGTGGCCTGTCGCTGTCTGACTCCTGCAAAATGTTCTGTGTAGTCCTAGTAGGTCTACCCTCCCAGGCCTTGCCTCCCAGCTTTCAGGAGAAGGAAAGTTTATCACTTGTTGCCCGAGGCGCCCTCACTGAGAAATGCCAACAGGGCTACTCAGTCATGTTTGCAGGACCGAATTACTCATTCTTTATGAGCACCTACATTTTTCCACCTTCCAACCTTATGTCACATCCTCTCCACAGTGAGAGAGAGGTAAATATCGTTCGATGGTAAGCACACCTGGATACAATGTCAAGTTGTCAATACCTGTGACACCTCTTGATACTTCCCTGATTGGGTTGTGATGGTCCTCCTCAGTCCAAAAAAGGTCTGGGGATTGCTTTAAAAGAGATTATCGTTGAAATAATCCCACAGATAAAAATCAAGTCCGGTCTGTTCGGTTCATTCAGAATCATAACATGTACTGATGACATGATCATTAGTGTTGGCAATAAAATAAAGACTTGGACACTCGTGACAAAAACTTGGTGGACATTTAGTTAAGTTTATTTGTGTCAAATATGGTTGCATTGCAGCAAAGAGTGAATTTTACACAACGATTTCATGAGTTGCATGTCCCTTAGATGATCTAATATATATATATATATATATATATTTTAGTCCTCCACATACAATACTGTTTCGCAGCTCATCAGTGCGGCTATATATATATATATATATATATATATATATATATATATATACATACATACACACAAATGAAAGAGGAGGAATAAAAGTTATATATAACCATTATTTTTTTTTTTTTTTTTTTTTTTACACAATGATCACCACTTATCAAGGCCCGGAAGCCACTCAGGGATAAAGGTTATTGCAAGTACATTACGTTAGTGTGAAGATTTGATGAAGTGTTTACTTAAGGGGGTGGTTCATTAGGAATTTGTTAACGTTGGACTTGAAACCATCCAAGTTGTAGTCAGGTGGGAAGCAGGCAGATGGAACAGAGTTCCACAGGCGTGCAGTTCTAAGAAAGAAGCTTTGTTCATGGAATCCACGTTTTGATTTAGGCACAGATAAAGAGTGGGGGAAATTTTTCATAGTGGATTCAGCTAGACGGGTGTTTTTCGTGAAAGACTGGTGAGGGGGGACCAGAGATTGGAGTTAAGACGAGCACCTGCCATGGAAGTAACGATAAAACAAGGATAGGCTCGCAACGTCTCTTCTGTGGGAGAGAGGTTGCAGGGAAGAGAAAAGAGCATCCCCCACTAAGCCACGAAGTCTATTTTGTACTCGGTCAAGGCAGAATAGGCTGTTTTTAGCAGCTCCTGCCCAGATATGGCAGCAGTATTCCATCCTCGGACGTACTTGGCTTTTATATAGATAGAGAATTACATCAGTAGTGAGATATCTTCTGGAGTGGTAGAAGGATCCCACTATCTTTCCAGCGACCTTGGCAACAGACTTGATGTACGTGTTCTATTTCAGATCAGGAGTAAAGGTCAAACCCAGAAGCTTGTCAAAACATGGGGCCTCTCCCCGACGAGAGCCATCCATCCCAATTGATGCCAGATGGGGATCAGAGCGTTGATGATGTAAAGATAGGAGTTTGGTTTTAGATGCATTAAAAGGTAACCAGCCACGTCTTCCCCCACTGAACCACGCGCTCGAGATCAGAGGAGAGAGAATCAGAGAGAACTTTGTCATTTACAGCCTTTGATGTGTTGCCGTAGATGGTCGTGTCATCAGCATAGATGTCAACGAATGATTTAAGTATGTGTTTAGGGAGGTCATTGATGTAGATCAGGAAGAGAGTTGGGCCCAGGATTGACCCCTGAGGGACTCCAGCATTAATACTCCAGGCCTCTGATTTTTGTCCATCGACCACTACTCTTATGAGCCTATCGGAGAGAAATGATTTAATGATTGAGAAAACATTTCCAGTTATACCGTAGCTGGAAATCTTGTGAAGTACACCCTTATGCCATACCTTGTCGAAGGCCTTTGATATGTCAAGAGCAATTGCCCTGGAAAGGAAGCCTTTGTCAAGAGACTCACTAATCCTGTGAGATATAACCGTTAGCACATCTGCGGTAGATCTTGCAGAGCGGAAACCATATTGTGTGTCACTAAGAAGGTTGTTTCTGCTGAGGTGGTTGACTATTTCTCTATTTAATATGGATTCCAGCAACTTACTCATAACTCACAGGAGGCTTATTGGTCTGTACTGAGAGGGAGATGACTTCTCACCTGAATTCTTAAATACAGGGCAAACTGATGAGGTCTTCCAGGGAGTCGGAAAGCACTTCTCCTTAAGGCAACGCTTAAACAGTTTCGTAAGTATGGGAGCAAGTTCTGGTTGAAGCTTTTTTAACACTATAATTGGGATGCCGTCAGGGCCAGTTGTTTTACTGGAATCAAGGTTCTTGATTAGCTTGGCGACCTCACGCATGGATATTTGTATGTTACCTAGCGTGTTCTGTGTTATAGGAGTAAATATGGGGAGCTGATGGCCTTCGTCGCATCGGGTAGAATTAGCTGCAAAGTTCTTTGCAAATAGTTTGGCCTTGTCTGATGCTGACGAGATGACCTCTGGTCCATTGATAATGGTTGGGATAGAACAGATAAGGAAAAGTTAAGGGAAAAATTAAGAAAAAACTCTTTAGACCATGGTATTTTGAAACTAAATGCTTCTCATCAGAAAAGGAGTGCCAGAATTATACAAAATGAAAATATAGATGAAAACTGGTTTAATGACATTTAGATATGAAATGAGAATGGCCATGGCCTAAAAAGGTTTTTTTTCCTTAACTTTTCCTTATTGACTGATGATATAATATAAAGTTATATATAACTTATTCCTCATCTTTCATGTAATATTGTTTGCTCCTCTAATGTTGAGCTTTTCTTATCTTGATAAGTTTTGGTTTGTTAAGGATAACTCTTTGAGATATATATATATAACATAAAGAGTAGGTAGTAGTTTGCTTGAAGCATTGTTGGTAAAGAAATATATATATTTTGTTTTTTAAAGCCAAAAACAATGCGGAGGGAGACCGGAAAAGATGAAGTAAAAAAGAAAAACAAACATATGTAGATGAGTATGGTTGAGTAGGGGAGTGTCTAACCTTTATTTAACTATCATTCTTCACTTCAATGTATAAACATTTATAACCAAGTTGCTGGTATGTCCAGTGTATGTAAAGTCCGTGGGTGGTGTGGGACTTCGATTAATTTCGAGAGAAAGGTACCTCTCTTTTTCAAAATAGAAGACAAAAGTGGATTCAAGATGGCGGAGAGAGCGTGGCAATCCTGCAGAAATATTTTATTTTACTTATATATTTATTACATTATTTCTGTTGTAAGCTTTGGTTATATATTTACATATATGCATTTTTTTTTTTATTTTATTTTGTTTTATACAATATTGCGTAATTTATCATTATTGTTTTTTGGGGTTTTTTTTTTTGTTTATCCGATGCTGTTGTTGAAGTTTTTATTTATCTTTTTTTTTTGTGTTCTGTTTTAAGTTGTTTTATTAATGTTTTTATTTTGTTTTACCTTTTATGTATCCGTATTTGTGTGTTGAGAAGGTGATAATTCTCAGTTATAATACGAAATTAATCAAAGTTCCACACCACCCACGGACTTTACATACACCGGACATACCAGCAACTTGGTAATAAATGTTTATACATTGAAGTGAAGAATGATAGTTAAATAAAGGTTAGACACTCCTCTACTCAACCATACTCGTCTACATATGTTTGTTTGTTTTTTTTACTTCATCTTTTCTGGTCTCCCTCCGCATTGTTTTTGGCTTTAAAAAACAATATATATATATATATATATATATATTGAAGTGATATCCTTTTTATACAATAGCAGTTAATGAAGTCAAGACTAACCTACCACTCTGAAATTTGGAGGCTTTTTATTAAATATTAATTTAGGCTAAAAAAAAAAAAAAAAAAAATTGTACATAATCGTTTATTAATGGCTATAAAATTAAATTAGTTACAAAATATTTTTCGACCAACTGATTTGCTGCATAGAAAATAATTTACTTTGGTTTCATATTCAGTCGAAATATTTAATCAAAACTTGATCTAATTCCATTTTTGTATCAATTTTATTTTCTCTCGTAAAATCAATTAATACAGCAAATCTTGAGCTTGTCAGTTTTCCGTGTTGATGGTCTTCGTTTAAAGAATAAGCTAATAACAAAACTAGGTTATGGTCAGCTAACGTACTTCCTAACTTCCGGTGTGTCTGCTACCAGAAGCGGTAACAAGACAAATCAGTTTCATCACTTATTGTTCAGTATTTCTATTGTGAAGCGATTTATTGAAATAAAATACAAGAAAAGGACGTTACTGAAAAATATACAATAAAAAGTACAATTATGCAGATAAAAATAATTATTCTTAAGTCTTTATTAAGCAGCACATTAATAAAAAAGAGTAGGGGTTTTCAATAAGTCTTAAAAAAAAAAAAAAAAAAAATTTGATAATTAAAAAAAAAAAAATCAAATAAAAATAATTTCAATAATTCTTAATTAAAATAAGACTGAAAACTTTTCAACGAATATTAAATAAAAGATAAAAAAACGTAATAAAAAAAAGTACATGCACAGGCGTGAGAGGAAAACAAAAGCAAAGGAACTTATTTGCCTTGCCACCGTTTCCGGTAGCACTACACCTGAAACTAGGAAGTACTTTAGCTGACTATAACCAAAAACTTATACAAATTTTGTTTTTCAATGGGTCCCCCCCCTCCTTACCCCTAAACAATAGTTTTAGCCTAGAATCACACTAAGGCAACCAGCAGAAGACATCGTTTGGAGATGATAGCAATTAATAAATTCACAATAAAATCACAAGAAATTTTTTTAAGCTTGGATTAAAAAACAAAAAACAGATTAATTCATTTTTTGCAACCAAAGGAGAAAGAAAAAGAAAAATCAGTGAGCAATGAAATAAACTATGACAAAATAATAATGTATGGAAACAATACAAGAAACTAAAACCAACAAAAATAAGGAAGGAAAGAAGGCAATAAATAAATAAATAAATAAAAGAAGCTATATTTGATGAAAATGGTCAGGAAAAAAAAAAGAAAAAAAAAAAAAAAAAATGGACATTTCAAGTTACAACACCAAAATGAAAAATTACATAAAAAAGTTTCAATTTTATACATTTCGTGATCACCAGCGTAAAATTAACTATAAATAAATTAAAAATGTTATAAGGATTTAAAAAAATAAGCCAAAATAAAAAAAATAAAAATATAAACAAATCTATACATATACAACAGCAGACACATATCTATGTGTAAATATTTAACTGACAAACTTTTGAACCACTGGTCACATAACACTGAAATTAACAGGAAATATTAATCATACACCAAGGATGATTTATAATAAGTAAAATCTTTGTTTGGATGAATAACGTGTACAAAATTCGGCTAGTCGAAATGCAAAATTTTCATTTCAACTTACCTAGATATTTATATCTCTTTCTGCTCAAATCCAATTTGCTTCTCCAGGTCATTTAATATTAAATCTTTATTATCTCTGAACTTCCCAATTAATTCCTTTTTAAACTTCTGATATTAGTACTACATATTAGGTACAATATAATATTCAATAGAGAATTGGATCTATAATAATAAATACAAAATCTACATGATTATAATATTTAAGCATATTTTATGATCTGGCAAACCCAGGCGCTCCATCCCCGCTAAAGAAATTAATTTAAAATATAAAATAAAAAAAAATAAATATAAAAAGTAAAATAAAAAAAATACCAAAATAAATAAAATAATCCAAGAAAATGTAGAAATAAATAAAATAATTTGGAACCAGGACTCTTTCTATTCACTCACTTCACGAACATGTGACCTGTGTGTAGTATGCACTTCTAAACGCAGGATAAAATGCCTGTAACGAATTACAAATATTGTTAGAAAGGTACTTTTACAGCTTAATCAAGACATTAAAAAATAAAAATATCGAAAAAGTTTGAATTGTACATATCCGTTATGGAATGAAGTTCTCCCAAAAAAAAAAAAAAAAAAAATTCACTTAATTTCATCAAGTAGTTTTTTTATTTATTTTTTTTTACAGCAAAAAAAAAAAACAATTTGTTATGATACCGAGCAAAAGGTTCGATTTTTAGGAATAAAAGCTAGTATTAAAGATGGGGAGGGAGTGTCGGCACTTTAGATTGAGTTATCTCCCCGTGGCATGTTCAAGAAATTAAAAAATGTTTGCCTTCAACGCACTGCCATAAAAACGTGTTTTTCCACTGTAAAAAAAACGAAAAAAAATAAAAAAAACCTACCCGATCAAATTAAGTGAAAATTTTTTTTTTTTTTTTTTTTTTTGAGATCTTCAGTCTAAAACATACGTACAATATAACCTTTTTTTTTTTTTAATTATTTTTCGATATTTTCATTTTTTACTGTCTTGATTAAACTGTACAAGTGCCGTTAGAAAAAAAGAAAAATTTCCATATGCATGTTAACTTGCGAGTATAAGAAGAACAATTAGTTTAATGTCCATTTGACATGTTGGCATGTGTTGCACCGCTTTTAGAAATTAGCAGGTTTTTATTTGAGTTCTTATCAAATCTATTGTCACTTTCGATGCTTTTATTGTTTTTTTTTGTGAACTAGACATGTTATCTTGTTCTACATCCATTAACCCAAGCACTCTCATCCATTCCTTCAATGTGACCATACCATATAAGTATCCTACTTCGCACACATCGCCCTATACCATCCAGATTTAATCTTATGTTGAAATCAAATCTTTGTTTTCAATTTAAATGTTGATGACGATTGTAATTAAAGACACCCGAGAAGTTTAATTCCTTTTCAATCATCTTTCGGACTTCAAATTGTTGTCACATGTGTGATATTCACTAAGCTTAGTAAGGTTATTTGCAATGAGGAAGAAAAAAAAAAAACAAAAGAAAACTAATTATGCAATTGTTTATTTTGATTCAGACCCATCTTTTGGATTGAACTTTCAAAAAAGGGAAAGAAAGACAAAAGAAAGAAAGACAAAAGAAAGAAAGACAAAAGAAAGAAAGACAAAAGAAAGAAAGACAAAAGAAAGAAAGACAAAAAAGACAAAAAAAGACAAAAAAAGACAAAAAAAAAGAAAAAAGACAAAAAAAGACAAACAAAAAAAGAAAGGCGCTTATATCAACGATCATTAAATCCAAGGGAGATAATCAGAATAAACAGCAAAAATAAGCATATTTTGAAAGATATAATTTGGGACGTTGAAATAATCAGTAAAACAATAAGAATTTTAAATGAAAAAAAAAAAAAAAAAAAAAAAAAAGAAAAGAAAAAAACTTTTCTATTTTCGTTGTTTTGTGTACAATCATTATGCACCCCGAATTATACCTTGCAAAATGAAACCACAGATTAGTAACAAAAAAAATTAAATTAAACTTGAATCATAACCAGAAATTGACAGTTTAAATACTTCGAAATCTCATTCAAAAAAGTTTTAATCATCCTGACGCTGACTAATTACCTAAAATAAAGAAAAACAATTTTTTTTTTTAATTTTTTATTTTCGTTTAAAAAAAAAAATTAAAAAAAAAAATTAAAATGACGATTTAAATACTTCAAAATCTCCTTCAAAAAAAGTGTTGTTATTTTTGTTAATTAAAAAGTTTATTTAATTTTTGTTTTTGGTTAAGTAACATCAAAACATTATAACAGGTTGTTTTCTTTTGTTTTGTGTTAATAAGTTTATTTTGTTACTTAACATTGTTATATTTTAAGTTTGTTCATTAACTTGTTTCCTTTTCGTAAACTGCTTCAGCAATTTCCAGAACTCGGCTACAGTAATCGTGTAATCACTTTTTTTTTTTATTATTATATTTGCGCAAAATATGCTTATTTTTGCTAGGTTATCTGCCTTAGATTTAATGACCCGTTGACATAAGGGCCAAAAAGACAAACAAAAAAGACAAATAAAAAAAAAAACGACAAACAAAAAAGACAAAAAAAAAAAAAAAGAAAGCAAAAATAATAAAGAGAAAGAAAAAAGAAAAGAGAAAGAGAAAATTTATTATATAAGTAAGAGGAAAAAAAAAACTCACCTGGCTGATAAGGTTGACACCTGTAAGCCCCTCGATGACATGTGGCAATTTCTCGATAATCTGGAGGACTTCACCGGTCAATTTGGCAGCACCAATTTCACCTTTGCCGCTCGAGACCATTGTTATTTTACGACACTGGGCCAAGGGAGCAGCAACTTCAGCAGCAACCTGAAGACGAAAAAAAAAAAGAAAAGACAAATATAAAAACAGAACAAAAATGACCATCACGAACTGAGGAAAGTACAAACGGTTCTTCTGAGATGCCAAGTTTCTCGAGGAGGAGGGGAACAGGATGCTCGTAAAAGTCAATCATTTCACACATGTGCCCACAAAATAATCTTAAAATGATCTAATTAGAGTTATTCACTTACAGAATTACAATTTGTACTTTGTAATTGGTCTGTAACTTCTTTTTTCTTATCTAATTGTTTAATTATATTCATTTAAGAATTGGATTGTTGGTTGGCTGGTTGTTTGTTTTACGGCATATCAACTCTTTTCGTGTTATTTAATGCCGAATCCAAAGATTTTGAAGAAAAATTTTTTTTAATAGAATATATTTGTTGTTTTCACGTCGGTTTCTATTTAACCCATAGTTGGGACCCTAACAGGTACTACCACTCCGGGTCAGAGTGGACCCGGGAGCAATGGTAATTAAAGGGTGGCTCCACACTCCCCAAAGCCCACAAGCTGGGGCCTCACCACTGGATATAGTTCAAGGTCATATCCAGGACCCCCATTGAGGGACTTTTTACCCTCTGCAGGGGAACAGTCGGCGTATTCTAATGTCCCACCGACAGGGCCAAGAATACGTTCAATAGATACCAAAAAGTTGTAATCAGACAAACAAACAAACATCATCTTGACTTGACTCCAAACATTTCAAAGATTCCCATCGCCATTGCATGTCGGGGGTGGGGGAAAAAAAAACAAATCTGTTCAATTTTCTGAAATTGAATATTTTACTATTCAAAGAAAAAGAAAATTTTAATTTTTATAAATATCAATATTTATTTATATTTTTATAAATATCAATATTTATTAAAAACTATTTCACACCCGTCTGGTCTTTCTAACCGTTAAATCTTAATTTATTATTGAGTGTTTCAAACAGTGAACCACTTTTCATATCATTCTCTTGAGTTAATTAAATAAGGTTAATATGAGGAAATTTCTGGGTCTATATAATTTTGGGGTATATTAGTCCCCCTTCAAACTCAATCTAATTATACCTTAGTCACATACTGCACTGACTTGTTCTTAAAGAAAGGGCAAAACGATCGTGCGCGTTTTTTGTATGTCCAGCAAAGACTTTTTACGCTGGGGTTCTCGGGGGAGGGGGGATACTATATTTTAGAACTTTATATACTCCCTAGATTTGCGAACAGAGATCATCTATATCTTTTACTTGAGCGACATTTACAAAATTCACGCTATTTCGTTCTAGTCGAAAGCAAAGCCGTCAGCGGCTTTTCGTGCCGGGACATCTTGAAAGCAATTAGCTTTGATCAATGTGAGGAAAACCCGTCATATCAGACAATTGCTATTCATTTGAGAGTTTCCCTAACATTATGGGGAAACAAATAAATGAAACCGCGGAAAGCTAACCTCACCTTCAACCAACATTTGTTTCTGCACCTACTAGCAAAATCGCTAAATTTGAACACTTCACTTTCTGTGGCTTCGTAGTGTAGCAGTAAAAGTTCATGTTTTCTTTCATTTTCTTTTTCGCCTTTAGGTTCGAGCCTCCCTCCCTACTAACACCTTTTATTTTTTCTTTTACACCTCCAAACACCCGGGAAACGCCAGGTACGCCCACTAGTCTATTATATAAATTTCACCTGTGCTTAAATGTATGTATGCATGTTTGCCCAAAACTTTCAGCAGAGGCGACAGATTTTCATGCGATCGGTATCGTTTTGAAGCTGGATCCTTTGAACAACAAATATCGAAAAATTGGCTAAAAACATTAATTCCTTAAACCTCGACTGGGCACTTTTCTACAAGGAGGGGTCCCCTTTTTCACAGATATTTTCTTACGTCATTGCCTCTTTTCGATTGACTAAATTTAATGTAAACCTTCATCACTTCCGGTTTTACAATGGAGGCAACGGCAAAGATGTCATGTTTTTTTTTTTTGTTACTTTCTTTTCCTCTTTCCCGGTACGGGTTTGAGCCTGCCTGCCGAATACCATTTTTTTTTTTTTGCTAAATATACACCTTCAAGCACCTGGGCAACACCAGGCACCCAGGCTAGTATTAAAATAACTGCTGTGCAACAATTTGAGCTTTAACATTGATCTTGAAGTTTTGATAGAATTTCAACTTCCAAATTGAATGGATCGGATGCTTCTTGATGCAATATTTTAGCATGATCAGTTAAATAGTTTTTGAGTAAATGTTTTTATGGCAAAACTTTGGAAATACTTCATACAGAATGAAGAAGCAAAGCCTAGATAACACTGGCTCATTCTTATGTTGTCCATCTGAAATATGCGGTTTCACAACTTGTGTTCTGGTTTTGAAATGAGATTAGGTGCTGAATCTACGATGCGTTACTGCATTGGAAATTAAAGCGGCATTTGGGAACTTTAATATTTATATTGCACTAGCAGGCTTACCTGGGTCTATAACAAACATATGTGTAACATTTTCATATTAAAACTTCTATCTCTCAATTTGTCTTTTCCTCTTCCCCGTTTGTCCACATCTTTCTCTGCTATCCCTGTTTTCCACCTCTACTCAGCCCATTCCTCTCTCGTTTTAATGTACTGAAAATAATGCACGTCATTCACCCCTCTTTTATACAGTAGATAATAACACTGAAAATGACTGAAAAACCAATCTCCCCTGATGAAACCTAGACTGGTCGACCCCCAAGGAATGAACATTTTAGATATTACTAGCATTTATGCCCGGCGTTGCCCGGGTGTTTGAAGGTGTATGTTGAGCAAAAAAAAAGAAAAAAGTGGTAGTAGAAAGGCAGGCTTGAATCCGTACCGTGAAGGAGGAAAAAAAAATGTGAAAATAACCGTGACCGCTTTGCTGTTACGACCACCGTCCAACTGGGAGTGACGTAGGTTTTAATTAAGGCTAGACAATCAAAAAGAGGGGATGACTTCCGAAAATACGGCAAAAAAAAAGCGACCCCTCCCTGTAGAAAAGTGCCCAGTTGAGGGTGAAGAAAATGTTTTTAGCCAATTTTTTGGTATTTTTCGTCTGAAGGGTCGAGCTTCAAACGAAACTAATCTTGTGAAAATCCGTTGCCTCTGTCGAAAGTTTTAGGCAGACATGCAAACATACATACATTTATATATTGATAGCTCAAATTTCCGAACCAAACCAATTAAAAAGCTTTCCCTATCTCTGAATACCCTTTATGTAAAATTTCAAATGTTTAGACCAGAAATTGTCTGAGTAATTTGGTAGAGACCGCAGAGGTCAAATTTTTAAAAAACTTTGACCCCTATTATGACCCCTTAACATTTATTAAGCAAGATCCATGTCCAAGGAACATATCTAAAATCTCAATTGTTTATACCCAAAATTGGTGGAGGAGTTTGGTAGAGTTCTCAAATGTCAAATCAAACTTTGACCCCTTAACAGCCAAATTTTTAGTCGAAAACGGATTACAAAGATTTTCCCAAATCTCAGTACCTTGTATATCAAATTTTGAGTCTGTAGACTTAAAATTGACAGAGTTATTGTGTAGGGAAATGCAAACACACACACACACACACACACACGTTCACTTTTATAGATATATAAATTCATCCAGTGCAACTTTGAGCTTTTGTATGTTCAGTTAAAAAAAAAAAACAAAAAAAAACTCATGCACACAGATGTTGCATTTTATATAATAAACTAGCAAGGCTATTCAGCATTGCCCAGGACAAAATGTAACATTTTTATAAAAACTTTCATTTCTCCTCGAGCTTTCTTCATCCTTCTCTCCCAACATCTTCCTCTCTCTGGACACACACATACACACAACTTTTTTATATGGATATCGAGAAGGGAGTCGGCATAAGGGAATAAACTGATAAAAAAAAAAATCAGAGTTACTTCCCTTTAGTTTGTACATCAAATGACTGAAAAACTGACCCTACTTCATCCCTGACAAAATCTGTGCCAGGCCAAAAGAATACATGGATTTTTTCTAAATTTTAGATATTTATCCGAGGCAATGCCCATCAAGAATATACCAACTTTGTGGGTGTTTTGTAGTTTTTGAGTTTTAGTTGGGCATACAAACACAGACATTTGCAACTTACTTTGGGCAGAGCTTCAAGGATCATATCAGTCTTGGCGGCATCTTCATATGATTGCCAAGCAATGGCTTTACGCCTCATTTGTTCGGCATCGGCCTTTGCTTTCACCTCAATTGCGAAAGCTTCAGCTTCACCCTTTAGCTGGAAAAGAAAAACAAAAACACATTCATAAAATGAAAAAACAGTTCAGATTATCATATTGTTCAATTCAATTTATTCGGCACTAGCATGGATACCCAATGTTGCCAGGATCGACACCTGCTATAATAAACTTAAATAGAACACTTAAACTAATTCTCTCACTATAAACAATAACTAATACACCGTTATTTAATAAAGTTGATTTTCCTTAATGTAATATGCAAATGACGTCACCTTTTTAATCTTATATTTTGCAATAATAGTATATATAGGAATGAATAATGTGATAAAGTAATGGATTTTTGTATATATTTATCAACTTGTGAACAAACAAAAACAATCAACAGACAGGAATATGAATATATATATATAGGTTAAAACATTACATGGTTTTTCTTCTCAACCCAATATTTATTAAATTATTAGGTGAAAGTATAGAATAATTAAGACGGGTTTCTAAATGATAACGTTATTATTTCAAAGTTTCAATTTAATTAAATGTATTCAATATAGGTTGAAACATTACATGTTTTGTTGCCGTTAAGGGCACGGGGAGAGAGAAAAAAGAGGAGGAAAGCAAACAAAGAGGGAAGGAGGACCTCTGCGAATTTAAACAGAAATACAGTTGACGAGCACCTGTCCAACTTTGTCTTGAACTGATCTGTTGTTTGTGAGGTCACAACCTCAAGCGACAGTCTATTCCAGGAAGCCGATATGCGGATAGAAAGTTATGCTTTTTATTGATTTAGCCAAAATCACTGTTGAAACAACTTCAGGTCGTGTCCTCTCAGTCCACGTTCGGATGCCAGTATAAAATGATCCCAAAGGAGGTTTTAATGGTCATGAAGGAGGTTATAGACCAAAATTAGTTCGCCCTTCAGTCTTTGGCGTTCCAGTGAAAAAAAGGTTCAGCAGATCCAGATGACAACAGAATATTCATCAAATTAGAATTTTTTTTTTTTTTTTTTTTTTTTTTTACAAGGGAATCACCACTTATCAAGACATGAAGGCCTCTTGAGGATAGGGATTAACTGAGTGTAAGGTAGTCATGTAATATTGTTATTAATATGTTAACATGTAGACCCCCCCCCGAGACCAAACACTTTGTAGCAGAGTATGTCACAAAGAACATAGGACAAGTAATAACTACTTTTTTTTTTATTAAAATGACATTTATTTCCTCATTCTTCCACCATGCGTGACTTCGTTACATTCAGATTCTATTAAACTTGAAAAATCTTAAATCTGTTGTTGACCAGTGTCGGGTTGGTGTAGAGGACAACCTATGGTTTAAAATTATATGTAATTTGAGCAATAATAACTACGTTTCTTTTTTAACGATGGCATTTATTTTGTCGTTCTTCCACCACACGTGACTTCTCATTATGGCTGTGAAGTCACCAACGTGATTGTCTTTTCTAACGTGCTCTCTTTTTTATAACTTTCTTTTTTCCTTACTATGACGTCATTTTGCACATGGCTCGGTATTTGTACGCACGCCGATAACACGCCCTGTTACAGTCAGTGAGACAACAGCATAACGATCATTAAATGGCGGAAATTAGGTAAAATTTGATTAGTTAAGCGAGCAGCTCAACAAGAGCTTGTTTACTTTGGATTAAAGAAAACCATGTTGCAATTAACTGGAAAGCAGGCCTGCAGTAATGAGTTCCACATGTAGGCAGTTCTAGGAAAAAAGCTTTGTGGAATTTTCATTTAGGCACAGAGAGTGGAGGGAATTGTTGATAGTAGTTGTAGTTAGACAAGTGCTTATTGTGATTTTGTTTTGTAAAACATTCAGATTCTATTAAACTTGAAAATCTTATATCAATCTGTTGTTGACCAGGATCGGGTTGGTGTAGAGGACAACCTACGATTTAAAATTTTATGTCATTTGGGCACAGTTTTTTTTTTTTCCCCCACAAAAAAAAAAATCATGTAAATTGATCTAGCAGTTTCATTTTTCCTAAGAAACTCAAATTTTATGAGTATGAGAGAAGTGACTGTCTCGTGTGACAATATTGAAAATTTTATTTTATTTGTGCACAATTTCCCCCCCCCTCCCATCGAGTGTGCAAGGGCATAAATTTTATGTGATTCGAATTGCAAATATCCGCACTATCACGATCATGGCTGATGGAACAAGAACTACCTTCATGGATTTAATAAAGTGTTCAGTTTGAAATTCTGCTTAACCTAATTTGACCAAGAGCTTCCCAAGTTCAATAATATGCAACCAAAAGGCCAGAGGTTACATCGATCGAAATGTTATGAAAAAATGACAACCAAAATAAGAATCATGGTCGGAAATAAAAGACGTTTTTATTATTTGTTTCAGGAAATGAAAGCAGGTGCTTGTCATATTGATGAATGGAAATAATGGGTGAGAGAAAAAAAAAAGAAAAAAGTGAGCGTGAGAAAGGTTTATTGATTAAATTGATTTAGTTTTGTTGTGAAAACAGAATGCGCAAGAAATTCCATGGTGAATTAAACTAAAATAATTTTTTTAAAATAGAAAAGTGAGAAAAGTAAGGGGGGGGGGGGTGAGAGTTGTAATCTCAAGAAATAGTAAAAAAAAAACCAAAAAACATTGCAATATTAAATTGTTTAATGACAAAGGGAAGGGAGGTAGATATCAAACTATTTCAGAAAAGGGTCGATGAAATAACCTTGAAACAGTTGTATAGCTAGGATGATAGGATGAAAAGGAAAAGGTGGGGCTGAGGGTGGGGATCTATGAGGGTGGGGATCTCCCTCCCTGCCACCAGGTGCTGGCACACTCGATCAATAACACTACCCGACACAAAACATTGAACAAATTAAATGATGTGGCTCCTTTTGTTTTTAAAGACAATGGATATTCCCTGCAAGAACAATTACAAACGCACTAGTAATGGCAGAGGAGGGAGATTTAATTGTTGTATCTTAAAAAAAAAAAAAATTTTTTTAAATGTTGAAAGGAGAAAAGAACTGTTGTTTAGCACAAGCTATTTAAAAAAATATATATGTAAAAAAAAAAAAAAGATTTAAAAAGAGATTTAAAAAAAAAGATGTAAAAAAAAAGATTAAAACAAATTTTTTAAAAAAGATTAAAACAAATTTTTTAAAAAAGATTAAAACAAATTTTTTAAAAAAGATTAAAACAAATTTTTTAAAAAAGATTAAAACAAATTTTTTAAAAAAGATTAAAACAAATTTTTTAAAAAAGATTAAAACAAATTTTTTAAAAAAGATTAAAACAAATTTTTTAAAAAAGATTAAAACAAATTTTTTAAAAAAGATTAAAACAAATTTTTTAAAAAAGATTAAAACAAATTTTTTAAAAAAGATTAAAACAAATTTTTTAAAAAAGATTAAAACAAATTTTTTAAAAAAGATTAAAACAAATTTTTTAAAAAAGATTAAAACAAATTTTTTAAAAAAGATTAAAACAAATTTTTTTTAAAAAGATTAAAACAAATTTTTTTTAAAAAGATTAAAACAAATTTTTTTTAAAAAGATTAAAACAAATTTTTTCTAAAAAGATTAAAACAAGCTATTTAAAAATATATATATATATATATATATATATATATATATATATATATATATATATATAAAAAAGATTTAAAAAGATTTAAAAAAAAAAAAAAAAGATTTAAAAAAAAAAAAAAAGATAAAAAAATTTTTAAAAAAAGATTAAAACAAATTTTTTTAAAAGTTACCTTCTTAGATTCGGATGTTGCTTCAGCTTCTAAGATGATTCGGTTCCTAAAAATTGGAGAGAAAAAAAATTAAAGAAACGCAAAAAAAATGTATAATAACAAAGGGTCGACTCCACACTTCCTAAAATGTCCTGACCATCAAATATAGTGTAACATCAAACGCAGAAAAATCGCTCTAAATGGTTAGTTCACCAAGAACTTGTTTACATTGGACTTAAAGAAAACCATGTTGTAGTTAGCTGGAAAGCAAGCCTGCAGTACAGAGGGTTTTTTTTTTTTTTTTTTTTTAATTTTTTCTACCTTTTGTACGATCCTTATGTTTCTGTTAAATTGCTGTCCATAGGATCCGTACATGTATTTTTGTCCCAGATTTTTGCAAGTACTCTCGACCAAATTTTTCCAGTTGTTATCAGATGCTCTTTAATGTCTGCTGGTCTTAACCCTTTACCACCAGAATTTTTTTATGCAATAAAAAGAACTTCTTAATCATGAAACCCACACGTGACAGAAGTTAGCGTACAACTGATGCCCGAACATAAACGCTCATTCACTTATTGAACCGTGCATAAACCTGTGCTTTGGAGACCAGTTCGGCTACCAAGCCATAAGAGTAAGAAATGTTTCCTATACAAGTGTTTTTTTGAAAAATACAATTTGGCTAAATTATGTGGCAATTTATAGTTTTTTTTTTTTTTTTTTTTTTTTTTATTTAATGCGTATGTGTAATAAATGCGGGAATAAAGTTATTGTTAGAAACTTGGCTAAATAAAACATACATTTTTTAAAAAGGTTAATTGTTTTTTTTGTTTTTTTTTACACAGGCATCACCACATTATCAAGGCCAAGAGGCCACTTAAGGATAAGGGTTAAAGAGTGTACAGTAGCAATTGGACAATATACTAATCATTAGTAATGAAAATTTGGTACATTTGATAACTTATATGGAACGGCTCATCAAGAACTTATTTACGTTAGACTTGAATACAACCATATTGTAGTCAGCTGGAAAACGGAAGACAATTCCACAGGCGTGCAGTTCTAAGAAAGAAGCTTTGTTCATGGAATCTACGTTTAGGTTTAGGCACAGATAAAGAGTGGGGGGGGGGGGAATTATTGATAGTGTTTTCAGCTAGACGAGTGTTTGTGAAAGTTAGGCGAGGGGGGACCATAGACTGAAGCTCAGTCGAACACTTTCTATGAAAATAACGATACATCAGAGACAAACTCGCAACATCTCTTCTGTGAGATAGAGGTCGCAGGGAAGAGAAAAGGACATCATCTATGAGGCTACGAAGTCTATTTTGAAGGCAGGACATTGTGAAATTTACCAAATGGTTAAATCTAAATAATATAATAGTATTTGTTTGAAAATATTAGTGTTGGGACAATTAATCAAAATCAGGAATCTGAACTTCTTAGGGTATCGGAATCGGTATTAGAAAAAAATTGTTTACAATGCCAAAAACGATTCTTTTATCCTTTTTTTAATTTCATTTTGTTTAACGCAAAATCTTCCACTGTTGGCAGTAATAAAAAAATATTTATTGCTTTTAAACTACTAGTAAAATTAAAATTTATAGATCCCCCCTCCCACACGAGTGTTTTTACATTTAAGAAAATATCTGCACATTTAACGTGTTTTTATGGTAATCAGGAAAAAATAACGCCATAGTTAAATATTTAGAGGTTTATAAAGAATCAGAATCATTGCGTCAGAATCAGGTAAAATACTGGAATCGTCCCATCACTAATAAGTGTGACAGATATAGAAAGATTTCAATAAATGATCCGTCGTGTATATAATCATCACCTGTTTGCCTCGGCAATCTTCTCAAGACGGTACTTTTCGGCCTCTGCTGGCTTACGGACCTGGCTTTCCAACTCTCTTTCACGACGGGTGATTTCCTGTTCTTGAACGGCGATCTGTTGTGTTCTTTCAACCACAAGGACCTGCATCTCTTCCTCTTTGATCTTCTGCTTTGTTTTGGCGGCCTGAAAATCACAATTTGTTAGCATCAAAACAATTTTTTTTTTTTTTTTAGTTTGGAATTAGTCTCATCTGAAATCGAAATTGAGATGCATTTGCTAACCAAGTGTGAAATTTTACAAATAAATTCCCATTTCTAGCTTTTTAAGGTTGGTAACCATAATAAATTCTGCTTTTTTTTTTGGGGGGGGGGTAATAAAAAATACTTAATCACTAATCCTTGGTTCAAGTGGTTAGCCCTCCCTTCCTCTAGAAAACTCTAAAAGTTTGAGTAGCGCACACACACGAGAAAAAAATAATCACCTGTAATCATAAAACCATACACGTTCCCCCCAAAAAAAATAGATAAATAAATAAATGCACAAAATTTATTACTAATAAAAACAAGCCAAGCATGTGGGATCCCCCTCCAGAAGTAAAAAATTTATTATTTTCACGACTTAAAATTTTTTAAAAATCCAAATGGTTATTAGGAAAATATAGGCAAAGAGGAGTGAATTATTAGGTCCAATCCCTCCTTTGTTGGGGAACCAAAAAATTGGTTAACTGCTCTAAAACACTACAATGACCTGGGAATGAGGGATCATATGTTGAATTCATATGCAAAACTGATCCCCAATGTAAATTCTAAAACAAATGTTTTTCTATATAATTTTTCAGGGTGTTCGGACAAAATCACACAGAAGTAGAATCTCATTTTCCTTTAAGGCAGGGGGTATTACTAAAGGGTTTTAATAATAGAAAGGGAGGACTACGGTTACAGAAAAATACCGAAGTTTTGTTTTATATACTGAAAAGTATTGAAGAATGTTTTAAGTCCATTTTTTCTTTTAATTCATTAAATTCAGCTTTTACGTCTAAAATGAATGTTCAAAGTTTCCTTAAGAAAAAAAGAAAAAGGAAAGACAAAGGAAGGCAAAAGAAAGGAAGGCAAAAGAAAGGAAGGCAAAAGAAAGGAAGGCAAAAGAAAGGAAGGCAAAAGAAAGGAAGGCAAAAGAAAGGAAGGCAAAAGAAAGGAAGGCAAAAGAAAGGAAGGCAAAAGAAAGGAAGGCAAAAGAAAGGAAAAAGCAAAAAGAAAAAGAAAAAAGAAAAAGCATTGTTATCAGTATAAGAATATGTGGAGGGGGGAGTGGAGGGGAGATGAAGCCATTGTTTTATGAAGCAAGTCTTCCCCCTCCTCTACGTGCATCATTTGAAGGGAGACAAAGCAAAATAAATTAACCAGAGAGGAAAAACAAGAATTAAAGAAAGTTAAAGTGCAAAAGAAACAAATATAAAGCTCTAGCGATTTGGTAGAAATCGGTCGTTAAATATAAAAACATGAAATAAAAAAATTCCGAATTAAATAAAAATGTGGAATACCACATCTTCTGCTTTACTAAAAAAAACAATGTGATTTGAGAATCATAAGTAGGACTACGCCTGACGTGTTTGCAGTATTGTGGTGAATGAGAACAAAATGTGTTCAAAATTGTAAAAAAATGTAAGGAGGTGAGCGACGTTTTTTTATGACTGGTTTCCATAGCAACCACGCCGCTTCAGTGACTACTGCTGCTACCAATTCACCGCTCATGAAAATAGAAGTAACAAGTGATATTGAAAGCAGACAAGTGCCGTACATTGTTATTACTTATGTGTGTTGTGTTTATGGGGCAAAAAAAATAAATAAAATAAAACTGAAATTAAACAAAGAACAAGTGAGTTTATTGGAAGCCTGCGAAAATCATGAATTACAATAGAAAAATGTGAAAAGTAATATGGTTAATCTTAAACATGGAAAAGCAAACGACTAGTTGTTAAAACTGAAACAGAAAAGGACAAGATATTCTAGTAAAAAGTATAATAAATTTATAACTTAAAATATTGCAGCATTAAGAATTTTTTAAATTCAATTTATAACATTATATAATCAATTCTTAATGCTGCAATATTTTAAGTTATAAATTTATATTTTTTACTAGAATATCTTGTCCTTTTTTTTCCAGCTTTAACAACTAGTCCTTTACTTTTCCATGTTTAAGCTTAACCATACTACTTTTCATGCTCGCATTTTTCTATTGTAATATAATAGATTATTTTCATCTTTTTCTACTTTTTGTCCGCTTTCTTCTTTATTGTTATTTCTCTCTAACCTGTTTTTTTATTTTTTTTATTTCTACTTCATCTTCTTCGTCATCTACAACTGAATCTTTTCTTTTTCGATTTTCCTGTTTCTTATCTTTCCTGTTTCTAGTTCTTTTCCTTCTTTTTTCTTCTTCATTTTCATCTTTTCCTGCTTCAATTATATTTCACTCTTCAAGTTATAAAGCTCAATGTAATTACAGAGCATATAACAAATTGATTTGTATCAAAATACACACAGGAAAAAAGACTCTACATAAATAAAAAAAATCCATCTTCGTTGCAAAAATCCGCAAAACATTCATGAACATCCAAACAAGTCAGTTATTTTATATTTCTTTCTGCTCTTAAAAACTTTCTGGATCGAAATAATTTTTTTTAAAGTTTCTAAATTTACAGTTATTATGCCAGTTATTTTGTTTTGTAAATACATAAATATATTATTTGTAAACAATTACTTGTCGGCCACAATTTTAAATGTGATATTCGTCCCAAGCACGGTTAAATATCAATCAAAATTTTGGTTTAAATAATTTTATTAAAAAATTTATTTTTATTTATTTTTTTAAAATAAAGATATCAAAATTTTGGTTTAAATAGTTTTATTTAAAAAATTATTTTTTTTAAATAAAAATATCGCTCCAGACATAATTTAAAGTTGTGTAAATATATAAAAATGCACTCTTGGTTATGAAAACTGCTTGAACATACCAAGGTGAAGGTTAAAGCGGTGTCACCCGAAATTTGCTCTTTTCTAAGCAAAGCCAGCCGGGGTCCTTAATCCCTGTGTGGTCCAATTTTTCTGTATTTTCTTTTTAAATAAGTGTAATTCTAAATATGCACCGAATGTTATGTTTAGACTTGAGTATACAAATAATTTGTTTGTTTTATTTAAACAAAAAAAAAAAGGGGGGGGGGGCAAAGTCATTTTTAACTTGGTATTAAGATAGGAAAGATTGTCAGTGTAAAAAACAACAGTTGGCAAAAGAAAAGCGGAAAAAAAAAAGCACTTGTAAATGCAACTGTTTTACTTGCAACATAAAGCCTAGTTTTTATTTGCTTTGTTGATTGCTCATTGGTGGAAACATTGCCAATCTAAAAAAAAAGAGAATGAAAAATCGTTTTCTTTTTACCTGCAATTCGTATGCCATATCAGACATGGCTTTCTTTGTATTAACTTCCTGGTCATAAGCGGCCTTCTTCAATTCAAAATCTCTCTGGGCTTTTGCAATCTCAATGTCGTTGGCCAAGCGAGCAGCCATTCTTTGTTCCTCAGCTTTTGCTTCCTATAAAAAAAATTTTGCATTTTAGAATTCAAAGCAACTTCTGATGTAAAGTTTGGTGTTTTAAGAGTTGTTTTTTTTGGGGGGGGGATTTGAAAATTCAAAAACTTGCTTTTTTTTTTTTTTAATTACATTTTTGTAAAAAATCACCCTGTTCTGCACCTTCAGAGATTTACATATCAGACACCCTATATCATGTCGGCGATAGTGCTGTAAAAAACCTTTGATAATCGTTAAGTGTGAAATGTCACTAATCTAACATCTGTTCACTTATCGTTCATTTCAGTTAAGTTACGAAGTCAACTAAATCATTAGCTACAAAAACATTAACCTCTCGCCCCATACAAGTAAAATTCTATCAAAAAACATTAAGAAACTCAAACATCTTTTTGTGTCTTTCTGTGTAAAAAGCAATTTATTTGTATAAAAAACCACCAGACGAAGCAATTTATTTGTATACAAACCACTAGACAAAGCAATTTATTTGTATACAAACCACTAGACAAAGCAATTTATTTGTATACAAACCACTAGACAAAGCAATTTATTTGTATACAAACCACTAGACAAAGCAATTTATTTGTATATAAACCACTAGACAAAGCAATTTATTTGTATATAAACCACTAGACAAAGCAATTCATTTGTATATAAACCACTAGACAAAGCAATTCATTTGTATATAAACCACTAGACAAAGCAATTTATTTGTATATAAACCACTAGACAAAGCAATTCATTTGTATATAAACCACTAGACAAAGCAATTCATTTGTATAAAAAAAAAAAAAAAACACTAAACGAAGCAATTTATTTGTATAAAAAAAACACTAAAGCAATTTATTCATATAAAAAAAACTAAATGAATCAATTTATTTGTATTAAAAAAACCCACTAAACAAAGCAATTTATTTGTATAAAAAACACTAAATGAAGCAATTTATTTGTATAAAAGAAAAGAAACTAAATGAAGCTGCGGTGATGAAGAGAAGCAGCATCAACCCCACGTATAAAGAACTTATTGTTATTGAAAATATTACAATAACTTGTATTTTGTTTGTTTGTTTTTTTTCATAGGAATTTTTTTTTTTTTCTGGTTCTCTTTTCAAATTAAAAAAATATACCCTACATACTTGTGTATAAGTTGAATTTCTCAGAGACGATTTTAAGGTTATTTTTTGGGGGTCAACTTATACATAAGTAATGTTTTTGGATATGTTAAAGAGCAACTCAGCGCTCGATCAAAACATAGAAAACGGGCAGGAGCTGCTAGAAAAGACTTATCCTGTCTTGATAGAGTTCAAAATAGACTTCGTAGCCTCGTAGGAGATGCCCTTTTCTCTTCCCTCCTGCAACCTCTTTCTCACAGAAGAGATGTTGCAAATCTTTATTTTATTTATTTTTTTAATTTTTTTTTACAAGGTAGTCACCACTTATCAAGGACTGGAAGCCACTCGGGGATAAGGGTTATTGTGTGTACAGTACGTTACTGTTGGAGATTTGATAAAGTGTCTTAAGGAGGCGGTTCATCAGGAATTTTTTCACATTGGACTTGAAGATGTCCAGGTTGTAGTCAGGTAGGAAACAGGCAACCGGAACAGAGTTCCACAGGCGTGCACTTCTAAGAAAGTGTCTCTGTTTTATCATTTTCATGGCAAGTGCTTGTCTGAGCTCCAATCTATGGTCACCCCCGCCCCTCGACAAACTTTCACGAGAAACACTTGTCTAGCTGAAAACACTGTCAATAATTTCCTCAACTCTATATCTGTGCTTAAACCTAAACGTAGATTCCATGAACAAAGTTTCTTTCTTAGAACTGCATGCCTGTGGAAATGTCTTCCGTTTGCCTGCTGACTACAATATGGTAGTCTTCAAGTCCAACGTAAACAAGTTCTTGACGAGCTGTTCCACTTAAGTCAACAAATTTACCAAATTTTAACTACTGTACATACACTCTTTAACCCTTATCCTCGAGTGACCTCTGGGCCTTGATAAGTGGTGATGCCTATGTAAAAAAAAAAAAAAAAAAAAAATGCCATTTTGTTAGTGCACTCGGTATATACCAGTAATCCTAGTAATTAATCGCACTCCTTCCGAACCCAACTGCAGTGATGGTCAGCATGTAAGCACATGTATGGTTTTTCAGTGGGAGGCTTAATGATAATTGGAACAGCTCTAACAATGTTCACTCTCTATATGTGGCTCTAGGCCTAAGTTCGATATGATGTATTTGGTGATGATATGACGTTTTTATAGTAGGTTAGGAAATGACGTGTTTACGATATGGTGTTCTCCACTAAGTTTAACAAGTGTTAACAATTTAATGACAGCTATTTTATGGCACTTAACACATGCGTTCATATCATTATGGTATATTACAGCTTTTACATTATTATGCTACGTGACATAAATTATGTCTAAAAACAGTAACTGCGCCTGGAATCTACAGCATGTCATTGATCAGAATATCTGATTAGCAATATTTGTGTTTGCTGCATGTAAGTGTGCAGCAGGTTGGTTTTATATATGAAAATCGAATAGACCATACTTGCGTAAATGCACATATTATTCCTTGCAGATGTTGAAAAGCAATTTATAATACGTCTTACAAAAAAAGAAAATTATCTGTGCAAGAAAGAGCCATGAGATGGGCCAATTAACCCGTCTAGAATTTACAGTCTACTTATACACAAGTAATACCTAAAATGACAATTTTTGGTCTTAAAATGCACATGGACTTATACACAAAATCTCCTCACTATGGCCGACTCCCATTGGCTTTCACGAGGAATGGTGCACCTACTCCAAGTGATGTTACTTTAAGTAATAGCACGAAGTTTGATACTCCACCAGACAAGATAAATTCTTGTCCTGGAATCCAGTAAAATCAAAAGACCAAAACGAAAGATTTACTACAACATGTGAAAATGGTTAATTGGGGAAAGGAAAAGTAGGTTTTCAATTTCTTTACTAACTCCGTGTTTGAGAGATAAAGAACTTTAATGGAACATTCGAATATCTATGTATCTCGTATAGAGTTCAAGTGTTAGCCCCAAGTAGTGGGCCCCTAGATTTCTGAGAACTTCGACTGAAGTAAAATAAACAAAAAAAAATAGACTTTTACACAAGTATATAATCAAACATACAATCAGAGGTTGTCCATCATGACAGGATGCTCGAATGATGTGCAAGCAGGAGCAGCTGTATAGAAATAAAACTTTCATTTTAAATGAAAAATATTTATTTTTCTTGAGATAATTTAACGCAAAAAAAGCAGCTAATTAATAGGAAAGATAAGATTTACGATATAATCACGATGACATGCACTTCCTGTCAGTCCACCAACGTTAAGCAACACTGAACATAATCAGTATTAAAATGGGTGAGCAATTGGCAATACCAGGCGCTGTATGTGCTCTCCACTTATTTTAGAAGTCATCCTAGACTTCTCTTTGCTATTGGGCTCAAGCAGTGCTGATTCAGGAGAGGTGTTGGAGATTGTGCAACCCTTGCCTTACAATTACATGCGAAACCACCCTTACAGGGGGTATCCATTGTCTTTTAAGACTGAACAGAGACATTTAATAAGATTTTTTTTCCAATTTCAAGGTATGAAAAGAAGAATGAGAGAAAAAGCAGATTGAAATGAAGAAAAAAGCATGGAAAATAAAGATGGAGTGAAAAAAAAAAAATAAAAAGGAAAGAAAAAGGTTAGGATGGAAAAAAAAAGGTGTGAAAATGATAAGGGTAGGGTGAAAAAAAAAAGGTGTGAAAATTATAAGGGTAGGGTGAAAAAAAAAAGGTGTGAAAATTATAAGGGTAGGGTGAAAAAAAAAAAGGTGTGAAAATTATAAGGGTAGGGTGAAAAAAAAAGTGTGAAAATGATAAGGGTAGGGTGAAAAAAAAAGGTGTGAAAATGATAAGGGTAGGGTGAAAAAAAAAGGTGTGAAAATTATAAAGGTAGGGTGAAAAAAAAGGTGGGAAAATTATAAGGGTAGGGTGAAAAAAAAGGTGGGAAAATTATAAGGGTAGGGTGAAAAAAAAAGGTGTGAAAATGATAAGGGTAGGGTGAAAAAAAAAGGTGTGAAAATGATAAGGGTAGGGTGAAAAAAAAAAGGTGTGAAAATGATAAGGGTAGGGTGAAAAAAAAAGGTGTGAAAATTATAAGGGTAGGGTGAAAAAAAAAAGGTGTGAAAATTATAAGGGTAGGGTGAAAAAAAAAGGTGTGAAAATTATAAGGGTAGGGTGAAAAAAAAAGGTGTGAAAATGATAAGGGTAGGGTGAAAAAAAAAGGTGTGAAAATGATAAGGGTAGGGTGAAAAAAAAAGGTGTGAAAATGATAAGGGTAGGGTGAAAAAAAAGGTGTGAAAATTATAAGGGTAGGGTGAAAAAAAAGGTGTGAAAATTATAAGGGTAGGGTGAAAAAAAAAGGTGTGAAAATTATAAGGGTAGGGTGAAAAAAAAAGGTGGGAAAATTATAAGGGTAGGTAAAAAAAAAGATGTGAAAATTATAAGGGTAGGTAAAAAAAAAGATGTGAAAATTATAAGGGTAGGTAAAAAAAAAGGTGTGAAAATTATAAGGGTAGGGTGAAAAAAAAAGGTGTGAAAATGATAAGGGTAGGGTGAAAAAAAAAAGGTGGGAAAATGATACGGGTGGGGTGAAAAAAAAAAGGTGTGAAAATTATAAGGGTGGGGTGAAAAAAAAAGGTGTGAAAATTATAAGGGTAGGGTGAAAAAAAAAGGTGTGAAAATTATAAGGGTAGGGTGAAAAAAAAAGGTGGGAAAATGATAAGCGTGGGGTGAAAAAAAAAGGTGGGAAAATGATAAGGGTGGGGTGAAAAAAAAAAGGTGTTAAAATTATAAGGGTAGGGTGAAAAAAAAAAGGTGTGAAAATTATAAGGGTAGGGTGAAAAAAAAAAGGTGGGAAAATTATAAGGGTAGGGTGAAAAAAAAAAGGTGGGAAAATTATAAGGGTAGGGTGAAAAAAAAAAGGTGGGAAAATTATAAGGGTAGGGTGAAAAAAAAAAAGGTGTGAAAATGATAAGGGTGGGGTGAAAAAAAAAGGTGTGAAAATTATAAGGGTAGGGTGAAAAAAAAAAGGTGTGAAAATTATAAGGGTAGGGTGAAAAAAAAAAGGTGGGAAAATTATAAGGGTAGGGTGAAAAAAAAAAGGTGTGAAAATTATAAGGGTAGGGTGAAAAAAAAAAGGTGTGAAAATTATAAGGGTAGGGTGAAAAAAAAAGGTGGGAAAATGATAAGGGTGGGGTGAAAAAAAAAAGGTGTTAAAATTATAAGGGTAGGGTGAAAAAAAAAAGGTGTGAAAATTATAAGGGTAGGGTGAAAAAAAAGGTGTGAAAATTATAAGGGTAGGTAAAAAAAAAGGTGTGAAAATGATAAGGGTGGGGTGAAAAAAAAAGGTGTGAAAATTATAAGGGTAGGGTGAAAAAAAAAGGTGTGAAAATTATAAGGGTAGGGTGAAAAAAAAGGTGTGAAAATTATAAGGGTAGGGTGAAAAAAAAAGGTGTGAAAATTATAAGGGTAGGGTGAAAAAAAAAGGTGTGAAAATGATAAGGGTAGGGTGAAAAAAAAAGGTGTGAAAATGATAAGGGTAGGGTGAAAAAAAAAGGTGTGAAAAATGATAAGGGTAGGGTGAAAAAAAAAAGGTGTGAAAATTATAAGGGTAGGGTGAAAAAAAAAGGTGTGAAAATTATAAGGGTAGGGTGAAAAAAAAAGGTGTGAAAATTATAAGGGTAGGGTGAAAAAAAAAGGTGTGAAAATTATAAGGGTAGGTAAAAAAAAAGATGTGAAAATTATAAGGGTAGGTAAAAAAAAAGATGTGAAAATTATAAGGGTAGGTAAAAAAAAGGTGTGAAAATTATAAGGGTAGGGTGAAAAAAAAAGGTGTGAAAATGATAAGGGTAGGGTGAAAAAAAAAGGTGGGAAAATGATACGGGTGGGGTGAAAAAAAAAAGGTGTGAAAATTATAAGGGTAGGGTGAAAAAAAAAGGTGTGAAAATTATAAGGGTAGGGTGAAAAAAAAAGGTGGGAAAATGATAAGCGTGGGGTGAAAAAAAAAGGTGGGAAAATGATAAGGGTGGGGTGAAAAAAAAAAGGTGTTAAAATTATAAGGGTAGGGTGAAAAAAAAAAGGTGTGAAAATTATAAGGGTAGGGTGAAAAAAAAAAGGTGTGAAAATTATAAGGGTAGGGTGAAAAAAAAAGGTGGGAAAATTATAAGGGTAGGGTGAAAAAAAAAAAGGTGTGAAAATGATAAGGGTAGGGTGAAAAAAAAAAGGTGTGAAAATTATAAGGGTAGGGTGAAAAAAAAAGGTGGGGAAAATGATAAGGGTGGGGTGAAAAAAAAAAGGTGTTAAAATTATAAGGGTAGGGTGAAAAAAAAAGGTGTGAAAATTATAAGGGTAGGGTGAAAAAAAAGGTGTGAAAATTATAAGGGTAGGTAAAAAAAAAGGTGTGAAAATGATAAGGGTAGGGTGAAAAAAAAAAAGGTGTGAAAATGATAAGGGTAGGGTGAAAAAAAAAGGTGGGAAAATTATAAGGGTAGGGTGAAAAAAAAAAGGTGTGAAAATTATAAGGGTAGGGTGAAAAAAAAAGGTGTGAAAATTATAAGGGTAGGGTGAAAAAAAAAGGTGTGAAAAATGATAAGGGTGGGGTGAAAAAAAAAGGTGTGAAAATTATAAGGGTAGGGTGAAAAAAAAAGGTGTGAAAATTATAAGGGTAGGGTGAAAAAAAAAGGTGTGAAAATTATAAGGGTAGGGTTGAAAAAAAAAAGGTGGGAAAATGATAAGGGTGGGGTGAAAAAAAAAAGGTGTTAAAATTATAAGGGTAGGGGTGAAAAAAAAAGGTGTGAAAATTATAAGGGTGGGGTGAAAAAAAAAAGGTGTGAAAATTATAAGGGTGGGGTGAAAAAAAAAGGTGGGAAAATTATTAGGGTAGGGTGAAAAAAAAGGTGGGATAAATTATTAGGGTAGGGTGAAAAAAAAAGGTGTGAAAATTATAAGGGTAGGGTGAAAAAAAAAGTGGGAAAATTATAAGGTTAGGGTGAATAAAAAGGAGGTTAAAAGAATGGAAAGTATATCTTACTCTGATTCCTGCATCTCTTTTGGCTTCAGCTTCACCAATCTTGGCATCCCTTTTCACTTCAGCAGTTCGTTTCAGGCCCAACGCCTTAAGGTACCCCTAAAAAGACAAAAACAAAACAAAAATAAGATTAAGGAGTAAAAACCACAGGATAAAACCATTTAAAAAGTTGAAAGCAAAGTCTGACAGCTCCCTACTATCTGACGAAATCAATTTGGAAAGAAATCATTCACTATTTCTATGACACTTTCTTTTGATAGTTTAATTTTTTTTTTTTTAAACTTTCCAGTTTGAGATTTTTACTTATTTCTTTTATACTTCACCAATTTACACGTTACTTTATATGAACAGTGTGTGTGTGTGCATTAGCAAAGCATAATTTTTTCACTTTTTTATAGAACATTAGCAGGGGAAGGGGGTGGTGTTGTCCAGTTGTAAAATATGATTAAATGAAGAAAAAAAATAAAGACTCTGGTGACAACTTATGTTCTTAAAAGAAAAAGAAAAAATGCCGCATGGTGGACGCAAACTTACAAAACTTAAATGCATAAGCAAGCACATTATCGATTGGACCACAATGACACGTTATCACGTTGCAAATTTAGCTTTTTAAAATTTTTTTTTCTAATTTTTTTGATATTATGTGTCTAAGAGACCACTAACAATACCAGGTTCATGCCTGTTTGATTCGGATAAGTTTTTAGCGGACATACAAACACACGGCTGAGGTTTATGTAATAGATGTATACATATACACACACACACACACACACATTTTTAATATTTTTCTAATTTATTATTCACTCACAACAGAAACAGATGTTCATAAAAAAAAAAAAAAAAAAAAAAAATGTTCATAGACTATATAAGCAAATAATTGTTTACTTGTATAGTCAAACATCAAAAGATTCGTCGGGCCTTACCTCATCATCCCTGATGTCTTTTAGCGTGTAGCTAACCACATAGATGCCCATGTTCACCAGATCTGATGAAGCAACTTCAAAAACTGCTTTCGAAAATTTTTTACGGTCCTTGTAGATTTCCTGAATGAAAAATAAATAAATTAATTAGTTATAAAACACTCCAGAACAATCCAAATTACTGTTCCATCGATGAAATGTTGCATCCCTCTGTTTTTGAGAATATAGTTTTTTTATTTCTAAAAGGATGAAAAGAAATATCTAAAAAAAAAAAAAAATAAATAAATAAATAAATGGAAACCTTTTAGTAAAGCTTCAGTGTGGCTGTATAGACAACTAACCCGCCAGCTGTATGGTTCTAACCTTAGACCTCAGGTAAATGTATGTGTGTATATATATATATTTAAAGGGGTTAGAACAGCAGTCTAAAGAGCAGAGTATTTTAATGTGATAGTAAAATCACTAATTTAATTAAAATACAAAAGAAACGTGCTCGTTGTAATTCAGATATATAATAAGCTCGATAGGCAAATATCCTAGAGCTACTTTAATATTTAGTAATGTGATTGATAATTTCTAATTCAAATTAAAAATCTGTTTCATAAGAAAGGCTAGGTTTATTTATGGTCTCTTTCATTTAAAAAAACAAAAAACAAAAAAAAACACCCAATATTTTTGTTGAGGAGACTGTTTAAAAAAAAAATTAAAATTATTGTCCATGACTTAATGTCTATCTCAAAAACCTTGTTTCCGAAACGATCGTACAATTTATTGGCTTTGTTGTGTTCTTATGAAACAGATTTTTAATTTTAATTATAAATTATTAATCATCTTACTAAATATATATATTTATTCAGATTCCAATACAATTACCCACCCCCATACTAAACTCCCAATAACGAATTTTTATAAATCTCTAAATATTTAACTATAAAGTTGTTACCCCCCCCCCAATTACCATAAAAACGTTAAATGTGCATACATTTTTCTCAAACATAAAAACAAACTAGTAAGGGGGAGGGGGAATCTGTCAATTTTAGTTTTACTGGTAGTTTAAACTCAATATTTATTTTACTACCAGCAGTGGAAGACATTCTTCCAAACAAAATCAATTGAAAAAGACAATTAAAAGAATCGGTTTTGGCATTGGAAAATAAACAATTTTTTCCAATTCTGATTAATTATCCCAACACAAATATTATATACAAGTTGGAAAAGCATTTCATCCAAGGCATGAAAATTGTTAAACAAAATGTTTTTACTATAGGCTTTAAAAATAACAGTACAAGATTCAATTTGAAATTTATTTATCTTCAAAGTGCACTTTTATAAAATTTTACAAAGTAAGGTATAAAAATTTAATTTAAATTGAATCAAAAATTTACCTTGGATTTATTTTATGTAATGTACATTCTGTTGCACTTAAAAAAAAAAAAAATCATTGAAAATTTTATATCTATATCATTAATTGCACGATGAAAGATAATGTTTTTAAATTGCAAGAAAATGTAACATCAATGCTTGGTACATTTGTAGTCAAGAAGCCAGCATCTTCAGACAGCCTAATTTAGTCACACCAGAAGCCAGTAACAGGTATTATCACTTCGGATGAAAGTGGACCAGGGCGGGGTGGGGGTGGGGGTCGAAGATAATGGAAACTAAGAGCAACTCCACATTCTCCACAGCTATTAAATGGGGTTTCACTACTAGATCCCTATAAAATTATACCCAGATTTTTTTTTTTTTTTGGGGGGGGGGGGGGGAAGTAGGGGGGGGGGGTCTATTTTATCTGTTAAATAGAATGTATCAATTTTGAGAATGTTTAATTATGATTTACACAAGGTGGACATGTCTATGGGTGTGTCTCTACATCTATAGGAAGAAAAACTATTTGACAGATTTTTATGATAATCTATAATATAAAAGCGAAAATGTGTGTGTTTGTGTGTGCATTTTTTCGTAAGTCCGGTAAAGGCTTTTTTCGGGGGGGGGGGTAACTCTTTCTTAGAACTTTTAATATACTTCCTAGATTATAATATCTCTGATTTACGAAAGGAGGTCGTAATTATCTTTTATTTTAGCAACTATTATGTTACAAAATTCGCGCCGCGATTTCATTTCTCTACGGCGTGATGTTTGACCTAGAAAACCACACATTGACGTTCGTTTAACCACCTGCTTTTTTTCAAATGTTTAATTTCACTCTTCCTCAATTCTCTGCCCACATAGTGCCGTGGTAAGTTGTCAGGCTATTCGCCTCAAGGCTTCTGGTTCGAGCCTACTTCCCCTACCAAATTTTTTTTTTCTCTTTTACACCCAGGCAATGCCGGGCATCCCCGCTAGTCTATTATATATCTCCTAAATAACCTCCTTAGTGATATGCAATATGGTTTCCATTCTGCTAGATCTACAGCTGATGTGCTAACAGTTATATCACATAGGATTAGTGAATCTCTCGACAAAGGCTTCCTTTCTACAGCAATTGCTCTTGACATATTAAAGACCTTCGATAAGGTGTGGCATAAGGGTCTACTTCACAAGATTTCCAGCTACGGTATTACTGGAAATGTTTTCTCAATAATTAAATCATTTCTCTCTGATAGGCTCATAATAGTAGTGGTTGATGGGCAGCAATCAGAGGCCCACAGTATTAATGCTGGAGTCCCCCAGGGGTCCATCCTGGGCCCAACTCTCTTCCTGATCTACATCAAATGATCTCTTAAAACACATACTTAAATCATTTGTTGACATCTATGCTGATGACACGACCACCTATGGCAACACATCAAAGGCTGTAAATGACAAAGCTCTCCGATTCTCTCTCCTCTGATCTTGAGCGCGTGGTACAGTGGGGGAAGAGGTGGCTGGTTACTTTTAATGCATCTAAAACCAAACTCCTATCTTTACATCATCAACGCTCTGATCCCCATCTGGCATCAATTGAAATGGATGACTCGTCTTTGGGAGGCTTGATGTTTTGACAAGCTCCTGAGTTTGACCTTTACTCCTGATCTGAAATGGAACACGTATATCAAGTCTGTTGCCCGGGCCGCTGGGAAAATGGTGGGATTCTTTTACTGCTCCAGAAGATATCTCACTACTGATGCAATTCTCTATCTGTATAAAAGCCAAGTACGTCCAAAGATGGAGTACTGCTGCCACATCTGGGCTGGAGCTTCTAAAAACAGCCTATCCTGCCTTGACAAAGTACAAAATAGACTTCATTAGCTTAGTGGGGGGTGCCCTTTTCTCTTCCCTGCAACCTCTCTCCCACAGAAGAGATGTTGCGAACCTGTCTTTGTTTTAGCGTTATTTCCATGGCAAGTGCTCGTCCGAGCTCCAATCTCTGCCCCCCCCGCTTCGCTAATCTTTCACGATAAACACTCGTCTAGCTGAAACCACTGTCAATAATTTTCCCCACTGTTTATCTGTGCCTAAATCAAAACGTAGATTCCATGAACAAAGCTTCTTTCTGAGAAGTGCACACCTGTGTAATTCTCTTCCGTTTGCCTGTTTCCCATCTGACTACAACTTGGATGTCTTCAAGTCCAACATAAACAAATTCCTGATTAATCGCCCCCTTAAGAGACTTTATCAAATCTCCAATACCAACTATTACCACGATATTATCCCATTGATTATTGTACACACAATAACCCTTATCCCCGAGTGGCTTCCAGGCCTTGATAAGTGATCCCCCATGTAAAAAAAAAAAAAAAAAATTTCACCTGCCTGTTAGTGTGTGTGTATGTATGCATAAAACTTTCGACAGAGGCAACGGATTTTCACAAGATTGGTATCGTTTTGAAGCTCGACCCTTCGGACGACAAACTGAAAAATTGGCTAAAAACATTTCTTCCTTCACCCTCAACTGGGCAGTTCTTTTACAAGGAGGGTTGGTTTGTGCAAAGTCATCAATGCTTGCAACTTCCGGTTGCGCCATGGAGGCATCGGTGAAGATGTTATGTTTTATTTAACCTTTTTTTTTCTCCTTTGCGTTACGGGTTCGAGCCTGCCTGTCTTACTATTTTTTTTTTTTTTTTTTTTATTTTTTTTTTTTTTTTTTTAAACACCTCACACTCCACTCGGGATGCCTACTGTTTTATTTCTCCACCTCCCGCTACTACCACTTTTTTTTTTTTTACAACTCTCCGGAGTTTCTTTCTACAGCACCTACACACACCCAGACAATGAGTATTATTAACCATGGAAATCAGTATATATATATATTATTCCTTATTGGAATTTTTTTATTTTTTAGATGAGCATTGTATGTTAATTTTATTTTATTTCGGACTACTAGTCTCATCTTATCTTTTTTATTTGGTGCACAACGTTTCGGCCAACTTCCTCTGGCCTTCGTCAGGTGGTAAGATCAAAGAATCCAACCTTGATCGCCCTTCGGGGCCCGTGGCGCAGTTGATAGAGACGTTGAATCTCTACGGTTCCAGATAAACATTGTCTGAAGATAGCGGTTTCAATCCCACCCAAAGCGTGCCAGAGGTAATTGGTCAAAAATGTGGTGAGACGACAACAACTACGGATGACAGTGATGGCTGAGAATGCAGTTAGGAGATTCGAAGTTCCTATCCGTCGCGGTTACCACCTGACGAAGGCCAGAGGAAGTTGGCCGAAACGTTGTGCACCAAATAAAAAAGATAAGATGAGACTAGTAGTCCGAAATAAAATAAAATTAACATGGAAATCAGTAGTCGAGTAGATTTCTTGTAATTATTCAAGGAAATAAGCTTAGTCTTGCCGGCACTGTTACTACCCTGCTAATCTAACATATAAAAGGCAAAATGTGTGTGTGTTTATATGTCTCGCAAAAACTTCCGACAGATGTGCTGGAACGTGACAAAATTGTTTTAAAGATCGGTCTCTCGGGCAACAAATATCGAAAAATTTGTCAAAAACATCAATTCCTTCACTCTCAACTGGGCAGTTTTCTACAAGGAGATGGGGGGGGGGGGGGCGCTTTTTTCATAAAAATTTTCGCAAGTCATTGTCCCCATTGGATTGACTACCCTTAATTTTTATGCTTGCGACTTCCGGTTTTGCGATAGACGCATCAGCTAAAATGTTTTGTTTTTTTTACCTTCTATTCCTTCGCGTCCGAGTCTGTTTGCCTACTACCACTTTTTTTTTTTTTTTTTTTTTTTTAAAAACACCTTTCTCCACCCTGGCTGCTTACTGTTGTTTTGTAAGCCCCCCCCCCCCCACCTCACGCCACTCTTGGGGTTTCTTACTACACCACCTTTCCACGCCCGGGTACTGCTGCTAGTCTATTATATAAAAGGCAAAATGTGTGTGTTTGTATGCCTGCCAAAAACTTCGGCAGACGCGTCGGACCATGATAAAATTGGTATCACTTTAAAGCTTGGTCTCTCGGACAACAGTTTTTCCGTCGACATTTTTGCCAGTCATTCAAACCTTGTGTCAACGATGTTGCACAAAAGAAGTTATTTCGACCGCCATAACATCATAATCGTGGTGGACGCATGGATAAAACGGTTTCACCTTCTTTTCCTTCTGTGTGTTACAGGTTCGAGCCTATCTACTACTCCTAATTTTTTTTTTTTTTTTTTTTTTTGCTCAACACTCTTTCACACATCTCCACAAACCCAGGCACACAGGCTAGTCTATTATAAAAAAAGGAAAATGTGTTAGTTTGTATGTGCGTGTTTGTATGTCCACCAAAAACTTGACAGACACATTGGACCGTGACAAGGATCAATCTCTCTGATGAAAAAAATCTAAAAATTGGCCAAAAAAATTAATACTGTGCTGGTCCACATAAGTCATAACTTTTTTCATCTCCTTTTCATCTTTCGTCTTACATGTTCCAGCTTGCCTACTGTGGCTAATTTCTTTCTTTTTTTTTGCATTCGTATGGCCACTTGCTATTTGGATTAAAATATTTTTTTAGGGGCGAGTTGATCAATAGCACTAGCCTCTCTCCACCTGCGCAACACCAAGTAGCCATGCTAGTCTATTCTATAAAGAGAACCCATGTGTGTGTGTGTTTGTATGTCTACTAAAAACTTTTGTCATCCACATCTGACCAGGTTGAATCTGGTACCATCTGAAAGAGCAATGCCCCAGATGCATAATATGTGAAAATTAGAAAAAAAGATTAGTTCTTTGGTGGTCAAGTGACCAGTTTTTGAAAGGAGGGGGGAGGGTCCTTTTTCACAAGTCACTGTTTAAAAAAGCTCGTTTCAATGTCATAAGAACTCGTGTCCATGTGGACAAAAGCGAAGTTTTAGCTTTCTTCCCCTCTTTTGCGTTTTGAGCATTTAAGAGCATGTGTGATGGCAAAAAAAAAAAAAAGAAAAAAAAAAGGCTCTTTTTTTTCTTTTTTTTTTTTGCTGTCGCACCGGCACTCTGCTATTTTTATTAAAAGAAAAGTTGTTTTGATTTATTTATTTTTTCATTGAGGCGGTCAGTGCATGGGCAACAAAAAGTACTCAATATTCAGAGAATGGCTTCTCTTCGTATCCCTTCTGCCAAAATATCTGGTGCGGAGGTTGTCACATACTTATTTTTTTTGGGGGGGGGGGGGTCAATTTTTTTTTTTTTTTAAAGTATTTTTTTTTTTTCTTAAATTGTTGTGGGTTGGTTGGTTGTTTTATGACATATCAACCTTTTTCAGGTTATTTAATGCCGAATCTAGTTATTTTGAGGAACGATGGTCAGAGTGAACCTGGGAGCAATGGCAATTAAAGGGTCGCTCCACACTCCCCAAAGCCCGCAAGGTGGGGCCTCACCATCGGATATAGTTTTAGGTCATATCCAGGACCAATTGTTGTGGGAGTAACGATGGAGTTGACCTATAATAATGACAAACTGCTCAATATCCTCAGCATAGCACGAACTTCATATGGATCCAGGCAACACCGGGTATCCATGCTAGTATGGATATAAAATGGAGCCAAGTATGCTTTACTCATTTATTTTTGAAGAAAATGACTAGTTTTGTTTTACAGAATATCAACACTTCAGTTCATTCAATATTGAATCCATTAATTCAGAAAAAATTTTATGCTTCTTTAGATCTTCAAATATTGTTTGGTTTGGTTGTTTTGTAAAGGAAAATTGTTTTTTTTTTTTTTACTTTGCAGAACATGATTGAGTTTTGCAAACTAGAAAGAAGAAAATAGCATCAATATTTAGTGCATTTTAAGTCAGGAAGCCATTATGCGTATTCCTTGGTTGTTTTATGGCATACCAACCCTTTTCAGGTTATTTAAATCTTCAAATATTTATTCATTGTGTTTGGTTTGGTTGTTTTGTAGAGGAACATTGTTGCTTGTTTTTGACTTTGCAGAACATGAAGGAAAAACCAATGACTTCAGTGTTTGGCGCATTTTAAGTCAGGAAGTCATTATCTTTAGACAGCCTGATCTGGTAGTACTGGATGAGAAAAGGGGCAGAATCCCATCCTATACCAATGATGAATATATTTTAAAACATCTGGAGAAAGATTTAATGAAACTTAAAACAGTTGCAGGTGATATTATCCCTACCTTCTTGTTCTCTGTCAGTGGAGGAGAAATCCTTCACGACTGAGACAATTTTTATTTTTGTTCCTTTTCTCCACGTTAAAAAACGACCCTGGTGTCTAACTGTCCTGTGGGGAGGCATTGTAAATAGGAACACTGGGTAACCCTGCGAGCAAACCCACACTCTAAAATCAGAAAATATTGGATGGTGGTGGGTGGGGGTTAAAGTGTTGTCATAAAAATCAAAGGACTGAGAAACAAATGTAAACAGAAATCAATATTGACAGAGCGGAGGTGGGGGCTTGTGTCATAAATCCCACATACTCCCACCCTCAGAGATGAGGGTGGGGTCGTGAAGTGAAAAACGAACCTGTTAAAAACCGTGATTGAGAAGCCCATTCCCCCCACCCCCATTACCATAGCATGTAACACAAGTTTTGTGTACTTTTTCCCCACCGGAGTAACAACAGTCAGTACCCCCCCCCATCCCATCCAACAAACCAGAAATCACAATGGAGAGAAATAAAAATAAATTTACTAAAATGTTGAAAGGAAAAAAAAATTTTGTTTTGGTAATTAATCAGTGAAATGTAGATTTTTGTTTAAAAAAAATAAATAAAATTACTCTTATACAGTAGAAAAGAAACAATTGTTGCTGAAGAGACGAGGGGGGAGGAAAACAAAGGGAGGAGGAGGATGGCAGAGAAGGGAGGAGGATGGCAGAGGAGGAGGAGGAGGAAGATGGCATAGAAGGGGGAGGAGGAGGATGGCAGAGAAGGAAGGAGGAAGAGGAAACACCAAGAAAGATCTTGGCTGCTGCTGTTGCTTAGAGCATCATACCATGTCATAACAAGGCCAAATATTGATTTGCAGAGAAAACTGGTGGAGGGGGGGGTAGAAATAATGTAGGGAGAGACAGAGAAAAGGGGGGAGAGGGAGGATTATATGTTTGCTAAGAAATATGAGAGAGAGAAGAGAGAAGGAAGAGAGGTAGGATGAGAGGTAGGATGAGAGAAAAAAAAGAGGGGGGGGGAGAGAGAGAGAGAGAGAGAGAGAGAGAGAGAGAGAGAGAGAGAGAGAGAGAGAGAGAGAGAGAGAGGAAGTGGAGGAATCGTGTTCGCTAATCTGCAGCATCAACTATCGCACACATGCAGGCAGCACCAGATGAGGCTGCACAGCAAGAAAGAGACTGCGTTCTCGTGTCGTATTGCCATGGCAACTGCTGAGTGCTGCACAGGCGCAGGCCTCAGTCCAAATCCCCTCGAGTAATTAACTCGAAAACGGAAAGAAACATTAGATATACGCGCACTTTTGATTCCCAACGATAAAAACCAGGGGGGGGGTCTTCATATATGAATATTTTATTTTGTTTCTCATCTTTTTTCAGAATGGAAATATCAATATCGGAATGTATAAAAAGATATCAAGATTCCGCCTCCAAACATAATTAGCTTCCGACTATGATAACATCTCGTTGGATCCGTCTCTACGAGGAATAGGATGATTAAATGTCGCTTAGTGGAGGGTGGAGGGAATACGATAAAGATATACAAATTGACTTCCATAATTATAACACTCATAATCTCTAACCGATATGCACATGTGCTACCATTAGCGATAATGCAAAGCTCTATGTAAAAAAAAAAAAAAAAAAAATAGAGCACTCTTCGATGAGTGATATTGCCTAACAAAGCAAGACTTTTACTTCATGTTTTGCTGATGGCAGAGTAGATCTAAGTCCAGACTGACGAAAAAAAAAAAAAAAAAAGAAAGTTTTAACAAGGAAGTCATCATTTATGGCCCAAACGCCACTCGAAGATAAGGTTTAGTAAGTGTCTGTTGGTCGTTGAGACAACAGCTTATGATCGGTAGTGGTAGAAACTGGGTAGAATTTGATCAGTTAAGAGGATGGCCCAACAAAAACTTGTTTACATTTGACTTGAAGACAACCATGTAGTAGTCAGCTGGAAAGCAGACCATAGAAATAGAGTTCCACAAGCGAGCAATTCTAGAAAAAGAAGCTTTATTCATATAATTTGCCTTTAGTTTTAGGCAGGGATAAGGGGTAGGGGAAATTGTCGACAGTGGGTGTAGATAGACGAGTGTTTGTTGTGAAGGTTTGGAAGGAGTGAACCATAGATTGAAGCACTTGCCATGAAAATAACGATGGAGTATAAAGATAGATTTGCAACGTCTCTTCTGATGAAGAGCGTGCAAGGAAAAGGACACAGCCTTCCAGATTCCGAAGCCGATTTTGAAATCTATCAAGGAAGGAAAACGTGCCCCCTCCATTTTATTTTTCTTTTCATTTTCTATCTTTGAAGATTGCAATGCTGGGTATGAGGCAGCCAAACCAGCTGCCAACATTGCCCTGCTTTTTAGTATCCTCGCTGTTCCCTTAAGTGCAAATTGTCTGGATCTCTTTTGCACTTGGTTCACCAGGAATATTAGTTAGGTAGGACTTCAGGTTCTTCTTCATAAGCCCTGTAGCACCTATAATAAGTGGTATGATTTGATATCTTCTCCACATGTCTTGTTCAACTAATGACCTGTGACTGACATGAAAACGGCCAAACCTTCAAGTATCAATAGTAATTAATATTGAAATAATTGGCTACTGTTGACCAAAGTAGTAAAGTATCAGGCAGAAATAGTCAACTTTATATTACTTGTATTGGTTAGACTTGTTCTCATCTGAGTGTTATTTGTGCAACGTTTCTGTTGGATTGTCCTTCGACCGTCTTCAGGCATTTTGGTTGTTGTTTGGCTGAAGACGGTTGAAGGCCAAACTGACCAAAACGTTGCATAAATAACACACAAGATGAGAACAATAGCCCGATGAATACAAATACTCAAACAATCAGCCCTCATCTCCAAAATTCAGAACTTTAGAATTTCATGGTTTATTAAGCATTTTGAAAATAAGAATTTTTGTTTTTTTTTTTTTTTTAACTTAAGACCTGTGTCCTAAGCAAATGAAGCAAAAATCACATTTTTTTTTTTTTCAGTTAAAAATATAACAGTCCATTTTATAGCCATGATCATCTTTATAACACATTGAGTACCGTTGTCAAATCTACATGGACAGGATACAAAACCAACTTCACAATCTAGTGAGCAATGCCGTTCTCTAATCTCTGCTGCCTCTTAAGGAGACACTGCAAGCCTATCTCTGCTCTATCGTCATTTTCATGGCAGATGCTTGACTGAACTTCACTATGGTTCCCTCCTGTAAAACATTCATAGCAAACACTCGACTAACTACAAGAACTAGCAGCAATTTCTCTTTCTTCCTGTGCTTAAAACAAAGTTCAAATGAACAAAGTTTCTTTTCTAGAACTACTCATTTGCGGAACACAATACTGCAAAGCTGCTTCCCAGGTGACTATAACATTATCATATTCAAATCTAATGCAAACAATGATTTGTTCATCATTTGCTCATGACTTTGTTGTTTTCAAGTCCAACAAACATGTTCCTGATGAGTAATCCTCTAAAATAAAGTAACTTATTACATCACTGATCATCACATTAACCTATATCCTTGAGTGGCCTTATGCTTTCAAGCAAAGTAAAAAGTCATGAATACATATTTTGAAAATAAAACATGAGAATGTTGGGTGTTTATATATATATATATATATACTAGCAGGGGGTACCCGGCGTTGCCCGAGTGTTTGGAGGTGCAAAAGAAAAAAATGTTTTAGTAGGAAGGTAGGATTGAACCCCGAAGCCTTGACGCGAAGGTGGAAACAAAAGATAAAAAAGCCAAATTAAATACACACGCGACCTCCGTTCGTAACTCTTAGATATTATCATTTAGATGTGATATAAATAGTTTACAGGAGTGAGCCAACCGATCCCTTCTTGAAAAAAAGCCTTTCTTGAACATACACAAAAAGCGAACATACATACATACAGACACACATTTTCGCTTTTATACATATAGATTACATATACAAGGTGGCTTAAATAAGTTTCCAGACTTTTTTCATCTGAGCACTTTCATTGATAGTACATACATAAAACTCGAGTCTCCTTCGAAGTAATCTCCTCCGGCTGCAATGCACTTGCTGTACCATTCCAACAATTTCTAGAAGGTCCCATGGAAGTCCTCTTGTGGAGTGTCAATGACCCTGGTCACATCGCAACTGTCTCATAATGACAGCCTCTAAGATTTTCCTCAAGAAATAACCAAAAGTCACAGAAAGCAAGTTCTGGATTATAGGGAGGGTGAGGAACTGTCCTACTGTCCATCTTGTTTGCGACAATGTCTTTCTTTCTGATCTTCTGAGTACCCTTGGGACAAACCTCTACGCAAATCTTCTGTTCCGAGAATAATTATGTATACAGTTTCCACACTGACATCAAACTGTGCACTTATTGTCTATATAGACAATAGATGGTCTTTATCCATGAAATTCTTTATTTGGCCAATCAACTCTAGTGTTCTGGCTTCCTTACTCCTCCAACATCTCCCATCAACCCTAACAAACTGTCTTCCTTGAATCTCTTATGCCACTCAAAAACTGATGCTTAATTCATGCAAGATGGTCGAAAAGCAGTCTGGCGCATTCTATATGTTTCTGTGGCATTTTTTTCAAGTTTAAAACAGAATTTTATTGCATACGGTTCGTCTAAAGTATTAGTCCAGATGGCATTTTTGAAATCGTATGGTGTATTCCAATTTCTGCTGTAGCTGTTCATTGGAACCTAAAATCATAAAAATTGGTTGGTTATCTCATAAGATGCATAGCAATAACATACTGACTTTTCAAGAGTCTACAACAATTTTAAATGCTGTTTAAAAAAACCCCAGAAAAACTTGGAAATTTATTGAAAGGACCTTATATATATATATATATATATATATATATATATATATACACACACACACACACACATATATATATATATACACACATACTAGCCTGGGTGCTCAGGTGCTGAGAAAAAAAAAAGTAGTAGCAGGCAGGCAAGCTCTAACCCGTACCATGAAGGAGGAAAAGAAAGCGAAAAAAAAGTGACAGCTTTGCCGTTGCATCCATCGCCAAACCGAAAGTGGCGAGGGTTTAAATTAAGGCTAGTCAATCGAAAAAAAGGGGATGACTTTCGAAAATATCAGCAAAAAAAAAAAAAAAAAAAGCGACCCCCTCCTTGCAGAAAAGTGCCCAGTTAAGCGTGAAGGAATTAATATTTTTAGCCAATTTTTTTATATTTGTCGCCTGAAGGGTCAAGCTTCAAAACGATAATGATCTCGTGAAAATTCGTTGCTTTTGTCGAAAGTCTTAGGCAGACGTACAAACACATTTAAACAGACAGGTTATATATATATGTAACCCCTCCAGGGTAGCTCAGGTGCATAGGCTCGTGGTTGAGATGCACCCGTAGCCAATACCTGTGGTGTCACCCGTGTTTTCGTCTAGTGGTCGAATTCGTCTTTGTGGGTCGCTCTCTGGTTCCGCTTTCAAATCAGCTTCCAAACGTCACCTGGACTGTCGGAGAAAAATATTGCCTTCACAACAGCGTTTCCGATTAAAGAAAAGAAAGTCAAAACTTAATTGTCTTTTCTTAACATAAAATTGATTATGGTCTTCGACTTTACAAATAATAGATACACACTGGCCTAGTCATGCAACTTTCCTTTACGAAGTTCTGTTCTTCATCTACCGTCAGTCCAGGGGAAGGGATCAGCTGCCAGAGCGAAAAGAAGACCCCGATTAGCCAAGTTTTTATCAAATCAGTAATTCCTCCCTCTGCCTTTTTGGAGTTATTCTTTCTCTTTTCTTCTCTTTTTTATCCTATAAATTTCTACTCCTCCTCTCGAACTTATCTTTTTAACCCCTATTTGCACTGAGGTGTTTCTACTTATTATCAATTAGGGGTGATTAGTCACCCCAGTCGACGCTTGGCGGCGACCCTCACTCTGCCCCTCCCCACCCCCACCTGTCAGCTAAGATATCTGGGTCTCTTCATATTGCTCAGAGGTTTTAAAAACAACCTTTTCGTTGTTAACATATATAACGACAATGAGATAAAAACAATTATTTGTTTTTTCTTTCTGACAAAATCCCATAGACATTTCTGTTTAAAACATCAAACCATCATCATTAGAATTCAGCCATGCGAATTCCTTTGAATTCGTGTCGACTAGCAAGGTCACTCGGCATCGCTCGGTCCCCATCGGGTCACATATATATATACTAGCAAAAGTACCCGTCGTTGACTGGGTTCAAAAACAGCCTACAGAAAATGGACTTTGAATTTATGAAAGTATGATAGGTTATGAAAAGGAAGGGTTGTAAAGAGATAGCTTCGAATTTGGGGATATCAAAACCAAAGCAAAATATGATGAAAGTAAAAATAGATAAACCCCATAATTTATTACACCATACCTGTTCACACTGAAACACTTATCACAATATTCTGTGGATCTATATTAAAAAACCTTGTTAAACTTTGTGACATATTTCCATTCTTTGGAGGTCAGGCATGAACGAACACCCCATAATTTTATTATACCATATTTCTTCAAACTGAAACATAATTATCAAAGTATACTTACACAGATAGATATGAAAAGTCTTTATTAAAGTTTGTGCCTATTTCCATTCTATGGAGGCCAGGCGTGAATGCAGACTCCACAATTTTATTATACCATCCCTATTTAAGTTAAAACATACTTATCAAAGTATTATGTACATCTATATCAAAAACACTTGTAAACGTTTTTTTTTTTTTAATT
Source organism: Euprymna scolopes (assembly GCF_053919585.1). Taxonomy (NCBI): domain Eukaryota; kingdom Metazoa; phylum Mollusca; class Cephalopoda; order Sepiida; family Sepiolidae; genus Euprymna; species Euprymna scolopes. The sequence continues at coordinate 18,074,691 of NC_136511.1, read as the reverse complement.
TTTACATTTATTTCAATACTTTGTGGACCAGGCGCGTATGCAGACCCCACAATTTTAATGAATCATCATTATGCCAGATCAAACATACCCATTCCTGTGTCTCGATACATCTTCTATCATTATATGTGATCAGTTTTCTATAATAGTCAACCATATAGGAGCCTATTCGGGACCAGACACACACACAAACATTCAGCTTTATATATATATATATATATATATTGGAGTAACAACACATTCCAAATAGAATTGAAGACTTGTTGCTTCTTTCGCCATTTCTCTGCATCTTTTGTTACTGAATATGTGGTCTGGCATGTAATATCAATTGCACATTAAAAGTTTACATTCTTTTTCTTCCAATTTTCTCCATTGTTGAAACAATTTTATGAAGATTGAAAAGCAACTTTGGCTAAAAAATTACATAATCACTTAACATCTTATATTCCATTTTACTTTCAAATATGCATTAATATGGTTTTCAAAAAAGAAAAAAAAAACGTTCAAGCATTTTTTTTTTTTTGATCGTTTCTAATCGACTTGTTCATATTCATTTCTACCAAAACGTACAAATTGACAAATTACGTTTTTAAAGAATTTTGTTTGTTTATTCAAAACTACAAGAGTACCCGTCCCCGGACAGGTAAAATTACTCCCACCCCGACAAAACGAAACAATTTTGCTTTCGTTTTATTATATATTTCATATTTTATTTATATGCCCTCAAAAGATTAAAGTAAGTATAATGATATTAAACCTTATGTCTAGAATTCTTCTTCCAATTTTGATCAAAATCCATTGCATGGTTTCAGTACTAGAAAATCTATAATCATAGGCCGAAGCCTAAGGAAATTGAAGTTGCAGGAATCTTGCTTAATTGGTGCCCAATGATTACGGGGGAAATTCAATACAAATCTGAAATATCATTAAACTATTTTTTTTTTTTTTCCAGTGATCACCACTTATCAAGGCCCGGAAGCCACTCAGGGATAAGGGTTATTGCAAGTACATTACGTTAGTGTGGAAATTTGATGAAGTGTTTAATTAAGGGGGCAGTTCATTAGGAATTTGTTATTACTTAAATATCATTAAACTATTATTACTTAAATATCATTAAATTATTTTTATTTTATCCCTCTTCGCACTTTAAAATGCTCCAAAGAACCAGAGATTTTAGAAACATTCATTTTTTTATGGTAAAATTTGACTAAATTCCGAGGTATCTTAATTCTCACTGCATAAAATTAAACTAAATATAGCCCACCTTCATGTATTGCAACATTCATAATTAGTTTAGGAGTGAATTTTGTACATATAAATATATAAACATACATATATTTACCGTTTCAGTTTTTTTTCCTATCAGGTTGTAGATTATTTTTTTTTGTTGCTTACAAACATCCAAGATTTTTTTTTTCTTATAGAAATTGCTCTCGACGAGGCATGAAGCCACTTGATGTAAAGAGTAAAAAAAAAAACAAAAAAACTTCAAAGTAAAGGAAATTAGCCAAAAATAAGTATTAGATGGAATAGATTCCGACCCAGAAAACAGCAATTCTTCCCCCTTGTTCATGGAATGTGAGGACTAAAGGAGAAAAACAAGGGAAGCGAAAGTTACGTCGTCGCCGAAAGTAAACCCAAGATCCACTTTCTACTCTCCTTAATTTCACACTTTGAAAATTATGAGAATAATTTTATTTTTTCATAAATTAAATAAAAAAATGAAGTTAAGCACGCCACATGAATAGGCATGTAAAATGATAGACTTACCTCGACTGTCATGTTTCCCATGATTGCTCTCTGGTGACCTTCCAGGGTTTCACGGGCCACATTTTCAATCTCATTTTCATTCTTGCCCAAGAATAATTCACAGGCGGTGTGCAGCATCTCGTCATTTGATCCTTGGACTTTGATCTGACAACAAAACAAACAAAAACGTTTAGAAACAATAACAACAAATGGAAAAACAAAAAAGCAATCTCTTTCGTTTTAACAAAAGCGATTGAAAATAGTCATGGGACGATTGAAAAACTCCCGTTTCCAAGACAGAAGCGAACGACTCTTTCATGTAAACACAATTGATCCTAGTAATTACATTAGTCGCCATTTATTGACCATGAAAGGATGAAATAGTGGTTGGGATCAAACCCGTATTTCAGAGATTGGAACATTTCCACTAACCTGACTGACCACCATACATACAAACATACACAAACCCACATGCATACAAACAAACTTTCTGCTGAAAAGAGCATTATACTGTTTTTATTACCACTATTCAAAGTTAAAAATGAACACAAACAAAAAATTTTTTTAAAAATGGAACAAAACAGCAAATAAAATATTAACCGAGAAAATAAGAAATTGACCTCCCCGAAGATAAAACACCGGTTGCCAGATTAAGATCTTTGATCTCTCAAATAAGAGTATATAAAAGAATTTCAAAAACTATCTGGCAAATATACCTGGTGAACCAAGTGCAAAAGAAATTCAAACACTTAAAGGGACGGTCAGAATCTTAAAAAGATCTCTCGGTTGGAACTTCTGATTTAGTGGGAGAATGTTTGGCATCCGGTGGGATGCTACACCCCCAGCTTTAACAAACTGATGATAAAAAAAAAAATTTTAGCCACAAAATGCACACGAGGTGATTAATTCTTTCATATTTGACACAAAAAAAAAAAAAAAATTAAATAAAAAATGGAAAACATGTAAATTAGAAGTTTCATTATAATTTTGATATTTCGGGTGATTCTCTGCACCTTATCAAAAACATATACAAAACTCTTATCCCCCCCCCCCCCGCCCGCACAAAAAAAAAATAAACGAACATTTGCAATTCTAAAACTTATTTCTTGTCTTCATGTGAAATCTCTTCACCGAATGACAAAGTAATCGTTACCATTCTCGCCAGAAATTATTGTTAAGAGTCAATAATTATTTTCATCCATAAAATTTCATTTTAAATCAAAACTTTTGTTTTTCTTGGTTGAATGCATTTGTGGACAAGATTTTGGTATTTATCGAAATTTTTTTTATTTTTAATTTTTTAGTAAAACTCTTTCACCCCAAAACAAGGCATACTGCCACTTGGACACATGGGGTTACTATTTGGGGCCATATTTACAGGAACACTATGTAGGAAGTTGAGAGCAATATTGAAACATATCGGATGTTGTCTGACCTGTTCAATCAGAAATGACGGATGCGGGTGTTGACTGTCATTTGGTGGAGAGATTTCACATGAACAAACTTGTACAGTGAAAAAAAAAATGAAAATTTTTCAATGTTGAAAATGTTCAGTTTTTTTAATTCAATTTCATTCCATTTTTATCGATTTGTATTTAGTTTTTAAACCCATTTTGTTTCTCTTATTTGCATGCGTACGTGAACAAGATTTTGGTGTACATTGAAACACGCTCGATATTGCCTGTTTTTTTTTTGTTTTTAAAAAACGATAAGTGCGCACGCGTTTAATTTACAAAATCTAATGACTTTCTTTGAGATTAGGTGGAAAGATTCAAATGAACATTTCAAAATTGAAAATGTCCAGTTTTTCATAAGGGTTTCATTCGATATATCCATTCAGTCTCGAAAGACAAAGGATACTCCCTGTTATGACAGCTGCGCGTGTAATTATGTGGCAAGGGCTGCGCAATCCCTAACCACACCTCTCCTGAATCGGCACTGCTCGAGTCCAATGGCAAGGAGAAGTCCAGGACGACTGGAAACAATGCCAAGGTAAGGAGAGAGCACATATAGCCCCTGGAAGTTCCAAATGGTCGCCCATCTGGTACTGGCCATGCTCATCATTGCTTAACTTAGATGATCTGACGGGAACCGGCATGTTAAACATGATTATGCCGTATAAAGGTTTCATATTCGTTCTAGTTTTATGACAAAACACATTTGATTTACAATGGAGAATAGGTCAGGAATATTAAAATGTAAATTTCAATAATATTTTAAAAGTTACGCTTTTATATTTCTTAATTTTTGAGATGAGGATTGATTATTCGGATTATTTGGATTCATCGGACTACTGTTCTCATCTTGAGTATCATTTTCACAACGTGTTGGGGTTGATGTAACAGTGCGAGTGGAACAGTCGCATTTGCGAGTGATTTTTCAAAATGGCGACTACAAATAATAAAACGCTCATCTTTGTATTTCTTTCACTGACAATCTTCAAAAGCTCACTACAACTTTTTTTTCTAATAAAACGAACAAAGTTAAATTATTTAAACAAGAAAAGTTTAATAGAATATACTTTTTTTTAAACGAAGGCTGTTTAAAAAAAACTATCTGAAGAAATTAGAATATTTATACTTCAAGTATAAACATAAAATTTGTTGTATATTTAGAATTACACTAAAAAAAAAAAAAAAAAAAAAAAGACAGGAAAATCTTTATGATGTACATACTCGTCACAGAACGAAGATGTCATATTCTAAAAATCATGTGGTTTTGGCTAGTAACCGAAAATATTTACTTGTCAAAGGTCAACTAAAGAAAATGTGTCCACAGAGCCCTGTATAATCTCATACTTTTCTCAGATGTATCTTGTTGAACGCCGGAATCTGTACAAAATTTCTAGTGGAACCCTTTATTTCACAACTATTTTTGATATCTAACTATTTTATTAACATTGTTTCATTTTTAGTTTATTAATTCGTTTCCAACTTGTTTCCCTTTTCGATTAACTGATTTAATTGTTCAGGTATTGATATTTTTCATTTGTATTCAATGTCATGGCAGCAGCATGCTCTCATTTTGTCAGACATGACGGAGTAGAAGTCTTAACTTCCAATTGTATTTTTGAGTGTTGCCTACACTGAGGATTGAACCTTCAACATCCAGATGAGTGTAATTTACAACTGAATTTTACTAAGTACTTTATCCACTACACCTTACAAAGTTTGACAAGGTACACCTTAAAAAGGACTCAAACGTTGCGAAAATGACACTCCAGGTGAGAATGATAGTCGGAATAATCCAAAAAACAGATCGTTTTAAATTTTGTTTTACATAACTGTTCTTTTTTTTTTTTTTTTTTTTAATTTATTTGTTAGATGAAACATCTTGAATCATAACAAAAGCATATGTGCATTTATCTTTCTCTCTCTATATATATGTCAATAGTTTGCTTGAAGCATTGCGTATAGTGTATATATAAAGATAATTTCTAGAAGGCCATTTGCCATGCAGTGGTGTAACGGAAAAATGTGGACTGAAAGCAAATTAAGACATACAAAACGTGAAATGAGTTTTCAGTTTTCTACTTGCCACTGATATTATTTTTAAATTTTTATTATTTTTTTGTATAATTACAATTTTATTTATCTGTGTGGTTTGATGTACGATCCATATGATGTAATATTTCGGGGGGGGGGGGATACATGTTTGAAACTAAAGTTAAACCTGAATCTGAAGAATTTTCACCAAATAATGGCATACAGATCTTACATCAAATTGCAGTCAGATTATAATTCTAAAGAAAAACAAACAAATTTTTTTTTAATTTTATTTATTTTTTTAACTTTTTTTCAACCCAAACAAGGCATATTACCACTTTAATATAAGGGGTTACTATTTGAGATCATGTCTAATAGGGGATTAGGGAATTGAGCAGCAAAATATCTGTTCACATTACATTTAAAATCCTACATTTCAGTAGTACGGGGAAGTAGGAAGGGAATTCCGAAATCCAGCAGTCCGAGGAATGAAACAATTAGAGTAGAAGGCTTTCGGCATCTAGGGACCTCAACAGTGAAGGGGTGGAATTTTGCTTTTGAGTTGGTCGGGAGTATGTTGAGGGGGCACAAGTACTCAGAGTTCATCAGAACACATCCCCATTAAAATACTTGTAAAACAGACAGAGATATAAACTTGTGTTGAGGAGACAGAGGTTGGAACTTGGTCGACAATCAGGACCTATTCGACTTTAGACTCTTTTGGATCCTGTTTAAAATAAGACTAGTGGTAGACACACCAGATGTGACAACACTTTGTAAAAAGTTGGATAAAAAAAAATTATTTGCCTTTTTGAATGTTTTAATTTGCCTTTCAGTACACACATCTGAATTACAATAGACTTTTATAAGTTCTGTTTTTGAATTTTTTAGATGACAACTGACTATTCGGATTCTTCTGGCTTGTGCTAATGACTCAAGCGTCATTTGCACAAGATTTTGGTCGATGTAACCTCCAACCTTCTTCAAGTGTATCCTGTCGAACTTGGGGAATCTTTCTGTAAAACTCAGCAATCTACATGGGATTTCAAACGGAACCCTTTATTTAATCCAGCCATCAGCCATGACTAGGTAGAAGTTCTACGTAATTCTCAATTGTATTTTTTGAGTGTTACCCGTACTGAGGATTGAACCCTGGCATTATTTGTTGCGAAAAATATGAGTTATCTCCCTTAAATAATCCACCTCTAAAACAGACGCACCAAATTACCCTCCCCCATTCAAGTTTTGTCACAAAATGGTGTATATTAGTATAAAAAAGCATCACCATATCTGGATATTTTTAAAATAAATATTAGCAGTTAGTTTTATACCTACAAACACTAGTGTTTGATGCTTACGCAATCGTCAGTGTAGGAAGTGATAATTACTGCTGGTGTGGAGATGTGAACCCAGTCATAAAGTCATCGTTTACAGCATAGGCTAACATCTTACCTCATCCTGAACCTTCAACCTGCCGGAGAGTACTTGACTTTTAACAAGTACTTTATCCACCGCACCACGGGTCTGACTAAAATAATATGTAGAAACATTTTTTCCTAAAAAAGAAAAAAAAAAAAAAAAAAAAAAAACTTGTCCCAAATCTTTTCAGATTTATGGAAGACTTGTCTCATGTATTTTTAAGTTAAGATGCTAGCGTACACAGTCAAGGGTGACTTTATGACTGGGTTCGAATCTCCAAACCAACAGTAATTATCACTTCCTGCACTGATGATTGCATAAGCATCAAATACTACTGCCTATAGGTATAAAAATAATATTTATTTGAAAAACATAGACATGATGCTAATTTAAGCTGATATACACCATTTACTGACAAAACTTGAATTTGTGGGGGGAGGGCAATTTGGTGCTTCTGTTTTAGGAAGTGGATTATTTAAGGGAGATAACTCATATACTAAAAGAAAAAAAAAAAGCATAATTTGCAACAAATAATGCAAGGCTTAAATGAATATGAAATTGGCATGTTCCACCTTCATCTCATGGAGTTTCTTTGGCAGAAAAGGGAAAAGGAAAAATGTTCACTCGCATAATTCTTGCTATTAGGGATAAATATGAGATATAATTTTTTTTTATATATTAATTAACCCAAGTTAATTTTTTTTTGACATTGTTTCAGTGTTACAGTTTATTTTAAGTTTTAAGTACATTAATTAAGTTTAATTATTTTATTACTTAACATTTAATTAAAAACGTTTATAACTTAACATGGTTTCATTTTTAGTTAATTTTTAGTTAATTAGCGTTTCCACGTTGTTTCCTTTTTTTCTCTTGATTAACTGATTTAATTATTCAGGTATTGACATTTTTCATTTGTATTCATTTGTGTTAAAGTTTGTTGATTAATGCGTTTCATTTTCATAAACTGTTTCGTCCATTTTCGGTACTAACGGTTTTGCATCCCAAATTATTCATTCCAAAATATGCAATTTTTTTTTTAAGTGGGAGTTATCTCCCTTAGATAATCCACCTTTAAAACAGAAGCGCCATCAATTTTGACCAACTCCTAAAACAATCAAATTTATTGGCATAAAAAAATTAGCAACACAATAGAAAATGTGTATGGCTAAATATCGTCTGAATGTTTTGTTCAAGGCGTGTTTAATCCTAGCTATGATAGTCGTAGCTATTACCATTCCACCATAAATAGGCTCACTCTCGCCAGCAAATCTGATTTTTTTTTTTTTTTTTTTTTTTTTTTCCAAATGGCCAAACATGAATCATCTGTACAAAATGGCCGCCGTAATGGATTTGCTCTTTTAGGAATCAGAAGAACCAATTATTAAAAGTGGAAATAATGGCCAGCGAAATGCCAATGACAAATGATTAATCATTGGGCACTTCTGCAGTATGCGGACGGTGGCGGTAGCTCCAAATTTCTTCTGGGTCAAATATCACAGCAAATAAGTAACAAAAAAGATTTTGAAAACCAAAACATTGTAAAAAAATGTATCAAAATATAATCGTAAAAACATTTATTTAAAAGTGTGCGTAAGAAAATATAATTTTAATAAAATTTTTATAAAGTAAACATTTTTTTTTTAACAAATATTTTTCGAATAAAAGCAACATTGAAGGGTCAACAACCGAAAAGTGCCACTTGACAGTTTAATGAAATGCACAAAAAAAAAAAAAAGATACATGGCCGCCGTCCGCATACTGTAGAAGTGCCAATCATTTTGTAGAAAGTTTACAGATACTAAAAACACCCAAGGAAAATCACGATAAGTTACACTACTTAAAAAAAAAAAAAAAAAAAAAAAAATCACGGGGGAAATTTTATGCAACTTTGGAAAATAACAGAAATGATTTGGGAATGAAAATTACAAAATTACGAAAGCGTTTTCCCCCCACGTTTTATTTTGATTAAAAAGATTTGAGTGAATGTGAAAAGAATGTCTTAAATAATTGAACATCAACCACTCCTCCCCTCCTACTTAAATTTCTCATTTTGTGGTTTAACTCATAAAAGAAACACCAAGCCTAAAATAGTTTGCAGTTATTTCTTTGTCCTGGGAGTGTGTGTGTGTGTGTGTATATATATATATATATATATATATATATATATATATATATACATACACACACTTGGCCAAGCAATTGGGTACTTATTTCTCCCAAAGTACACATTTTCTATTTAAGATGGGCTCTGACAAATACAACCACACCTGGAAGGATGACCCCAAGCTCCAAAATTAGGGTCTCACTTGTGGAGGCAATGTTGTGTTATAATCAAAATAGTGGTGGGGATGGGTAGGGGGTGGGGATAAATTTTTGACAGGATTCAGAAATAAACAAAGAAGCTGGTCTCCTAACGAGCTAGAAAACTTCTCATATGCCAGTATCCCATATCTCTACATGGCCACCATCCTACCATGGAGTACTGTTGTCACATCTGGCCTGGTACAACCACCACAAGCCTCTCTCAAACACTGTCAAAAAAAAAACTTCAATCTAATATGTCCCATACTATCTATCATGCTCCAACCTCTGGCCCATCACCACCATGTTGCATACCTTTGTTTTACAAATATTTTAATGGGAATGTGTTCCAAAAAACTGGTTACAATGGTATTCCTTTGGCACAAATACCCCCGACCAACCCAACAATCAGCAAAATCTCACCCATTCACTATAGAGGTACCTAGATGACAGGACTTCCTACTTTAATTCTTCGTTGAACTGCTAGCCTTTGGAATTCCCTCCCTGCCCCCAGTTTCCTTGACTTAAGAAACATTTTGGTGCACAATTCCCCACTCGGCATGGTTCCGTGGAGGTGTGTGGGCCTTAATTAAAAATAGCACCTTACATTTCAGTGACAATTGCCTTTTTTTTTAGGGAGGCGGGTGAATAGAAGTAAAAATATAAATCAAAAGGAGCTGCAGAAAAGAAAAACAAAAAGAGCTGCAGAAGATGCACTTTGGGATGGTGGGATCAGAGCTAGGCTAATACTATGCTCAAGGGTGTCAAACACAGACTACTGGAGTATCAATGAAAAAAATCTGGTCTATTTTTATTTTGAAGCATTGAATAATCCCTCCGCCCAATGTTGACTTTTATTCAGCCGAATTAATGGCAAATCGACTCGACAGGAACAAGTGCATCAAGGGGGGAATAATTCTATCATACGTACATTTGGCATCCCCAGCTGAGTCTTCAGAAATAAAAATGGACAGAAAAAAAATTGATGACTCTTGAAACTGATATAAAAATTTTAGAATGTCAAAAAGAAACTGAATAATTTTGGATTTGATGCATGTAATAAAAGAGTAACAGATGAGGTCTAAAAGAGCAAAGTTTCAATTAATGTATGAATACTTTAAAAAGTGCCCGAAGTACTTCAGATAAATGGTAAACTCGATAGTTGTATTTACCTAGAGCTACATTAATACAGAGGATAAAATATCAATATGAGGGGCGTGCAATAAGTAATGCCCCTGACCCACTTCCCATAGCAGTAGAGCAACGAAAATTGGCACAGTTATTAGTATTTCTCTACATAGGAACCACCCAGAGTTATGCATTTCTCCCATCGTTTGATGCAGCTCTGGAGACCGTTTTTGTAGAACACCCCAGGTTGGTCCTCCAACCACAACATGACTTCAGAAATCAAGGCTGCATCATCTGGGAAACACTTTCCTTTCAAAAACAACTTCATGGCTGGGAAGAGGTGAAAGTCAGAGGGTGCAAGGTCAGGAGAGTAGGGAGGATGGGGAAGGATTACATAACCACACGCCCGTACTTCTGATCTGGCGACATGTGAGTTGTGGACCAGAGTGTTGTCCTGCAGGAGGAAGGTACCTTTGCTGATCTTGCCCCGCCTCTTGATTTTGATAGCTTCCCTTAATTTCCTCAAAAGTGAAGCAAAATAGGCTCCTGTAATTGTGGTACCCTTTGCCAGGAAATCTGTCATCACTACTCCGCCCTGGTCCCAGAAGAGTGTCAGTCCCAAAAGACTGGAGGGCTGCACCCTTGCCTTCTTTGGAGGTGTTGAGTCCAAGTGCTTCCACTGCATTGACTGGGCTTTGGTCTCTGGATCATAGTGATGGACCCAGGTTTCATCCTGTGTAATCAGTCTTTTGAAAAACTTTGACATCTTTTAATCTTCAAATTCATCCTCGAGCACTCAACACGTTCTCGCTTCTGGAATGGTGTGAGCAACCTGGGAATCCATCTGACAGACACCTTATGCATATGCAAATGGTCATGAATGATAGTTTCTACAGACCCTGTACTAATCTTGACATCTTGGGCTATTTGGCGAATAGTAATACGCCGATCTTCCAAAATGATAGCCTCAACTTGACGGATAGATGCCTCATCAATGGCAGAAGGAGGGGGGGGACGAACAGGTCTGGGAGCTGTTTCCACAGACTTCCGGCCATGTTTGAATTCACGATGCTAGCATTTTACAAGGTCATATGATGGGGCATTATCTCCATAAGTTTCTTTCATTTCATCAAAAGTCTCCTGTGGTGTGCGTCCTTTCAAATACAAAAACCGGATCACTGCTTGACATTTAACAGGCTCCATTTCACACCTGACTCAGTTCAAACACCTGTGAAACAGAAACCACAATCAGTTCAGAGCTGTAATTTGCCACATAACCCATAGAGATATAAATCATTGCACATGCAAAATTCCAGCTAGATCAGACAACTGGAAGTGGGTCAGGGGCATTACTTATTGCACACCCCTCGTAATTGTGAAATTATAAATCAGCTTCAAAAGGAGAAAAGGATGGTTTTGTTTCTCCTATTGAAGCCGATTCATAATTTCACAATTATTGATAGTTTATCCTCCCCCCTCCATATATATATATATATATATACATAACCATGAAGTTTAGAAAATTTAAACTTCATGGGAAATAGTCAAATAGAGTAGAAAAAACTTACTGTCAGACATGGATTGCAGGAGTGTCAATGATAGAAGATATATATATATATATATATATATATATATATATATACACACACACACATACATACATACATACATACATACATACAGTGATGGGACGATTCCAATACTTCTGATTCTGATACTATACTGACTTCGATTCTTTATAAATCGAAAAAAATTTAATAAAATTGTTATTCCGCCCCCCCCCCTCCCCGATCACGATAAAAACTCGTTAAATGTGCAAATATTTTAAAATCAATAAATATTTATTCTTTCATTATTACTACCAGCAGTGGAAGATTTAAAAAAAAAAAAAAAAAAAAAAAAGAAAACAGATAATTAAAGAAATCATTTTTGTCATCAGAAAATAGGCACAAATTTTCCGATTCTGATAATTCCAAAAGTTGCGATTTTTCAAATTCATCATCTCATATGATAAAATTTCATGAACTTAGATTGAAATGGAAAAGTTTTGAATACTAAAGACAAATTTAATTGAAAAATTATGTTCACAAATGCTCATATGAATAACAATTGTCCAGAAAAATGCCAATAGCAGAGTGGGTACATTATTTTAGATACGCTGTGCATGTGTATATATGCCAGTTTGCTTGAAATATAAGTATTCAATAAGGTTGTATGCAATGCAGAATCATCCAATATCACAAAAGAGTAGATAAACAAAAAAATAATTCAAGGCAATATGTGATTTTTTTTTTTTTTTTTTTTTTCAATAAAAAAAAAAATTTTTTTTCAGTAAATATTTTTTTTGCTACTCAAATCCAAGATGGTGGAAAATATTGATATTCTGATAGAAACTCTCCCCTTATCAAAAGGAACATTCTTTTCTGCCTACGGTTGGAAAGTTTGCTCTTTAATGAAGAGAGAGTTTCTCCTGAAATATCACAATATTTTTTTATACCATCTCAGATTCTATCAAGAGTATGTGAAAGATTTCCTAAAAAACTAAGATTTTTTTTTTTCTACAGAAAAACCTCATTTTCTTTATCTTCTTTCACCATAATTTTCTTTCCGCATGACATACAGCCTTTACTAACTGACTTTGCAAGCTCATTACTACTTCAAAGTTTGCTAGTTAAAAAAAACTTAAATTTTGTTTAAATTTTAATCACAACTTTCACATTTTTGGAATTTTGATGAAAGTTTATTATTGTTTTTTTTTTACAAATCTTATTGTTAAAGAAACAAAAAATCAATTTGCATGCAGGTATGTACATGTAAGCGTTGAGGATTAAAATGATATTCATACTGGCTTCTAAAGGTCATCTAATTTGAGACCAATCAACAAGACAGAGTAATATATATATATATATATATATATATATATAAAATTTTCTCCTAAAACAGTTTTATATATTATACGAGCAAGGTTACCAGACATTGCCCGGGGGGGGGGGCAATATAACTTATCTCTTCCCCTCCCCTTTTCTTCACCCAGCCCATTCCTCTATATGAGCATACACACATAACTTAAGGCATAAGGCAAATAACGCGGAAAAAAGTTTTGTTTGTTTTTTCTTTTCCTTATTGTCATCTCTAACAAAGCATATCACTACTTGATGTAAAGGGCTACTATTTGGGACCATGCCCAAGAAAGATTAAGATGTTGGTTCACGTTACATTTAAAATTCTGCATATCAATACAGTCAGAGAAACAGGTAGCAGGAAGGGAATTCCAAAGTCTAGCTGTTCAAGGAAAGAAACTATTAGACTAGAGTAGAAAGTTTTCTGGCGTTTAGGGCCTCAACATTGAAGGGGTGAGATTTAGTTGCTAAGTGGGGTTCTCGGGAATATGTATGTCGAGGGGGCAGAACGTAATATTAAATGTTATAAAATATTCATAAAAGGCCATTTGACAATCAAATCAATTTTTGTTTTTTGTTTTTTTTTATTTAAGATATTATACATCTATGGTTAAGCTAATTAATACTAACTTTTACAAAGTTAGTGTATTTTTCAAGTTCCAGCTGACATAGATATTTTTGCCCGTTACATCTATAATATAAAGCTGAATGTCTGTGTGTGTGTGTGTGTGTGTGTGTGTGTGTCTGGTCACGAATAGGCTCATATATGGTTGACTATTTTAAATTTATATATAAACTAGACAAAATACTGTTAGAAATTCGCTCAATATATATTACCGTGACATAGGTTGACATATTCGGTGGGTTTTTAATAGTATTTTGTCTAGTTTATTATTTATAACACCTTTTCCCAAACTTACCGTGTTAAAGAGAGAGTCGGGCGCCATTTTAAATTTTCCAATACATTGGTAAACACTGCATGTTTTGAGCTGAATAGACATGTTACATTGAATAAAAACACAAAAAATATATACAGTAGGTAGAAAAGTAACTTATCTTGCCTTTGATAACATTTATTTGTTATATATTTGTTTTTTGACAACTTTTTCGAATCTATGTGTAGAGTAATACAAACCCAAACTTACATTTAAATTATATTCTGTCTAGTGTAGAACAGATTCCTTAGCTTTTATCTCCCTTTGTCAGCATTTTTTTATTAGTCTAAGGGGTAACTTTTAGACCCATTCAATGGCTGAAGCTTCCCAATCCCCATTTACCTATTTTGCTCACAGCTCTACACCGCAGTTTCCAATCTTTTTTATCTTTCTGAATATGAACAATTTTTAAGAATCAATAGTAAGAATTATTGCCTTTCTTCTCCCGTAAGATAAAATTGAATAATGTTGCATTATTTTCTAGTATTTTTATTTTTTCATCTAAACGAATTTTGTTCACCCTTGCTCTGTGTGAAACTTTCACCTAACCACTTCTGTTATTTAGCATAATTTTTTTTTTTTTCAGAGTATTTTTTATGCCATAATGCTTTCTATTCTGTAAGTTTATTAAGTCTAAGATTTTCTTTAAAGGTTTTATTAAACTCGTCTTCATTTTGTATTTACGTGTTTTTGAAGCAATGTTTTTATTTTTTTTTGTTTTATTCCTTTTCAGTTTTGCTTCTGTTGATGACCAATGAACGTCTGATTAAAACATAAAACATTTCTCTCAGTTTTGATTGTCGATAAGAGTTTATGATAACTGTCCTAGAGATAATGATTTTGTTCTTATTTGGCATCTTAAAACAACGAAAAGGGGACATTTCTTTTATTATCGACAACAAAATGAAAAAGTTGTCAAAAAACGAATATGTAACAAATAAATGTTACCAAAGGCAAGATAAGTTACTTTTCTACCTACCTGGAAAGGTTTTTGATGTTTTAACATATTTTAAAGCATCTATTTATTTCAAAGCAAGTACATAATGCCGTTAAGATAGCAGACATGAGGCGGTCATCTTTGTAGTCTTGATAATCACTCAAAACTAACAAAAAAAAAGAAAAAAAAAATGCTGATAGAAATCTATCCAATATTGGGACAATATTCATGACATTTATATTTATTAGGTAGATTTCTATCAGTATTGTTTTTTTTTTTTGAGTGATTATGGAGACTGCAGAAATGACCACCTCATGTCCGCCATCTTGTTATTGTTCTAAGCTATTTGTCTCTAGACTACTTTTTTAGTTTGTGGTCCGCACTAAACAATTGCTCGGATACGGCTTATCAGTTTATTTGATTCTGTTTTATTAAAAGCAGGGTTAGAACGAGTGTTGACGACAGTGATCATGATCACAAACAAGGGTGGTGTGACGCAACCATCATAGAAGACGAGTTTCCTGATGTCTGTTGGTCATAACTTTCTCCAGACTGACCTTTATACCGATGATATAGCTATTCTCAAGGAAAACTTTGCCAATATCCAATCTGCCACAGACAAAATGCATCACATTTGAAATTTTTACGAATATAAATGCTACAAAAACAAAAATCCTCTCTGCAGGAATTCCTACCCTCCAAGAAAAATAAAAATGGGAAAACCCTAGAGGAGGTCAGTCACTACAAATTCTAAGGCTTTGATGACATAGGTCTGAATCAACTATGCCTGACATGTTCTCAATCACCTATAACCCCCGTCTGTGGTCTTGACTTGAAGTCATGATACGCACAAAAGTTCGGATATATCAGACGCTTGTTCAGATGATTCTTCTCTACAGCTGTGAGACCTGGCTGATGACAACTGTGGAGCTCAAAAAACGGGAAGTATTGGACATACTTCCATCAAATTCTACATGTCCGCGGGCACCATTTTGTCTCCAATACCAACATTGAGATGCAAAGCAGCATCAAATCAACCAATCTCTTAATAACGCTCAACACACAGTAACCTACAACGCCATCTGTTATCTTGATCGGAGATCACAATAAGCACAAATGTTTGGATCTATCAAGCATTTGTTGGGATGATCCTTCTCTATGAAACCTGATGAGAGCTGCAGATCTCAAAAGACTAGAAGTGTTCAACCAATATTGTGTTTACAGAGTTCTGCTGGCACCATTTTGTCTCCAATACTCAAATCAAGACGCAATGCATGATCAACCCCTCAACCAATTTCTTAAAAGAACTTTGTTGGTTCGGCCATACTGCGACTGAAACCTAGGAGTTCATTCATGAAGCAATAGCTTCATAACTACAACAAAATTGGTTGAGATGTTCGGGAGGCTGACTAAACAGTTATGCATCATCAAAACTAACATTGAACCATGCCTTGATCCACAGATTTACGGTATTCACCGTTGACCCCAGGACTGACTGCTCATCACTATCTTGGCCGCCATGGGCTGTCATATGTGGTTTGCACTCATCTCAGATGCTGTATGTTCTACAGGAGAAATCAGCTCAACCTATCCCAGGTGAACATCGGCCAAGTTGGTCAAGACGCAACCATTTCCCCCATTCACAAGGTTTCTGAGTGACAGATTAGAAATGATCATCAGGCAACTAGCTGTGAATACCCAATAAGCATTCCGAAATGTAAACATTAATACTCCTGGAAAAGCAGCTAAATCCCACTCCTTCACTGTCGAGTTACTGACAGCTTATTCCCTCCCTGCTCTTCATTTCTCTTGACTGTACAAACATGCAGAAATTTAAATGTAACGTGAATAAACGTCTTGATGCACAAATCCCCACTTAGGATGTCCGTATAAATTGTTGCCCCTAATTTACAACAGCGCCTTAAGTGTCAGTAGCAGTGTGCCGCATTTTGAGACAAAGAAAACATAAGTGTTCTTGGAATCTTCGGGATTCTCATAAGATCTGATTGTTATTGCATTGCCGTAATCTAAATGGGTCACAAAAAAGGTGAGGGATGGGTACTGCGAAGATCTAGCCTTGGGCTCACAGGAGCGAGTAAATCCAGTTATGTTTTTGGATTTTTAAAATGTAGATTATATATATTGAATATATAAATATTAGATATATATAATGAACATGAATGAAAGATGAGGAATAAAAGTTTTTATATATATATATCACATTCATCAAAAAAGTAAAAAGGGGAAAATTAAGAAACAGAAACCTCTTTAGGCCATGGCATTTCAAAACCAAATGCTTTTCATAAGAGACAGGTCAGAATGATAGAAAATGCAAGTAAAAATTATTTATAACATTTCGATATGAAATGAGTATGAAGGAATGTTATGAAGCCAGTTTTTATCTATATTTGCAATTTGTATAATTCTGGCCCTTGTCTACTGAAGAGAAGCATTTAGCTTTGAAGTGTCGAACTAAAAAGGTTTCTTTTTCTTAAATTTCCTTATTGTTCTGATGATTTATTCTTTATTTTTCATTTAACATATTTGCTTGCTCCTCTTAATAGTGTTGAGCTTTCCTTGACAAGTTTTGCTTCGTCAAAAATATATTCTCTGATAATCGGATTAAACATTCATATCATTTGGACTACTGTTCTCATCTTGAGACTTATTTTCACGTTTTGGTTGATGCAACCTCAGACCTTAAGGTGTACCATGCAAAACTCTGGGAATCTGCACAGAATTTTGAATAAAACCCTTTATTTAACCCATGGGGGTAAAGGGTTTTGTTTTTTATCTTTCACATTTTGCTCCTATTTATTCATATACATCTATCTATCTCGTGTATATATATATACATATATGAGTAGGTAGTAGTTTGCTTGAAGCATTGTTGGTAAAGAAATATATATATATATATATATATTGTAAAAAAACAAAAATAGGTTTAAGGTTCTTTGAATTCATACTAGGATTCTTCGCAAGAACCTATGGCATAGTGGATAAAGTATTTGGTAAAATTCAGTTGTAAGTTACTTTCCTGGAGGTTGAAGGTTCAGTTCTGATGACATTCTTTGAAACTCCATGGAATAAGGAACATTTCACCTTTATTTCGTATTCTTTGTTTTGAATAAAGTATTGTAAAATCAATTCTATAATTTTTCTTTTTTTTCTACTTATATATAGCTATACTCCTATAAATTTGGGAGGGTTTTTTTTTTGTGTATTGATATTCAGGTTAAAAACCTTTTCTATTCATTTAAAAAAAAAAAAAAAAAAAAAAAAAAAAATATATACTTTGTTATATATGGGTTGTGGAATTGCATTCATCTGCAAAAGATCTAATTTGCATATTCGTTTTAACATTCATTTTAATTAATTCCCTATTAGTTTTTTCGGTTTTCTTTTGGGGTGATCATCTTTAGTTAACTATTACGTGTAATTATATTAATGCAGATATTCTACATGATTTATACTTGCGTAATATTTGCTTAAAAAGGTTATAGTAAAGACAAACGACTTTCTATATATATTTGTTTAAAAAATTTTGCCTACCAAACTCCTGTTAGTCTACAGACATGAAACTTAATATATAACGTATTCGAACCCATGCATTTGAGTTTTAGCCAAGTAAAATCGGTTCAGAAGTGTGAAAATTAAAAAAAATGTAATTAACATTAAAGGAAATAGTAAATTGTAAGCTAAATGTTTTGGTTCTCGCTGCTGGCGCAAGAGTCAGTTTTTTTTTTATTAAACTTTAAATCATCACTATATATTGGGTCCAATATAATACAAAATTTGCATTAATCAAAATATATTTAAGCATATTTTATGACTGGGCAATGCCGGGCAGCCTGCTAATATATATGTGTGTGTGTGTGTGTGTGTGTGTGTGTGTGTGTGTGTGTGTGTGTCTAGGAACTTTATTAGAAATATTATATTATATTTAAACCAAATTCAGATTTATAATTTTATTTCTATCTTTAACCCATATTTATTTTCTTATCAAGTAAATGCATACCTTTATTTTAATTTTTTCCAGATACATCTGTCTATACTTTTAATGCTAGCTTTATTTATGGTGTCTTTTACATATATTATAAACCCTTCCCAATACTTTGCTGATGAGGAAACTTTGTTTGTTAAAAATACTATATGTAAAAACTATTGTCCGTGGCTTAATGTCTACCACAATAAAAACATTGTTTTCCGAAACGATCGTTGTTTTTTTGATTATTTTGTTGTTCCTTCTTGTGAAACGGATTTTTAATTTAATTCTAATTTGAATTTTAAATTATCAATCACATTACTGAATATATATATATATATATATATATATATATATTTATTCCAGAGTTTGATAAAAAGATTCATCTGATTAAGGAATAAGGTCAGAGGTTACATTGACTGAAACGTGAAAATAACACTCAAGATTAAAGCAGAAGAATCCAAATAAAAAGAATTCATCCAGCTGGGAGTCACCACTTAAGGCTCAAAGGCCACTCGAGGATAAGGGTTAACGAATGTAAGGTGGTAGTGCAGTAATCGTTGATGGTGTAAATTGGGTAGAATTTGGATTATTTAAGAGGGACGGCTCAACAAGAATTTGTTTACATTGGATTTGAATGCTACCATGTTATATTCAACCGAGAAGCAAGCCAGCAGAACAGTGTTTGACAGGCGGGCAGTTCTGGGAAAGACACTTTGTTCATGAAATCTGTGTTTAGATTTAGGCACAAATAGAGAGTGGAGGAAATCGCATATAGTGTTTTTTTTTGGGGGGGGGGGTCACTAACAAAAAAAAAAAAAAAAGTCAACTTGATAAACAAATATTCACATCAGAATCCAAATTTAAAAAAAATAAATTAAAAAAATTAAAAATAGATAAAAATGAATAAAATTCAAAATTGGCATGTAGGACTTACCTGGGCAATTCCGGTCACGGAAACGGCCACCCCCATTTGGGTGTAGACGTTGCTGCTTTCTATTGCCAAAGTCATAGTATTTAATGTCAATCTGCAACGAATACTCGTGTGTCAAGCACTGGTTAAGTTTCTTCAGGGGAGTGGGAGGAAAGAAGCAAAGAAGTGAAAGAAGGCAACCAACTGTGGAGAAGGAAGGCAGGTGTATATGGGAGAGGGTAAGCAAGATGCAACAGAACATAATTACAATATCAAAATGCGATCTTTAGTTTTTTTGGGGTTTTTTTTTTTTAATGGAATCAAACAAATTTCTAGTTGCTTGCGATGAAAATGAATTTCTAAAATTAAATTTAAATTAAAAAATAAAAATAAATATGGTTCTTTGATACAGCAGAGGCGCAGGTAAAAAAAAACTTCATTTAACTTAGGAGCACAAATGAACCATGCGACGCAACTTTACTTTCTTTTAATACAAACGAGTCAGCACTTACCATGGCCAAAAGCCACTGGAGGATAAGGGTTAGATGATGAACAATTCTATGAAAGGATCCACCTAGTCTTCTCCCCCCCCCACTAAAATGGAAGTAGGCAGATACTGTCATTGTCATGGGTTGGTTGGGTCAGTTCTTTCCAAGTTCACCATCTACTGAACACTGGCTGACCAGGCACGATGATTCAAGTCCGTTTCTGTTATAAGTGCAAGTCATTCGCAGTTCCAGTGACGGAACCCGTAAAGGTGAGGGCCCAGAATCAGTTCAGCATCATGCTTCACTGTCCTGAGCCAGATTTTCAGTTGACTATTGCAACGTTTTTTCCAGCTTGGTGGTGAAGCTGGATCGATGACTTGATGGATGAAATTCCGAGTGTCATCAAAGGGTGTGACTGAACCAACAAAGTAGAGATTTTTAGAGGGAGTGGATACAATCGGCCATTGACAAGAAAGGTCAAATAACTCTGCAATTGAAGGTGTGTGTAATGAAGTGTTCAAATAATGGGTGATTGCATCGGCCATCTACTTGACTTGGAGATAAAATGACGATAGTCCAAAAACATGCGCAAACGAAATGTTCAAAACAGAAATTCAACAATTTTGGACTCCCACTAGCACCTTAATTTGCATAATCATACTTGTTTCGTACTCAACCGGTTCTAAGTTCACATGTCAGTTTCCTTACAGTGGACACATGCTAACCATGACCGCTTACTTCTATTTAACCGGATGGTTAGCACAAATTGAGAACGATAGAGAAAATTTGATTACTTAGGAGGATGACTTAACAATGAATGACCGACATTGGATTTGAAGATAACCATGTTGTAGTCAGCAGGGAAGACGTCCTGTAGGAATGTGTTATTTCTAATTTAAGAAAGAAATTACTTCCAAAAATGGCATATCTGTCTTAACCCTCATCTTGTTGGAATCTCATCCTCGAGGACAATTTGTTAGATCATGTGATGCGTTAGATCAATATAACATAAAATATCTTATGCAGGGAGTCTAGCCTTCACGTTGGTATGTAGCATCTCATGAGGAAACATAACACTTATGAACAAATAAGGAAACGTTTCACCGTTACATAATGATATAAGTTTATTAAGAGACACACACACACACACACACACACACACACACACACACACACGTAACTACAATTCAAACATAAAAGATGAAAGTTAGAAGTCTAAATACGATAAATGGATGAACAGGAATGATGTTCATCTCGCCATTTTCAAAGTCATTGTTTTTCCTCCACTGTCTCCACTTCTGGTCGTTGATCTCCCGAGAAGTCGTGAGAATTTAAAGTTTAGGATTATGGACAAAGGGAAGAGACTTTGCCCAAAGAAGTAAAGAGTTACTCCCCTTTGCATTATACTTTTATTTCATCCCAACAATTTCTCGATTTCTTTACATAGTTGGAGTATGGTAGCCAGGAAACCTACTCAAACCAGGTTTCTCTTTTTGCAAATAAAATTGTTGATGGATCCATAAATTAAAGAGTAATTTCTGTCATGAATTAAAATTTAAAAGTCAATTATGGTTCGTTTGTGCTCAGAAATCAAAAGAATAGCACAAATTTTTTAAAGCACCTGTTGAATAGCAAAGAAACAGATATTTTTTTTTTTTTTTTAATTTGATTTAGGGTTATAAATTCTAGCCACCACCAATGTGATTCAGCTGCACATTCACCTGATAGAGTGACCCCCCCCACCAAAAAAAAAAAAAGCCACCTGTAAAGGCAATAAGATTCACAATCTACAATCCAACCATATTTTCAATACAAACAAACCTCAATCTCTGCCAGACTTGGTCACCAATTTTCACCTATGAATCTTTAACAGTGTTTTATCGTCATTCAACAACAGGAAGGCAATTTTGGTGCCATCTCAGTAGGTGTTATGTAGACCGGACTTCATTCATTTGACCTAAACATCCCACCCTTGTTTTGATCTGTAAGGTTATCTTAAAAGATGAGTCTATCAAAACAATACTTGAACAAGTTCACAACTGAAGAGGGTTGTCATCAATAAAATCACAGCAACGACAAGAACACATCAAGAGTTATTGACAATTCTGCAGGTCATACCCAGATGAGATGATTGAACAATAAAAAAAAAAAAATAACTGTTGGAAAAACATGATTGAAATTTGGTGGACAAGTCACAAATGGACGGATTGTTTATACCAAATATTGTTGGATCAGAAAAAGGATTGTGAATTCTAGCAACGATTCCATGGGTGACGGTGTTTATTGAAAGGGGGGGTTGCTCACCCTATATATTAATTTTATTCTGAAAATCTGAAGCGAATAAAATTAGCATTTGTCACCTGTTTGTTATGCCTCAGTCAAGCAACGTTAGTTTACACATTAAAAAAGTAGAACTACAGATAGGTTATTTATTTTTTTGACCAATAACCATTTTCTACTGCTATCTTATTTAAAAATATTTGGATCATTCACACTACTGTTATCTTCCATGTTTTTTGCACAACGTTCTGGTCAATGTAACCTCCGACCTTCTTTAGGTATATCTTGTTGAACTCAGAAATTTGCCCGGAATTTCAACTTATAAAAACAAGTTAATATATAGAAAGATAATGGAAAAAAAAAAAAGGGGGGGGGTTATATATATATATATATATATATATATATATATATATATATATATATATATTCCAGGTAGAAAGATATCCAAAAATTAAGAATGATTGAATTTCCACAAGGGTTGTTGATAGCACCCAATCAAAGAGAGCAAATTATTTTTTATTATTTATGTCTCCTCAAAACTTGAAAAGGTCTGGAACCTTTTTAATTTTTGTAATTTTTCTTACCTGAAGAAATCAAATACGATTAAAACGGTCTGCACATCGTCGCAAGATACGACTGTATTTACATAAAGAATAAAAAATAAAAAAAATTATATATATATAAAAATGCAATATTGAAATTCCCTAGGATTACAAATTGCATAATACTGTAAATATAAAGTCCAAAAAAATATTAGCATCAATTACCCACATCTATTTTGCTAACATTTCCTCCGATGAGATGAGCCATTCATTGAAAATCCATGGATTAAGGAAAAAAAATCTTTGTACTACCTTTGTCAACTATAATTTTTATAATTTATTATATATATATATATATATAGTGAATAAATGACAAAAAAAAAAAAAAAAAAAAAAAACTATATTCTAAAATTCATGTTAACCACCTTATAATTTATTCCTTTAATTCAGTTGACATTTACAATTCCTGACAATATCTGTTTCGTAGGGCAAAATCAATCACTCATACCAAATCAGCGAATCTATTTTGCCCTTAACTCATCAGAAGAAAAATGGCGTAACGGAAACATATTAAAGCTATTTGCAACTTCTCTTCCAATTTCCGGATTTTAATCATGTCAAATCACTTTATTTCCTTTTGACGGATTGATTGTTGCTATTTCTTCTGATGAGTTAATGGCATAATAGATTCACTGATTGATATAATAATTAAGTGATTAATTTTGCACTACGAAACAGATACTGTAAAGAATTGTAAATGTCAACTGAATTAAATGAATAAATTATAAGATGGTCAACATTATGCATTTTGGAATATAGACTTTTGTCATTTATTCACTATATTGAGCTTCTTAAATAAGGATTGGTATATATTCTACAGAAATATATATAAGTAATGATATGTATTAATAGGGATCTTTACACCTAGAAACAAAAATAAGTTTAAGACCTAAAATTCACGCTAAAATTCTCCATAACAACCTATCGTGCAATGGATGAAATACTAGGTTGGAATTCAGTTGTAAAAGTTAATTTCCTGAAGATTTAAAGTTCAACTGTACATTTGTTTAAAATTGTATTTCCACCCCTAACAAAGCAGTGCCATTTTGATGGAGGGGGGGGGCTACTATCTGGGACATAATTTGCAGAGGTACTATGTAGGGAGTTGAGCAGCAAGATGTCCGTGTTTACATTACACTTGAACTTCTGCATGTCAGTACAATAAGGAAAGTAGAGACCCGGCAGGGAATTCCAAAGTCTAGCTGTTCGAAGAAAGAAACTATTAGAGTAGAAGGCTTTCTTACATCTGGGGATGTCTGCTGTGTAGAGGTGGGATTTTGATGCTTGAGTTTGTGTGTGTGTGTGGGGGGGTATTTACATCGAGAGGGGGGTACGAGGGCTTGAAGTTACGATTTACTTAGGAGTTGATGCCTGGATGACGTTCTTTCATCCTGCCAAACCTTTTATAAATATTTGAATTATTTGGATTCTTCAAACTGCTGGTCTCTGCACAACATTTCTGCTAATGTAATCCTCGGCCTTCTTTAGGTGTAGTATCTTGTCGAACTCGGGAACCTTTCTGTCGAATTCGCAAGGACACATGACAATTTTAGAAAGTTCTTGATCCACTATGTTGTAAAAGCTACACTTTTCTGGAGGTTGAAGGTTCAATCCTCAGTGAGAGTTACACTCAAAACAACTGCGAATTACTTAGGATTTCTACCTAATCATGGCTGACAGGACAAGAGCATACTATCCCTGTGGATTAAACAAAGGTTCTGTTCAAAATTTTGTACAGATTTCAGAGTTTGACAAGATACATCTAAAGAAGGTTAGAGGTTACATCGACCAAAATGTGGAAATGACACTCAAGACGAGACCAGTAGGTTGGTTGGTTGGTTGTTATTGTTTTACGGCATATCAACCCTTTTCAGGTTATTTAATGCCGAATCCAGTTATTCGGAAGAAAAATTTTTTTAATAGAATATATTTGTTGTTTTCACGTCGGTTTCTATTTAACCCATAGTTGGGACCCTAACAGGTACTACCACTCTGGGTCAGAGTGGATCTGAGAGCAATGGTAATTAAAGGGTGGCTCCCCACTCCCCAAAGCCCACAAGCTGGGGCTTTACCATCGGAGGTCATATCCAGGATCACCCGTAGTGCGAATAATTCAAATAATTTTAACTCGCATGACCCATGGAAACTCCACAGAATGAGAAATATATTAATCAACAAATGTTTTGATGAAGCTGATAAGGCAAAAATTGTTATTTTGGACAGAAAAACTAATAACTTGCAGTGGATATGAGTTTATTAAGATGTCTAGGAATATAGCGTTTATTATATTTAAATTATAAAACGAACCCAAAGGAGATAAATTAATAAGTACTAATGAATAATCAGAAAGTGACAATCTTTAATTTATCCAGCACCCTCTAGGCAGACAATGCCCCCCCCCCCTCGTTTCTTTTGAATGTTCCTATAACGGGTGTTTACATAACGTTTCGCCAATTCCTTTCTTCGCTGCACGTTGAAATTACTATGAGTTACTTTCTAACATTATTACAACGATGACCATATAGGACTATAATGATATTTCAAAACGAGGCTACATCAAAAGGGGGGTTATTCTCATATTCTTGTCCAGGGTTACCAAATTCCCGATTCCAATTCTTTATAGATCTCTAATTATTTAACTATAAGATTTCGTAAAAGCATCTGTTAAACATGCAGGTATTTTCATAAACGTCAAAATACACTTGTGGCATGATCTATCGATTTTAGCTTTATTGATAATTTAAAATCAATAAATATTTATTTTTTTATCATTATTACCAACAATGGAAGATTTCGGTTTAAACCATAATAAAATAAAAAAGACAATTAAAGGAATCGTTTTGGCATAAAAAAATAGGCATCAATTTTTCCGCTTCCAATTCATCGTCCCAACACACACATATATATATATATATATATATATATATATATATAATGGTTGCTTCCTTCAGTCTTGACAGACAATAGATAACCACTGCAAGAGTGCCTGTGCATGGAATTTTTTGTGGCAAGCGTTGCGCAATCTCCAACCACAACTTTCCAGAGTCGGCATCTTTTAATTTCAATGTCAAGTAGAAATTCAGGACGATTGGGAACAATGTAGAGATAATCTGAGAGAACATACAGCACCCAGTACCTCAAAATGGTCACCCATCTGGCTCTGGTCAAGCTCATTGTTACTTAACTTTGGTGATCTGTTGAGATTCAATGTAGCAACATGTTTATGTATGTATCGTTTATAATTAAATTATCCTTATATTGTGCTAAATCCTCACTATGGGTCGTATTCAAAATAGAATCGTGAATTACTCGATACTTCTATCCAGCCAAGGCTGACGGGACAAGAGCATGCTACCCCCCATGGATTAAATAAAGGGTTCCGTTTAAAATCCTGTGCAGATTCCAGGGTCCAACAAGATATACGTCGGAGGTTACATCGATGGAAACGTTGTGAAAATGACACTCAAGATGAGAACAATATTCCGATAATAATGAATCGTTATCTGAAAAGTTCAGAAACATTAATGGTTTTTCTCGTTTGGATAAGAGTCCCCCCACCCCCACCCATCAAGTTTGTAAATAAACTGGATTAATAATCACATTCGTGATTATCAAAGTTACCAATGCAATACAAATGAGACAACTACATAAAAATAATAGACATAGAAAAACGTTAAAAACAAAAACGTTATGTAATTAATAGGGCGTTTAAGTTGCAGGAAATACACGGCCTCAGAATCAATACTTTGAGGGGGTGGGATGGATAAACTTGTGCAGGTCTGAACACGTGACTACCGACAGAAAAAGCTGTTATGAATTGGAAGAAGGAATAAAGAATGGTAGTGCCATAGATGGCAACTGATGATAGATTCAGTGTCCGGAAGATGGGATGCAAGACCCGATTCCTCCAACTAAAGAACGCATATAGATAATGAAAGGGGGAAGGGGGAAGGGGTAGCAACATAAGAGAAGCAAGAAATAATGTGTAAAAAAATGAGAGTTAAAAAAAAAATTAGATTTTAAAAAATTAAAGATAATAAAAAGTAAAAATAAAAGTAAAAAAATTTTTTAAAATTTTAATAAAAAAAAAACAAAAAAAACCTAAATCCAGCCCAGTTGTTATTGGAAAATTTTTTGCAGGGGAATTTCTAATACACAAAAACTGCATCCAAGCGTAAATTAAGCAAAGAAGGCAACACCAGTTACAAACAAAAAAGTCATTAGATTTATAAATAATAAATTAAAAAAAAAAAAAAAAAAAAAGCAATAATTAATTCTCAACTGATGACAACAATTAAACAACAACAGAAAACGTTACCATGACTACAATCATAGAAACAGTAGTTGCTAGCAACAGCCACTGATTTTTTTTTTTTTTTTTTTTTTTGTAACAATGGAGGGGGGGAATGGTGAAAAGGGGAGGAAGAGATCAATTTGACCGTTAGGAGGGAAAGCTAATAGGACAAATATCATCCGACCCCCTTCCACCCTCACCCCTCGTATTGCCAACAAGAGCAGCACTTACTTGTGCAATTCCAGTCATGGAGAGTGCCACACCCTGTTTTGTGTTGACCTGTAGGCTTTCTATAGCTAAGCTCATAGTTGTCAATGACAATCTTTGGTCAGAAGTTGGGAGGAGGAGGAAAAGCATAGGAATAAAAAGATAGAAAAGAAAGAGACGGTAATTATCAAATTGAAGAGTGACTTTTTTTCTTTTGGTACATAATGAAAAAAAAAATGGTTACTAGGCAGGGAAGGGAATTTAAGAAACAAATACACAATCAACATTAAGTGAAGAAAAATTGCTTAAAATGTTTCAAGTTGTAAAAATCAATAAACTTTTTTTTTTTTTTTAAGAATCCTATAAAGTTTAAAACGGTTTCAATTTTTCAGTTTTTAAAGAATCCTATAACTTATAATTTTTCAGTTCTCTTTTTCTTTTTTTTTTTTTTTAAATCACTAATTAAAAAGTTTAAGAAAGCAAAAAATAGTTTGAGTTTTTACATGAAACAGAAATTGTGCTAATTTTATCAGTTCCAAAACATTTGACATCCACGTTAACATCTTAAAATATTTCCCTACAAGATTATCAACATTTAATTTGTCATTCGAAATAACAGACCAATTCTTAAGATGTATTCATTCAGTCTTCAAATTTAATGAAGATGACGTTTAAAAATTAAGTGACAGACCGAGCCTCTAAGAAAATTGTATGGACAGACAAAAAAAATTACCATTTTAAAAAAGGTAACTTAAAGAGTTGGAATTTAATCCGGAAAACTAGATGCGGCAGCCCTTCGCCGCTAAACCAGACGCGGCGGCCCTTCGCCGTAGGACCAGATGTGGCGGCCCTTGGCAATTTAAAACCAATAAATATCCTTAGTACCAATAATGGCAAATTAAATTTAAAAAAAATAAAGTAATTAAAAATAAAAGAATCGTTTGGCACTAGAAAACAGGCGCAATTGATACTGATTCCAACACCCCAGAGAGAAAGAGATTGCTGCAGAGAGGACATGTTGAATGTTAGCAAAAGGGGTAGACAATTCCCATTCAAATCAAGTCGGGAATGACTCAAGAAAAACGGCAGAGTTGCTCAAGAGAGTTTGATAGATTTTTTATTTTATTTTTGTACCAAGTTTGATTTCAAGTTTAGACCAAAGCTAAGATCGAAGACGGTAGAAAGCGAAATGGGCATTGCTAATGTGATTGTTGATATCCTATTTCTTGACCTGTTGCGATAATGATAGAGCCAAGATATTTGAAATGATCAACCTCTTCAAGAACTTCCTCGTCAAAGGGCGATTGGTTGTTTTTCATTTGGAAGAAAACCGGCAATCAAGAGCTTCGTATTTTGAACATTGATCTTTATGTTGATATTGGAGTCATTAAACTGCATCCTATCTATCGCAGATTGGGTGTCAGAAAAACTTGGCATCATTTCAGGAGAATTAGTTGTTCAGGTCGGATTGAAGTTCATCTCATTTGGTTTACTTGCTGGCATATGTTGTACTCCTTTTAAAAATTAATCTATTTCTGACCAAGTGTTTACTTTTTCTCTTGAAACCATTCGTATTGCTTCTTCCCATATTTTTTCCCTTGCTAACTGACCCTGTCACCTCAACTGTTCTACAGCTACAAACCCAAGTACTATCATACATTCTACGATTGTTATAAATGTCCGTCTTACATGCTGTGTTGGATGACTAAGACATTGACTTTCAAACTAACCTATCTCTGGCCAGGTCTTTATCCCTCTTTCTCAAATCTATCTATCACTTCCTTCCAGGTTTTTACATTTACTTCCTGTCAAACGATGACTAGCTCAATTGTTAAAAAAAAATAAAGTTTGGATAAGAAAATAAAATAAAAAATAAAAATTTTGGATAAGAAAAAAAAAAAAACTTAGATAAATAAAATTTAGATAAAAGAGCAGGAAATTTTTAAAGTGAATGAAATTTTTAAAGTGAATGAAATTTTAAAAATTAAACGAAAAGTATGAAGAACATTTTGTATTTTTTGTTTCTAAAATAAAAACTGCCCCCCCCCCACAGCCTCCAAGGACTTCAACTATTTTTGTAAAACCAAACTAATATTTACAGGCATCAACACATCGTCAGAAAAGGCTCTCTCCATCAGTTACAGAAACTTTTAATCACATTTTCATTGGTAACCATGCAAATTTTTAAATTCGAAATGACAATTCCATAGGCAGGTCAGATGCACACATAATTTGCCATGTGCAAATCAAACGTGTAACATGAAGAATGTAGAAGGTTTTTCTTATTTACTTCCTGAAGATTTTCTATTTTGACTGTAAAATTCAAACACTATTTCATTGTATAGCCTTTAACGATGGAACGGTCGTTGTGACATTTAACAATTTTGTTAAACAATCATTTGTCGAAACTGAAATCCATTTATTTTTGCTCTACACTCTTATCGTAGATTTTGGCGATTAGAAGTTGGTTGGTTGTTTTTGTTTTACGGCATATCAACCCTTTTCGGGTTATTTAATGCTGAATCCAAAGATTCGGAAGAAAATTTTTTTTAATAGAATACATTTGTTGTTTTCACGTCAGTTTCTATTTAACCCATAGTTGGGACCCTAACAGGTACTACCACTCCGGATCAGAGTGGACCTGGGAGCAATGTTAATTAAAGGGTGGCTCCACACTTCCCAAAGCCCACAAGCTGGGGCCTCACCACTGGATATAGTTTAAGGTCATATCCAGGACCCTCATTGAGGGACTTTTACCCTCTGCAGGGGGGCAGTCGGCATATTCTAATGCCCCACCGACAGGGCCGGATTAGAAGTGGAATATTCAAGCTAAAAGCACAAATTTTACTACACAACCAATATATTATTTTATGCATCTACATAAAATTTTATGTACCTATTTTCAGTATTTACTTCAACAGTGCTCAATACATAAGTAGAGCTAGGTAGTAAGTTTGGAAAATCTATATGGCAATTACGCTACAGAATTTTCCACGTTTCATTCTTGTAAGAATTTGTCAGGCTACTGCATGTAATCAATGTTGCTCTATGTTTTTATATGTTCTCGTGGTACTGAGTTTACTAGTCAGTCAATCAGATTCTTTGTTATTCACATACCCATTTATTATAGCCAATGAGTGAGCATGTATCAGGCAAGGGTAATTTTACCTCTAATTCACCTATTTCTTTTTCCTTTTTGGCCGGGATTGGGCTTCTTTTCTTTGTGTTGGGAACCGACCTAGTTTTAATCTGGGTGTTTTTTTACTTGCATTTTATTTTATACTGATGTATTTATTTTTGTATTATGATTATCATTTTTGTTATTGCTGTTATTAATGTTTATTCATAACATAAAAATATGTTAAACTAAAATGAAGTTTATTTTGTGTATATGTACGTTTGCTATTTCACTCCTGCAAGTTAATAAATTTTGGGGTTCTTTAAATGGAAAATAGCTAATTTCTCATTCAAACAGACTACGGGAATCATGCAAGTTTTTAAGTATGCTAGCTTGCTGGACTAAGTTTTCACTCTATAATCCGTGATCGTCGACTTTCCCAGTAGTGGCTTGCTAATGCTGTTTTTAATCAACTTTTTTCATTCTTTAATGTACTTCTGCGGTCATAATATCTGCTTTTAAATTCCAGGGAGGTCATTCCTTTGTAATATCTTTTTTATTATTCAGGTTTTCTTTGGCAAATATTGTGGCCTGATAAACAATGCTTTTTATTAGGCATTTAGTTTGTAGCGGACGAGTGCCTGCATTCAACAGTTACAATTTTTTTTTGCTGATTGTCAGTGTTTTTATTTCTAGTACGATTTGCATCATTACTATTTCTAGTAATTATATTTTTGTTCTTTGTGTTATTCTTTTTGTTTGGCACTTTAAAAAAAAAAATTTATCATTTGCATTATTTAATATTTTATTATTATACACTTTAATTATCATCTCTAAGTTTCTACAGAAATGAGAGGACAGTTTTAAGGGGTTTGTTACAGGGAAGTGTTTTTCAATAAGATTTAATAAATTTTTCCGAGTTTGGCTTTTAACATTTGGCTATAGGGCGGAGTATACCAAATTATATTTCTTTTTCTTTTATTTTTTTTTAGTCTTTATAGCTACTGGTGTTCTGTTGTATTTGATTTCGATATTATGGTATCCACTATTTTCAGAGCTGTATTGTAGATGTAGCTTGATTTCTTAAATACATTTTAAATATATTTTCATCCTTGTACCACAGGAACATAACAAAACAATATTGATTTCATGCAATAGCCTGATGAATCCTCATGCGGATAAAATGCGTAAAATTCTGTGTAGCTTAATTGCCATATATTTTCAAAACTTAGTAATATATAGAATGAATTTTGCTGGATATATATATATAACAGGCTCCTTCAGTTTTTGACAGACTATGGATACCCACGAAGGGGTGCCTGAGCATGAAATTTTTGTGCCAGGAGGTGCGTCATCTCCAACCACACCTCTCCTGAGTCGACATTGTTAAATACCAGTGAAGTGTATGTACAAGATGACTGGAAACAAATGCAGAGATAAGCGGAGAGCACATACAGCACCTAGAATTCCAAAATGGTCACCCATCCGGTACTAACCAGGCTCAACATTGCTTAACTTCAGTGATCTGACAAGAACTGGTATGTCAACACGAGTATGCCATATATATATAAAGCCTGTGGGCGATCCGATTTAAGAGAACATTTATTTTCCTCCCTTTCACTTTTCTATTTCTTTGGTTGGTTGGTTGGTTGGTTGTTTTTGTTTTACGGTATATCAACCTTTTTTCAGGTTATTTAATGCTGAATCTAGTTATTTTGAGGAACGATTTTTAATGGAGTATATTTTTTTTTAAAGTCAGATTCTATTTAACCCATAGTTGGGATCCTAACAGGTACTACCACTCCGGGTCAAAGTGGACCTGGGAGCAATGGCAATAAAGGGTGGCTCCACATTCCCCAAGGCCCGCAAACTGGAAATGTACCGGACATAAGAGTTAACACTCACAACACTGCAATATGTCTTTGTGGTTATATCCAATTACTATTTTCTAAACTGTTCACACTTCATTGAAGACTAAAAGTGGTTTCCGAAAATTCACTTAAAGGATATCCCAACGAAAAAATAAAACAAGACAAAAAAAGAAATTGCGATTTACAGTGCGTCGAAACAGCTCAGAACGAAATAAGTTACATTTATAGTATACCCACTTATTCGTTTATGATCTTCCATCGACCAATTACACCCCTAGATATCTTTAACAAACATTACTCTGATACTTATGACCGTCACAATTTTATTCTAATCGTTATATTCATAAAAACATGATTTTCAAGGTGACGTAGCTCTTCCTCACACATTTGGATTTCAGCCTAAATGTGGCACCACACATGAAATCTGTCATCAATGCGATATTGTTGCAGAATCAGGAAATCAAATTTGCCATATTGGTATCTGTACAGGATGGAACAGTAAAATGGTAACCCTAGAAAAGACAAGATTCCATTTCCGTTTGATAAAACTTTTTTTTTTTTTTGTTGCAGACCATCTACTAGTTGGCCAGTTGTGTACAAATCCCAAGAGTGATGATCATCATCTTGCGATCTTAACCAAGATTGAACTCACTACAACCTTCCAGTATTTCCTATTTGTCATAGCACCCAAAAGATCTTCCTTGGAGATAAATGTATCTCGTATCCTATCTGGAAAAGTTAACTTTCGTGATCGATTGGGAGATGATGGGTGCCTCCACAGTACAAATGATGAAGCAAGTTCATCTGTGGCACGTGCAAAATGCCCAGCAAACTGAACTTTTACAAACGAAGGTTGATACTCTTGGTAAGTCTCCATATATCATTTCTAGAGTTGGGTGGTTTTGCCATGAGCGATTGAGTACTCTTCTTAAAAGACGTGTGTAACATTGATCAAAACAACGCTGTTTTGCTGAAAGAGTCTAAGTTTCAGATCCATAAAGTGATAGGAGCCTTCTATCATGTCTGAAAGTGACACAATGTTCAATCTCACTAATATTGTCTCACAATCAAGAATTTGATTTCATATTGATGACAATTTATAAATAAAAGACACCTTTACAGTTCAAAATGTGAAGGAGGTCATGGTTGTACAGAATTTAGAATAAAAAGTCTGCCTCTCTTTCGTTATTATTCAATACAACACCTCAAGCCTACTCGCGACTGATGAAACTATGTGAGGAGTTTTTAAAAGTGTTTGGCCATTGGAAAAAGTATTCCAAAGTAAATGTTTATGAACTTATAATTCAAGCATTTGTCAAATGTTGGATTATTTGAGATGAGAAAGTATTTTTATAGCTTATGTCCACAAAAATATTGTTCATCCATTCAAACAATTATTACTGGTGTGGATTTTAATTGCTCGATCGATTTTCACAAAACTAAATGTTTGCCGTCAATCGAACGGATTCATCAGAAGAAAAATATCCGTTCTTGTTTCGTCTGGAAATTTTGAGCCATACGAGTCAAAATCACACAAAACTCGACTGTGCATGAAAATTAATATTTAACCCAAAATTATTGCTGGGCAATGGAGCATATATGAAGAAACATTAAGGAAACGAACCTCCATCTTTTTTTTTTTTTTTTTTATGAATGATAAAAATCATTTTTAAAAATTAATTATTCTTTCACCTCCTCCCCCTCTTTGGAAACTGACATTATTTTATATCACAAGTTTCTTATTTTTTTTTAATGGTCTATTAAAAAGCTGGACTGGATTTAAGGTAGATATTCAAATTAAAGAAAAAAAAAAGAAAAAACAATTTTTTAAAAACAAAACAAAAAAGCAAAATAAAAAAAAAGCAAAACAAAATTAAAATG
This sequence comes from Euprymna scolopes, assembly GCF_053919585.1. NCBI lineage: Eukaryota > Metazoa > Mollusca > Cephalopoda > Sepiida > Sepiolidae > Euprymna > Euprymna scolopes. Next base: position 18,040,201 of record NC_136511.1, on the reverse strand, counting down.
GAGGGCGGAGGGGATTAATAAGAATAATCAAGGTGCCATGCATCAGATAAAAAGGATAAAGAAATTAGTTAAGTAGACTAAAATCAAAACTAATGCACATTATATATATATATATATATATATATATATATATATATCACATACACACAGGGTGACCCAAAACAAAAAAAAAACGTGATATCGCCATTATTTATTCACCGATTGCCCTTATTTTACAGGACATGTCAGAATCTATGACCCTGAGTACACCAAGACCCCAGTGGGAGCTGGGACAAAATACACTGTTAAATTTCGTTTGGACAAAACACTAAGAAACGGGGCCTAATTAGAGTTGAGGCCCGTTTTTTATTGGGTCACCCTGTATAAGTGAGGGATGATTCCAATACCTTTTCCAACTCCGATACAATAAGATTCCATACCAAATTCCTGATTCTTTATAAATCTATAAACATTTATAAAATTGCCATTTTTTCCCAATTACCATAAAAACACATTTAAACGTGCAGATATTTTCTAAAACGTAAAAACACAGGTGATCTATAGATTTTAGTTTTATTGGTAGTAAAAATCAATATTTTATTATTACTACTAGCAGTAGAAGATTTTGTTTTATCAAAATCAAATGAAGGTAATTAAAAAGGAATCGTTTTTGGTATCAGAAAATAGGCATTCATTTTTCTGATCCCGATACCCTAAAAAGTTTCGCTTAATCGTCCCAACACTAATGTGTTTGTATATATATATATATATATATATATATATATACACACACATACATACATACATACACACAGTGTTGGGTCAATTAATTAGAATTCGAAATCAGAAAAAAAAAAAAAATCAAGACTCTTGGGGGATCAAAATCAGAAAAATCCGTGCTCATTTTCAATACCAAAAACGATTCCTTTAATTATCTCTTATTTGATTCTGTTTAAAAACAAAATTTTCCACTGCTGATAGCAATAATAAAATAAATATTTGATTTTAACTACCAGTAAAACTAAAAATATACAGATCACCTCCACAAGTTTTACGTTTGAGAAAATATATGTACAGTTAACGTCTGTATTTACAATAATCGACGAAGGGAGGGATAGTTATAGTTTATAGTTAAATATTTAGAGATTTATAAAAAAATCAGAACGGGGGGGGGAATATTGGAATCATCCTATCACACACACATAAATTTGCTTGAAGCATTGCTGGTAAACATGTTTAAGAAGGGTGTTAGCAATGTAGGATAGCGGCAAAGAATTCATGTAAATTACAATTTTTCACATATTTTTAAATAACCTTTCACATATAAATCGGTAAATGTGGAATTACTGTTAAATATAACCGGAATGGTGTAAGGTCTTTGATATTTCTGAGAGTATACCTCTTTTTCAAAAAGAGGTCAGATCAAAAATATGCTGTAAAAAAAAAAAAAAAAAAAAAAAAACAGAACAAATACAAAACAGGATTTTGTATTTGTTTCTTTTTTGTTCATACGTCACGTTACTTAGCCATCATAGTATCCTACATTGCTAACAGCCTTCTTCACACAAATATATCAGATGGTTTTATTGTTTATGTCCGTTCGCATTACTAGGCACGACACTTGTTTCTGCCGATTTCTCTATTCATGCAATCTTGGTTTCTCATTTCAAGCAAACCACTTCCCATTGACATTCAGGCAACCTGAATCTGCCAGTTGAAATATCTGAAATATTTCTTGCGAGATTATTTGAAAAATGGATTTAGTTCCATACTTCAGTTGTAAAGACTATATAGAATCCGAATATGGAAAAGATATTTTATAAAATAATTTTTTTTTTTTTTTCCCTAAATTTGCAAAAATAAAATATCTTTAAAAAAATTTACTTTTTACAAAAATGTTTAGACTAATTTTATTTTAAATTTGTTAACTTAATTTAGAAAAGTTAACAAAATTAGAAAATTTTAAAACAAATTACTGTTTTTTCTAAAATTTGAAATTGTTTTTTTTTCTTTTTTATTTTTACACAAGAAATTTGCAGAACAGAAAATTAGAACATTCATCTTGAATTACTCAGCATCCAGATGTCACCATCAAATTTCAATTTTGACAAACTTCTCTCCACTAGTCACGTTTCAGAAAAATGTAAAAACAGTAAATTAAACATTTGTTTCAGACTCAAGTCATACTTAAAAGAAAATGCTTAAGTTTGAAATAAAAAAATATATTTGTTTATGCTTTGGTGCATTGGCATAATTTTTTTCTTTTATTAAAAAATATGAAAATATCAACAAATTATTTTATTCCACAAAAAAAAAAAAAATAAAATAAAAATTATTTTGGCAAATATGCTTTTAGGTCCATATTCAAATTTCATATGACCTTAACAGAGTTACTAAATCTGATCGAGGGGAGTTGACTCCTTTCCATTTCAGGCAAAGTTACCTCCTCCCTCCACTGTTATACGAGTTCTCAAATGGAAGCACAAGAATGGCACAAGACAGATGCCGGTGGGCGCCAACAGAAGGATGACTGAATTATGCTAACTGGAGAGGGAGATACAACTGTCACAGAGAAAAGTAATGACACAAAAAAATCACATAATATCGGACTAAGACTGATAGGTGTAATTTGTATCATTCTATGTGTTGCTTCCTTGTAAATAAAATGTTTATGTCAAATCAACTGTGGGTATACGCATTTATTCCATTACTTTCTGCTGTTCATGTGCTACACATACATTCATCTAACGGCATAACCTTCTGCAAGTTTTTAATCCTTTATGACCCGGCTGAATTAATTCATTCAGTCGTAAATAAATGAATATAAGGGCATAAATAAAGTAGGAATTCATTCAAACACGCCTTGTACGTATTAGTTCAGTATCTGATGCCAGATACTTCCCGGATTGCAACTGTCCATTGCTTACATTCAGTATGCCGCCATCTGTCTCAGAGCGAAGAGAATTTTTGTCAAATTTTTTTTCAAGCACTATGGATAATAATGAAGATAAGTTTATGAAATGCAAAAATTCTCAGTGGTAGTTTAATTATTGAACTTCATAATTTTTTCAGTTTGAAGGCAATCATAGTATCATTACCCTTTAAACTACAATTAACAATAAAATTTTTGTTTTTAGTCATCTACATTATAATTCATGTCATAAAGGGTCAATAATTATGATATGCCAATAGAATGGATTTTATGAATGAGGCTATCTTTTTTTAAATTTCAAATACAAGAAATATTTCAGATGCTTCTGGTCAAGCAAGTTAAGATTGCTCCAAACAACGTTCCGAGATTACTGACGGCAATAGAGTAACTGCCGTTCCAGTGGACATAAATAATAAAACCTTTTATTAAACAAAAAACATTTAACAATGTAAAACAAAAAATAAAACGTTTGGTGCTTGTCCAGAATTCAACCTATATAAAAAAAACAAAAATATAGAAAAACCTTTACAATGTATGCACCCATCATGGAACAAAGATGTCATATTCCAAAAAATCATGTAAATTGATCAAGTAGTTATATTTTTAACTAAAATCAAATTTTATGAGGAAGCAAGTGGGCTGTCTTGCATTATAATCATGAATAAAAAAAAAAAAAATTTTTTAAAAGGGGGAGGGGGCAGATAACTCCACAGTTCAAATTGTAAGATCAGTCTTGTAATGGGAGATCATATTAATCCCTTAAAATCGTTTGGTTGGTTGGTTGGTTGTTTTACGGCATATCAACCCTTTTCGGGTTATTTAATGCCGAATCCAAAGATTTTGAAGAAAAAATTTTTTAATAGAATATATTTGTTGTTTTCAAGTCGGTTTCTATTCAACCCATAGTTGGAACCCTAACAGGTACTACCACTCCGGGTCAGAGTGGACCTGGGAGCAATGGTAATTAAAGGGTGGCTCCACACTCCCCAAAGCCCGCAAGCTGGGGCCTCACCACTGGATATAGTTAAAGGTCATATCCAGAACCCCCATTGAGGGATTTTACCCTCTGCAGGGGGGGGGCAGTCGGTGTATTCTAATGCCCCACCGACAGGGCCTTAAAATCGTTTGAAACTTGATTTTCTCTATAAAGAAGAAAAAACTACTTTATCAATTTACGTAATTTTTGAAACATGGGATTTGCATTCCAGGAAAGATTTTTCTGTATTTTTTTTTCTCAGTTATTTATGTTGAACTGTGGACGTGCACCAAATGTTCAAATATAGTTTAACATTTGAAAAAAAATGAATAAAAGAAACAGATTTCATTCTTAAAAACTTTTGTGTTATAAGTTTACAGCCATAATAACCAAACAAAATAAAACTGGACAGTTTCAGTGACCAAAGTTTATTGGTTCTTTGATACAACAGGGTTGCAGTTTAAAAATTTGGTTTTCTTTTCATCTGACACAACTGAATAATAATACTTGACTCTTGTGCTTAATCTTTAATTCAAGGCAGAATTTTTTTTTTTTTTTTTTTTGGCAGTTTTAAAACTCACTTTCAAATTTTTAATGGCCACAACGTAAAAACGGTTACATATTTTAATCGATTAAAACGCCTAAATGTGTTTATACTATCGGGTCTCTACATTTCTGCATTTTAGAGATGCGAATTGATTACTTATATTAGGATGCTTCTTGTCTTTGTTTTCAGTGTCATTTTCACAACGTTTCAGTTGATGCAACCTTCCATCTTCAGGTGTATCTTGTCATATTTCAGGATCTTTTCTGTCAAATTTGTGAATCCGCACAATATTTTTAATAGAATCCTTTATTTAATCCATGAGGTTGGAAGTTCTAAGTAATTCATAATTGAATCTTAAATGACGTCTGCACTGAGCATTGAACCTTCAACCTCCAGAAGAGTAACTTTATAAAATTTTTACTTAGTATTTTAGCCACTACTCGACAAGTCCTTGCTGGCGATGAAATGAACGCACGATACCCTCGTGGATTAAAGGGTTCCATTTAAAATTCTGTGCAGATTCCCAGAGTTCGATCAGAGGTGACCAAAATATTTTGAAGATAATGCTCAAGATGAGAACAGTAGTTGGAAGAATCTAAATACAAATATCTCTTCGAAGGATTCAAATATCTCTTCGAAGGATTCAAATATCTCTTCGAAGGATTCAAATATCTCTTCGAAGGATTCAAATATCTCTTCGAAGGATTCAAATATCTCTTCGAAGGATTCAAATATCTCTTCGAAGGATTCAAATATCTCTTCGAAGGACTCAAATATCTCTTCGAAGGACTCAAATATCTCTTCGAAGGACACAAATATCTTTTCGAAGGACACAAATATCTTTTCGAAGAATACAATTAATACAAAGATTTGGACTGAAATTTGAAAGCAATTCAAGAGCATTTGGAAAATAATTCCTTCGTTGAAAATTTTAAATGTAAGAGTCAAGCATTTTTGTTTAACTGTGCTCCTAAATCAAAACAGTTTTTAAGAATAAAAACACTTCTTTTCACAAGATTTTAGGATCAATATTTGAACATTCGTTTTGGCTCCATTTAAAAAAAAAAATTATTTTCAAAGATTTCAAGTTTTACGAGAGTACATAAAAAAGGTTTGAAAATTACTTAAAAAAATTATTTTAAGATTTCTTATAAATTTTCAGGCATGAAAGTTAAAATACAAATTAAAAAAATAGAATTTATTTGCATTTCAGTATTAAAGATGAATATTGATATAATAATGCAACAGATAATAATACATGCCACGTAAGACCGTTTTGGTGTAAGAAAAATATCCCAATACTAAATCTGAAACTTATTTGTTTAGATTAGGCACGGTTTTCATGTACCATAAATCATTTTATCATCATGAATTGTCAGTTTAAACATTTGTCCTCTGAACCATCTTGCGTCGGGTTTCATCCTCCCATTTATAACCCAAAAGTAGTCCACCAACATGCCAGGGTCCATTTTCCTTTTAAAACGTTTCTCCGTCACTGAAATATCCTGATGGAATCTATCGCCATGTTCATCACTTTTATCACTAAGATTCTCAGCAACATTTCCAAAAGTGTCAATTATGCAAAAAAAAAAAAAAAAAAAAAAAAAAAAACTACCTAATTTGACTGAAAAACAAAAATGCATTTTCCATGCAATTATGCATATAAAAATGGCCACATGTTCTGTATTGTTTCGAGCATTGCACAATATCAATAGCATCGACCAGCGTCAAAATCATAAATCAGTTGTCTAATTGCTATTGCTTGGTGGCTTAACATTAGACATTATCACTTCAAACATCAACCACCATAAGGCTTTGTCTGACTTTGTCTAATAATGAGATTAAAAACTTTAAATTACAACATTGAGCAGAATGTTTAGTTTTACCTTTGCTGGTTTCAGAATTCGGTGGCTCAAATGGTTAGGATGTTATACTTAAAGACAGAGACGGTGAGTTCAAACCTTATCTGAGCATAAATATTTTATTTTAGACAAAAAAAATTTTAAAATCATAAACATCTTAAATTGCAATATTAAGTAGATTGTTTAGTTTTATTTATATTTTTTATGTAATATGGCAATAAGAATAATTGATGCATAGGGTAATTTGTAATATTCAGTTCGATTATTCTCGATTTGCTCAGTAGACCTAATTTACAACTTGTTTGTGAGGTATTTAAATTTAACCATATGTTTCGAAAGTGAATAAAACAAAATTTTTTTTAAAGAGCAAATTTTTTTTATTCATCTTGCTAAAACTTTGCGGCCCTCATGACAATACAAATCGACTGCTATGGTTCTGAAGTGAACGAGTTTGACATGTCTGGTTTAGAGCCTCAATAAATGAAGTCTCAGTGAAAAATAATAATACAACTAGTAGACTATACTGATGTAGTACACAAGGATATGCAGTAGAAAGAAAACCTATATGCTGCCTTGGGTTTTGTTTGCAAAGGAGAAGCAGAGGTCTTTAAAAGGACTCTTCTCCTTCCCCTGTAGAGTGTAATCTATTATATAAAAGCGAAAATGTGAGTGTGTGTGCATTTTTTGTGTATGTCTGCCAAAGGCTTTTTCCAGAGAGGGAGCTCAGTCGGGTCACTCCTTAAAACTTTTTATATAATGTCTAAATCCAAATATATACGAATTATGAATGAAGATTATGTTAATCTTTAATTTGCCCGGCTTTTACACGCTATTTTTAAGATTTTTTTCAATCGCAGTGTGTTTCATTTTTCAGTATAAAAAAGTGAAACTGAATCCGTATCAGCAGTTACCCAGCACTCGTGGCAATGAACAGTTCTTGGCTACGGGCCAGGAATGTCCAGAAAGCGATGGACGTTTGGTCAATGTCGGTTTTCACCGTCATCAGAAAATTGCTTTCATTTGGACACTCCCCTAATAAAGGGGGAGCTGGTTTTCCCCAACATGTTGGGGAAACAAAACCGGACAAAGTTAGGTATAAAAACAAACTCAAAAAACTATCCCACAGTAAAATTAAGTGCGGAATTAAATTCCGCACACCTGTCACTTGCGCAGTTATGAACGTTTCATTCACTGTGGCGTGATGTTTGACCGCATTAAACACGCACTTGTCACATCACTTTTTAATGATTTTATTTCACGCATTCTCACTTCTCTGCCATCGTAGTGTGTCGGTAAGTCCTCAGCCTATTAACCTGAAGGGTTCGGGTTCGAGCCTACCTACTTACCAAAACCGTTTTTTTTTTCTTTTACACCTCCAAACACCCGGGCAATCTATAATATAAATCTCACCTGTCTGTTTAAATGTCTATGTATGTATGTATGCTTAAAATGTCTGTATCTATATCTGCCTAAAACTTTCGACAGAGGTGACGCATTTTCACGAGATAGATATTGTTTTGAAGCTCGACCCTTCGGACGACAAATATACAAAAAATTGGCTAAAAACAATTCCTTCACCCTCAATTGAGCATTTTTCTACAAGGAGGGATCGCTTTTTTCACCGATATTTTTGAAAGTCATCCTCTATTCAATTGACTAGCCTTCACCCAGTTTAGCGATGGATGCAACAGCAAAGACAACATGAGACATGTTCTTTTCCTACTTCACGGAACGGGTTCGAGCTTGTTTGCCTACTACCAATTTTTTTTTTTAGCTCAACACACCTCCAAATACCCCGGGCAACACCGGGCACCCAGGCTAGTGTAAAATAAAAATATGAAAGAACTATTATCACGCCTGCTAAAGAGTGACAGACAACCTCTACATTCACTGCTATTACACACATTACATTCCACTGCTTTAATTTAGCTTTAAAACATGCACAATTAACTATTACGTACCAGCTGCATCTAACCAGTGTTGTCCGGGATTCTTAATATTTCATTTTTTTTTGTTTTCTTTTTGTATGCAGAAACAAATTTGTGTTTGATAGTTTAAATAAACATAAAAAGAAAAAACTAGTCTTTTTAAGTCTATCAAAAATTTATAAAAGTTATAGTCCGTTGATTTAGCAGGAGTGCTTTATGCATATAGTCAAGAGTAAATGTGGTATTGCGGTGACTGATCCCGCTTAATCCCTAACTGTGCATTGAACGGATGCCATAATACTTGGTTTGTTGCATCTTATAACAAAGGTCCATACAAAATTTCAGCTAGATCAGTTCAGTAGTTTCCAAAAAGAAGTGGCACAAACAGACTAAGAGAAATATAATATAGAAATACAAATAGATTTTGTACTTGTGCAGATTTTGAACGCGGTGACGTCAATCACCAGATTATGCAGAGCATCGAAGATAAAATCTTGACAGTATAAAACAGAAAAATAGTAAAAGAAAGGAAAATTATAAATAAATAAAAAAAAAACAATTTTGTTTTCTTTTTCATTTATAATATTGTTAGTCTCCATGTAACATCTAGTTTTTGTTTTGTTTCTTCCACTATTTATCCGAAAGTCGTCTGCTTGTTGCTGTGCACTGCGATTGGCTGATGGACATCTTACTTCAGATTACAGATAAACTCGAGCGGTCGACATGTTCCGGGCAAAGCTGAACAGACGATTAGATACATCTGGTTGAAAATTTGCACAAGTACCGATTATTTTAATTAATCTTTGATTAGCATACATGAATTTAAGATTTGTTGTATTTAGTTTGCATGACCTGCAGGGTCAAATGAGAACACTATGCAGACACATTCTGAATAGGTTTTTAATATGATAACTAGACATAAGGAGGGGTGACATTTTATTATATATATATATATATATATATATATATATATATTGTACGTTTCAAAGTTCATACTGTATATGTTCACTGTCTTATCTGCTGGAACTCTTATGTCAAGTTATATATATAGCCATCCACATGCAGTACTGTTTCGCTGTTTCACAGCTCATCAGTGCCGCTAGACAAGCTGCTACCTCAAGCTAGGATCGAAACCCGACCGCCCAAATCAGTCCAAACTTCTCACCATTACGCTATATGGCTGCTGCTGTGAGGGTAATGAATAAACGATGTTTTGACATCATCCAAATGCCTCCGCTTGATTTGTTTACACAAAAATCGTCGCTTAATACGCTAATGGCAGTTTGTATATCACTTCCCAATATGCTCAACCCAAGATAGGAAGCATTTTATATATATATATATATATATGATTTTAAACATGTATGCTTATGTGTAGCCATTTGTTTGTAAACAAAATTCACTTATTTTGGCTCTGTCTAAACATTGAGCACTCTTTTGGTGGACACACTTACAAATAATTACTACCAATACAATATATATATAAACTTTATAAAATATTTCTAAATAGAATATTTGATCTAATTATATAACTAATTCCCATTACAAATTTAGAGCTAATTATTAAAAAAGATTTTGTTTAATGTAATATGCAAACGAGATTACCTCTTAAATGTTGATTCCTTTTGAATAAACAGTATATATAGAAATTATGTAGGAATAAACGCGTCTAAACGTCCGTTTTTAGTATTAAAATCTATGAAACAATGTACTTTTTTTTGTGTATATTAACCGAATTGTGAACAAACGAACAAACAGGAATACAACATTATTATAATACATGAGTAAGGCCGAGATCGGACTTTCGTCCATTTTGACATTGTCAGACATTTTTAAAAAAGCTGATGTTAGTTATATTAATAATTAAAATTAAAAATAAATAGATCAACTTCTTTATAATATTTCTAAACAGAATACTTAATACAATTGTAACTAAATTCCATAAAAAATTTAGAGCTAATTGTTAAAACAGATTTTCTTTAAAGTAACCTCTTTATGTTGATTCCCTTCGAACAAAATATATAAGAGTCCGTTTTCAGTATTGAAATCTATTTGTGTTAAATAGTCAAGTACGATTTTATTATAGATTTTTTTTTTTTTTTTACAAAGGATTAACCACTTATCAAGGCCTGAAAGCCACTTGAGGATAAGTGTTAATAGATGTACGGTAGTCAATGGGATAATTTCGTAATCGTCAGTAGTGTACATTTGGTAAATTGGATTACTTAAGGGGGATGGTTCATCAAGAATTTGTTTATGTTGGACTTGAAGACTACCAAATTCTAGTCAGTTGGAAAACAGGTTAACGGAAGAGAGTTTCACGGGCATGCAGTTCTAAGAAAGAAGCTTTGTTCATGGAATCTAGGTTCAGGTTTAAGCGCAGATAATTCTATAAAAGTATTTCATATTGTTTCAAACCTTAAAAAACAAAACAGAAGTGTCTTTGAATTAAACGAAATGGAGCCAAAAGCGAAAATAAAAATTTATTCACTTGCAGTAATCTTGTAAAAGATGCCAGAACTTTAATAATAGCTAAGCGGAGTCATCCTGGGAAAGGGGTGATACCTTCCCTTTCAGGTCGTCGTCATAACTAATGAAAACGAACACACGAGTGACCATCGATCGCATTAAGGGTTTATAACAAGGTATATATTCTGCAATAATATTTCAATGCAGGCGCATAAAGATAGGGTTAATATGGTAAATTTTGACAAGGTTAAATTAAAGTCGAATGAAATTTTCCAATTGGAATTCGCATATGGTTACATGTACTGGTAGTGACGTCACAGACAGGAAGCTGCTGGTCTTATCTGGTCGATGAGAAGGGAAGATCTTTCGACTGAACCAGCAAAGAGAAAAGGAGAGAAAAAGAGCAGCGAGTTAAAATAGCTGCTCCATCTCTCCTTCAAAGGGGAGATGATACAGATACATGCATAATTTGAGGAAAGAATAAAACCGTAAAAGAGGACATTGACGCTGGACACTCTCTTAGTCAACCAGAGATCACAATAGGCGCAAATTCTTGAACTATCAAGCACTCGTTTAGATGATCCTTCCCTACGGCAGTGGAACCTGGCAGATGATAGCTGCAAATCTCAAAAGGCTATAAGCATTCAATCAATATTGTGTTGACCAAATTCTGCCGGGTGGCTGAGACTATTTTGTCTCCAATACTCCACTCGAGATATGCTGCAGGATCATCCTCTTCAACTTTCAAAAAGGAAAATATTTATTGGTTCAGCCATATTGTGTGCCACAACTCGGGAGTCTTCATCCACAAAGCAATAGCTTCTGAACCACTGCAAGGTTGGCAAAGACACCGAAGAGGTCAACTGAAAACGTGGTCACACACCAAAGCTGACTTTTTGAACCTAGCTCCGGACCACATGTGTACAATGTTCATTGTTAGTCCAGGATTGGCTACCCATAACTATCTTGACCTTCATGTGGTTCCTCTCATAAGTGCCCATATCTTTCTAGAAAGAATTCTGGCTAGAAAAATAATAGGGAAACCAATGGGAACAATAGATTCTTTGGATTCATACAATATGATAAGGAGTTAAGAACTGGCACTTTTTTCAAGATCACTGAATAAACAGAAGTGTTTTATTTTGAATCAAATTTAATGGAATTAAAAACTGACCTTTGTAATTTTTGAATACCAGGCCATACGAAAGCACGACCTCCCCGGATGTACTGAGGTCGAGTCAGACAGCATCCTGAAATACAAAAAGAAACAAAATGTTAACTACATTTACAAATGAGGGTGGGGGGGGACAAAAAAAAAAAAAACATCATGAGAAATGAAGATTTGAAAAAATTCTTCACAAAACTTTATTTTAATGGCGTATCAATCCATCTGGAGTTATACATGTCTCGAGATGGCATTTTACAGATTTTAAAAAAAGGTTTTTTGTTTGACGTTGCATCTACTGATACATGTAAAAGAAAAAAAAAATTTTTTTTTTCAGTGATCATCGAACTCAAGGGTAACATTTTTTAGGTTCTGAGATTTTGGAGATGAGGATTGATAATTTGGATACTTCGAACTACTGCTTACATTTTGGTTGTTATTGTCATGGTTACGACATTCACTCGAGTAGGTGGGGCTTCACCACGTCTGGAACACTGGCTGACCCGACATGATAGTTCAAGACTGCTTCTGTTTTTAGTGTAAGCCATTTGTGGCTCCAGCGATGGACTCCAAAAGGTGAGGCCCCAGAATCAGTTCAGCATTTTGTTTCACTGAACTGTTGAGTTGACCATGTTTTGTTTGTTTTTTCTTATCAAGGCCCAAACACCATTCGAGGATAAGGGTTAACGAGTGTACTGTAGTTATTGGTACAATAGCATAGTAATCATTAGTAGTGGAAATTTGTTAAATTGGATTATTTAGGGGGATGGCTCGTCAAGAACTTGTTTATGTCAGACTAGAAGAACCACGTTGTAGTTAGTTGGAAAGCAGGGAAACGGAATAGAGTTCCATGGGCGGGTAGTTCTTCACGGATGAAGTCAGCTGGGTGTCATGGAATGGTGTGGTCGAACCAATAAAGGCATCTGATAAGGAGAGATTTTTGGCGTCAGTTTCTTCAGGGGCATTTTATCCAAATCAAAAATATGTACAGAATTTCAAACAGAACTAATTATTTAATCCACAAGGGTAGATTGTTATCGTTCTGTCGGCCATCACTGGGTACAAGTCTTAAGTAATATGTAATAATATTCTTAGTATTGCCAGCACTGAAGATGGAATGTGCAACGGGTAAAAAAATTGTCACCTAAAACTTGATTATTTGGCATTCATTTGTCGCAGGTCTTTGCAAACCTTAGAAAGTTGGTTACATCGGCAGAAACATGAGAATAACATCCAAGATGAAGACAGTCCGAATCATCATTTAACGTCAGTTTCCATGGTAGCAGGAGTTGGATGGTTTTCACTATGTAATCTATCCAGGGTTACACCGGCATGAAAATTGTGATTTTGCTGTGCAGGTTGGTTAGTGCAAAAAGAGTCCAAGGGTTAAGTTGCTGACGTCAAACTCTGTGGCTGGGGGTCGACGATAGCACCTGGTATAGGTCAATTGGGTACATATGAGAGAGCGTAAAAGAGAGGAAGATATCTTTTCTCTCTTGTGCAAGTCGGTCAGTTTTCCGAGTTTGGATGGAACGGTTGAGATTTCGCTAAGATGCATAGAAGAAAGACAAGTTAGCTAACAAAAGAAAAATACGGAAACTGCCAAGATCAGAAAGAATAAAACCAAGCATTCAATTAAAAAGAAACCAGTCATTTGTTCATTTATTGGTCGTTTCCAGGCCTGAAGAGTCGATGAAGAAAAAAGTTAAGAACTGAGGTATGTCGAATGAATTGTTTCTTATACACACAAACGCACGTATTAAATTAGATAAGACATTATGACCACAGCCAAATACAGATAGATACATAGACGATCACGGATGCGTACACACCTATACATAAATACAGCCAAAGAGAGACATGCATCCACACGCATATATACATATCACATACACGCCGCTCGTATAAAAGATCCGTAATGAACGACATACACGCCACAGATAATATCCTCCCTCAACCACGTTACAAAACAGATACGAGACACCTTATGCAGCCAACTGTTTATATCAATAGGTAAATTGACCCATGATTTGCAAGCAACTGGTTGTGTTGTCCATCACATATGGCACCAATATCTATATATACAAGGCGAGCCAAAAGTAGATCCACAAGTTAGGGTTATAGTTATAATAAATTGCATTAACATCACTGGTACATGATCCATACATCCATAGCCTTCAGCCCCTGGAGGGGCATAGGCCCTCTACAACTTTGTAGATGGTTTTGTAGCGAGGAGTTCATTTTTTTTTTCCCCAGGGTGAGGGTGCTGACTCCATGCCCAACCTTCCCAGAAAGTACATACGCCTAGCCTTCCCAAATGGTCATCCACTTGGTACTGGCCACGCTCAACGCACATGCGGCTCGTAGAAAAGATGCGTAATGAAGACATTCATGCCACAGACAATATCCTCCCCTGCTACACAACACTTTTTCAAGCCTCTGTCTTTATCTTAATCTCAACTTCTGAAAATCATCCTTAACTAATTGACTCCATGTCTTACATGGTCTACTCCTTCCTCTAAATCCATCAACTGCAATAAACGTACATCCGCTGAATGCTTGGTTGTTTTTGTTTTACGGCATATCAAACCTTTTCAGGTTATTTAATGCCGAATCCGGTGATTTTGAAGAAAATTTTTTAATAGAATATATTTGTTGTTTGCAAATCAGTTTCTGTTTAACCCATAGTTGGGACCCTAACAGGTACTACCACTGCGGTTCAGAGTGGACCTGGGAGCAATGCAATTAAAGGGTGGCTCCACACTCCCCAGAGCCTGCAAGCTGGGGCCTCACCATCAGATATAGTTTAAGGTCATATCCAGGACCCCCATTGAGGGACTTTTACCCTCTGCAGGGGTACAATCGGCGTATTCTAATGCCCCACTGACAGGGCCACCGCTGAATGGATTTGCATTATCCATCCTTTGGACATGTCCATACGATCTCAACCTATTCTGGCACAAAACATCAACTGTTAAGAATGTGTAATCGATTCCTTTAACTCTTATGATGGTTTCCTACCCTCGAGACCTACATCACACATCCACCTCACCATTTGCGTATCTAATGTTCTAAAAATTCTATTAATGTCCTCCCCCTCCTCATGGGATCAAGCCCCACTCAAATAATCCAAATAATGCGTATTTGATTTCTGAATTATTGTTCAAATGTGCTTTTATTGAACAGAAATTATATTTATTAAAATTAAACTGAATATTTTTTACAGTTGTCAAAAAAATAAATAAATAAATAAAAACTACATTAAAAAAATATATTAAATTGAAAAAATGTATTGATGTTATTTCCTCTACAGAAATTAGGTTTAGAGTTAAATTTGTACAAATGTTTACTTTTTATTTACAAACATTCCTAACGCTAGAGTAATACAAAAAAAAAACCAATGCATTACTGTAAATGTTGTAGAGTGCTCAATAATCAGGTTGTTAATCAGAACACATGCTACAGCTGTGTGTGTGTGTGTGTGTGTGTGTGTGTGTGTGTGTGTGTGTGTATATATATATCACACACACAGCTGTGATAGATTGATAGATATATGTACACACAGCTGTGATATATAAATATATATATATATATATTTAGTAAAACTGGTAATTAGTAAAAACCTGAAGAGAGTGCTCAATACTATTGCAGAGCAAATATGTATCACAGCTGTATGTGTATATCTATCACACAGCTGTGTTTGTGTATATATATATATCTCACACAGCTGTGTATGTGTGTGTGTATATATATATATATATATATTATATATATATATATTATATATATATATATATATATGCAAACACGCGCGCGCGCACACACACACACACACACAACCGTGTCAAACAACATTCCAACTTCCGGCCATCAAATGTTTACTATGCTATTTACTACGTATGCCATAGGTATAAAGCAAATAATAGTTAATATTAAAAAAATATAACGCCTGTTTAATTTCTTAAAGTGATTGTTTGGAGAAAAAAAACTTTAGCACAAATACAACATTCTGACTTCCGGTCGTTGAATGTTCTCATGGGCGTTTACTATGTATGCTCGCTGAAATAGCGATCATACACAATTACCCCTCATTTCTTGTGTTAATTGCAGGTGGCCTAGAGGAAAGATGCTAGCCTATGTATGGGCAACTTTGTGATTGGGTTTGAATCTGCGTAAGCATGAAACAGTGTAGATATTGAAATATTTATTTGGAAAAAAAAAATAAATAAATAAAAAATTATATATTAAATATAAGAAAAAAAATGTGTTTAAAAGACTTTCAAAATTGCTATTTTTCTCATTAGAAATTTGTCATTGAAATTCCAATAGACAAAATGTCTAAAGGATAGAGACGTGCTGATTGACCAGTGGCATTCTGCAAGTCCAAACTCGGTCTCTGATCTTTCCTCATTTTTTGTTGTGTCTGATTCGTTTATCAGTAATACCATCCAAACGATATATATGTAGATCCCCCATCTAACAACATTTGTAATTTTGAAAAGTCAGTACAATGCAGAGTTGTTGTTTTTTTTTGTTTTTGTTTTTTTTATTTATAATCGAATTTTCACTCATCACAGCTCTATGGACGAATTCGTCTTTAGCTGACTATTGACAAATATATATTTTCGTTTAATAGCCAAATTAAAATGTTACTAGCCAAACCTACATGATTTTTGGAATATTAGATATCTTCGTTTTGTGACGAGTACATACAGGATACAGAGTTTTCCGTTTTTTCTTTTTAAATAAATAATTCTAAATATGCACTGAATTTTATGTTGAGCTTCGAAGGTACAAACATTTGAATTTAAGATTTTTTTTTTTTTAACAGCCTTTGTGGGAGTATATTGTTCTATTAAACCTTTGTTTAAATAATTTGACTTTGCTCGTTTTATTAAAAACAAAGATTGAAGAGACATTTTTCACTCAGTAATGAGCTTTGGATGATTGTCAGTGCAACAAAAAAAAAAAAATAATCGCCAAAAGATGAAGGTTTTATTATTTCTAGTCGCCATTTTGAAAAAAAAAAAATCACTCACAACAAAGGCCTGCTTATATAACACCTTCAGATATTTAAGTTTTTCTTAGCCATTTCTTGTGGCGTGTAGTAACAGAAGAAGAGATATTCAAATGTTCAATCAAAGGGAACTCACGCGATCATCGCATGATTTGAATAAGCAAATACCCTCCTCCCTAAGTAAGCGTTGTATAAATTTTAAAATCTGTAAAAAAAAAAAAAAAAAAAAAAAAATTCAATACAACACAGGATTTTAAGTAAATAAAATCCTGTGTTGTATTGACTTTTTTTTACGTTTACAGATTTTATTCAATATACGCATTGCGAGCAGAACGAGCAACCGAAACTTTGATACTCATGCAGATAATGACTGATCCGTGCTGAAATAACGTTATTATTTAAAAAGCCATTCTTAACATGGGGAGGGGAGGGCGTTTTGTACCTATTCTGTACTTTAACCTTACAATTGAATAAAAAAAAAATAACATAACTTTAATTAAACTTGGAAATATGATTTTAAAAAAAATAGCGCGGATCACTCTGCATTAGCACCGAAACTTTTTTCTCGGTGGATAATAGCCACTAAATTAAAATTCTGATCTCACAAAAACCTTCAACAAAAATGTTGTAGACCCGACCAAAATGTAAAAAGAAAACATTCCTTCTTCAGGGACCATTTAACATGGAAAACAAAAACAAATAGTTTTCTCTTAATACAAGTGCTAGAGGTGAGGCAACCACTTATTCATTCAGCCGGAACAAAGTCCAAGCTTTGTGGCCATTGAATCACCCACCTCCCACCCGATCTTAGGTATCATGCAACAAAGACGCCATCGTTTCACCCTGGACATAAAGAAAATCAGACACTTTATAATATCAATGTTTTTTTTTTTGTTTTTTTAAGTGGGGGGAGGGGTTAAATACCATTTTCTACACACAACGTGCGAATTCACCTGCTTTATATGCTGTGTATTTATTTGCTTCCCCACTGAGCAAATTAGGCACAAGGCCGTTTTTTTAATGTGGGGAGTAAACCCCAGCTCCCCCAAGGGGGCACTCTGGCAGGGTCCAAAATTAGCAATTGTCCGATATGAAGGGTTGCCCCCACATTGACCAGAACTGATTACTTCCTTTTCCGCTCCTGGCCCGAAGGCCAAGAACAACCTATGCGCCTCTGCCGCCAACCAAGGATGATAACAGTTTTGGTGGCTAAGACGGTACTGCCACCCTTAGCGCCACCAGCAGACACTTGACAGAGTAATGTAAAAAACTGATAGTCTCAATCGGTTCTAAGTATTTACAACAAGAGTCTTGGTATACGCACCTTAATCCTCCCACCAACCAAAAAACATTTTAAATGTTTACAATATTCACTGCACTTAATATAGACACATTTGCTTGCTTTTTAAATTGTTAAATTTATTCATCGGTAGACTTTGTTTAACTTTTGGCAATTTCATAACTCTCACCTTCCCATATTTTGTACTTTAGTCCCCACGTTCTACGAACAATGTTTCTAACAAATGGGGAAGAATTGCTGTTTTCAGGGTTGTAATTTACCCACCTAATACTTAGCGTTGACTAGTTTTGTTTTTTTTTTTACCTTGAAGTATTTTTTTTTTAGCTTCTTACATCAAATGGCTTTGTGCTTTCTATGGAGCGATTTACATAAAAAATATTTGTTAAATTATCCTTTAGTTTTGGGATTGAGTTAGGTTTTAAAAAGTTTCCATTTTAATTGTCTAATTAGTTGTTAATGCCTCCATTCAGTTTAAAGAGACAATGGGTACCCCTTGTAAGGGTACCTGTGCAAGTAATTGTGAGGCAAGGGTTGCGTGAGCCCCAATCACCTCTCTTGAATTGGTACTGCTCGAGTCCAGTGGCAAGGAGAGGAGCTAGACGACCGGAAACAATGCCGAGATAAGCGGAGAGCACATACAGCACCTGGAAGTCCCAAATGGTCACCCATTTTAATACTGACC
>NC_136511.1:17996344-18016344 GCF_053919585.1 Euprymna scolopes | reverse complement strand
TCATTGCCTTTGACATGGCTCTATATAAGAAGGTGGTGGAGAGTCATGCCAGACCCGACTTGAAACAAATGGTTGTTCACAGACTGGGTGAACAGCATGTCATAATGGCTACCCTCAAAGTGCTTGGTGCCTCCATGGAGAACTCAGGCATAGATGATGCCTGGGTGGAAGCAGGTGTGTATGGTCCTGCCATGACAAGGTAAATCCTGAAATGCACACACTACAAGCCATCTCTCCATTCCCATATCTACTCATACATAGCACTCTATGAAATAGCCCTGGAGATGTTCTTCAAGGACAACCCAAAACTGAATGATGTGTGCCTGACGGCAACAGGAGTAGAAGCTGCCTGCTCTGAGGATAAAGACACAAAGGCTGAATCTGAAGCAAGCAAACAGCACCCTCCAGGAAGCCTTGACCACTGCTGAAGTCATCACAGCATTTCAAAAATGGAAGGAACAGAAATCCCAGAATGCAATGTTCAAGGCCATGATGAGGTACCTAGATTGGGTGGAAGCAATTCTGTTCTTTGTAGCAGCTACTCGGAATGCTGACCTGGAACTCCATCTGCAAGCTGGAGAAGCACTGAGCAAGCTGTTCTTTGCCATGGACCGCAAGTATAAGCAACTCTGGCAAAGATACATCACAGATATGCATGACTTGAGGACCAATCATCCTCAGACATGGGAGGAATTACAAGCAGGCAATATATCAGTCACGCATGGGGCAGACCATGCATGTGAACACCTGAACAAGCTGATGAAGACTAGCGTTGGCATCATAGGCATCTCCAACAATACCAATGTTAGATTTGTTTTGGCCACACCAGAACTTTCACGTCTATCAAAAGAATTCAAGAGTCAGTTTGACATGGAAGCTGACAGAATCACAGAGCATCATGAGCTTGGACCAAGTGCAGTCAAAAGGGCACATGGTACAGTTGACGAGATCAAGGAAGCCATACTAAGCCATGGAAACCCCTTTACCACTAAAAGGGAAAACCTACAATGTGATCACTAATGCCTACATCACGTCACTGGACAGTAGATGCATAAAAAATTATGTGTCAGAGCGGATCAATGGAGATGTCATCCTCTGAGCCCCTGTGAAGAAAGAACAAGATGTTCCTTTCTAGGAACAAGAAGATTACAGCGAAACTCAGAGACAATACTGTGGATCTGAAGGAGACCAAGGACCTGTTTGTAAAGCTGCTGGTACTTGCGAGATCATGCTGAGACATCAACCAGAAAGAAGGCATAGGAAACCATGAATTCACTCTGACACCAAGAGTATTGTTTGCTCCTGATGGAACAATACTGCCATGCCACGACAAGTCCAAGTTAATCCATCTACTTGAGAAGCTGACAAAAGACATACCCCATGAAGACCAGTCACCTCAAGCTGGAAGTTCTACTCACAAAAATGCAACAGATACAGGATTTACAGAGCCCACATCTACTAATCAGCCAAGTCGGAAAATAGCACTGGTGGATGGCATGGTGCTTGTGCAGAAGCTGAACAAGAAACCAGTGACTCTAGTGACAGTCAAGGATCTGAGTGGCTGCTTCAATGACAGACTGATGCAACTATCACAAGATTATGATGAAATCATCTTCGGTTTTGACACATACCGAGCAGATCCTCTGAAGAGTGCAACCAGAGATAAATGAAGACAAGAAAAAGCTTTTGTTCAGTATCAAGTCAGAGATGACACTAACATCAAACACATCCCAATGAGGAGGTTCCTCTCACATGACAAGAAGGCTGATCTGACTATCTTGCTGCCCAAACTCTAGAGTACAATAAAGGATCATCCAAGCTGATCATCACATCTGCTTCTGGATACACTAAGAGCAACAAAGACCTGGTCTTTGAAGTAAATAACCATGAAGAAGCAGACACGCTGCTGATCCACCAGGCTGTGCTGGCTTCACAGCGAAACCCACCGGATGCACAGTTAGTATTTTTCTCCCCAGATACGGATGTTTTAGTGCTAGTCACAGCAAACTATGACTTATTGCTGAAAAACATGTCCATTTCTATGGCCTCTGGTGTTATACAAATTGAACCACTATGGCGAGCTCTAGGTACAGAAATGCAAAGGCTTTGCCAGCCTTCCATGCATTCACTGGGGCCGACAACACAGGGAGGTTCTCCCATATATGCAAGACAACCTGGCTGCAGATCTACCTCAAAGCAGACGCAAATGTTGTCAATGCTCTGCAAATGCTTATGGATGAAGCAGAAGTGGCAGAGGAAATGCTGTCAACACTGGAGTCCTTTGTATGTGCAACTTACTTGCCAAGACGGATTAACATAAAAACAATCCCTGAACTGTGATGGCATTTGTTCTGCAAGCATAGGGCAGAAACTGACAGGGCCCCCCCCCAACACCTGGAGCTCTAAAGCAGCATATTTTAAGGGTCCATGTCCAAGCAAGGGTATGGGCACAAGCAGCCATTGCTCTGCAGATTTCACAACTGGATCCCTTGGAAAATGGATACTTCAAGCAATTGGATGGCATCCTAAAACCAATGACCACAGAGGTCCTTCCAGCCCGAGGCCATCCTTGAGATGGTCACATGCAAATGTATATTTGACTGTTCTTCTGGCAGATGTTCCTGCAGGTCTAAAAGACTTAGCCTGTACTGACGTGACAGTGCAACAGCTAATCCGAAAACGATGAAGATTCCCAAGCTGTGATGTATGAAAGTGATGATGTTGATGATGATGCATAGACCATGATCAAACATTTTATTATGTTTAAGATGGTTGCACAAACAAACATTCAAAGTTTACAATTAAAAGGAATTACAATAAAAATAACTGATTTAGTATCTGACTAATTGCCAGTGTTAAGTTTTTTACCCATATGGTGGATTATGTGTTTCAATGGGGGGGGGGGGGTTACAAAAGATGAAATGATAACTTGGACCATTGACACTAAAAATGTAGGTTTAGCAGTTAAAATCAGTGTTCCAGCTTATTTAGAGGTCAAGAAGTTACAAAATATATATTTTACAGCGGCCATTTTGTAAATTCCAATATGGCTGCCATATACACATCTGGGAAAATTTTATAACCACCACCATTGGTTTCCTTGGCCCTGAAAATGAAGGTTTAGCAGCTAAAAATCAGTGTTCTAGCTTATTTAGAAGCCGAGATATTACAAAACGTACATCTTACAGCGGCCATTTTGTAAATCCAATATGGCTGCCATTTACGCATCTGGCCAAAGGCAAACATTGATTTTCTGATTCCCGAGACAAAAATTTTTCCAAAAACGTATACATTTGCAAATCTCCAAAAAGTTCCCACAAAAGTTAAAATTATGCCATTAGGAACCTGACTACAAGCTAAATAAAAATGACTTATTGTAGATGTATGCAAAAATAACTTTATGTATGAAAAAGTTTATTGCCATTTTTTAATGAAGAGAATTTAGTTTAATGTAATACGGAAAATCTTATACAAATGGTCGTTATTGAGGTAAAATCCCTTGAGAGCGTACGGTCGTTCTATGAGAAAATAAAGCTGTGTACGCATTATAAATGTTTCTTTTCTGTGTTTTATGTTATACATTAGTACATTAGGGGTCATTTCGAGTTAAAAGTTTATTTACTGCACCCATCTGAACTAGAGAAAATCATGATTTAAAATGTGTAGGTCTCGTAACTAACGATGAATATGTAATATGGCAGATGTTCAGAAGACGTTCTGGAGACCAGACGGGTGATCAAAAAGTCGAATCAAGCGTATCGGAAAACGAAATGAGACCAAATTCACAACTCGGAAATTCTAATTCAGCGTGCTTCTTGGAGATTAGAGCCATTCATATCAACTGGGGCCAAATGGGGATCAGAGCATTGGTTGTGAAAAGATATATGCTTGTTTTTGGATGCATTAAAATTAACCAGACACTTTTTGCCCTGCTCCACAACATGCTCAAGGTGAGAGAGAGAGATCTTGGTCGTTATTGGCTTTTGAAGCATTGCTATAGATGGTAGTGTCATCTGCATATATGTTGACAAACGAACTTAGAATCTTTATCTATATAATTTACTTGTACTGGCATTTATTCTGGAGTAGTTAGGCCAGCTCAATCTAGAGAATTTGTCGCATCAAATGCTGACCAGGTGTGACAGACAGCCAACTGCAATAGCAGATACAGGTGTTAGCCAATCATGGCTCCAGTGGCAAAACCCATAGACTTGAGAACCAAAGGTCAGCTCAGTATCAAACAGATTCTCATCAGATAACTGAAGTTAAGCAATGTTGAGCCTGGCTAATACAAGATGGGTGACCAATTGGGACTATCAATGTGCTGTATGTAAGTAGAAGGTCAGGTCAGTCCTGTTTTCCAATGTGTGTAGTGGTGGCCTCCGCACACATTAGCAGCAATATGAAAAAAATTATGGAGTCTACCAAAATCCATCGAACCAATTGTGGTCGCCAAAACAATCAGGTTTCACTATTTTGAGACAGGATATCAGCTGACCTCCACATCATTTTTTCCAACCCTAAGAAAAGACTGGCTGAAATCTAGAAGATGACAAAGAATGTGACTGAACCAACAATGATTTTTTTTTTTTTTTTTTTTTTTTTTTTTTTTTTTACACACGGTGATCACCACTTATCAAGAGGGATAAGGGTTATTGCAAGTACATTACGTTAGTGTGGAGATTTCATGAAGTGTTTACTTAAGGGGGCGGTTCATTAGGAATTTGTTAACGTTGGACTTGAAGACATCCAAGTTGTAGTCAGGTGGGAAGCAGGCAGACGAAACAGTTTTATAGGCGTGCAGTTCTAAGAAAGAAGCTTTGTTCATGGAATCCACGTTTTAATTTAGGCACAGATAAAGAGTGGGGGAAATTTTTCAGTGGATTATATATATATATATATAAAAAGATTGTTGATTTATTTATTTTTTATTAATGATTCTGTAGTATTTTTTCTTTCTTTTCGTTCCCTGAGCACTCTTAAAGGAGAAGTTATCTGTCCTTTGTTTACATTTTAATCGCCCTCCATTTTTAGGACATATTTGTAATCATTAATTTATTATATAAATATTTTATTGCACCATATGCGAGAGTACCATATTATTACTTTTATGCACGAGAGAAAAGCCTGCTGCAGCAAGAACAAACGGCATTTGACATTCCAGTTCTGAATTTTTTTTTTTTTTTTAGATGAAGACCAAGTGTTTGTATTACTTGTTTTGATTGGATGATTGTTCTTGAGTGTTATTTGTGCAACGTTTCAGTCAGTGTAGCTTCTGACCTTCGATAAGCATGCGAGTCACCATCTTGGAAAACAAAAGAGAAAAGTTACCGGCTCCATACATGGTTTTGTATTCTTGGAGTTGTTTTTCTTTCGCCATGGTTTTGTATATGTGAAAAACATTTAGTTGACAAAAGAGGTAACTTTAAGAAAGTTTTGCGTGATTATCTCCCTAATCTAATATATAAAAGGCAATGTGTGTTTGTGTGTGCGTGAATGTATGTCTGCCAAAAATTTGACACGCACAATGAACACCGACAAAATTAGTATTGGTAGAAAGATCACTCTCGGACAAAAAATATCCAAAAATTAGCCAAAAACATTTCTTTAACTGTCAACTAGGCAGTTTTTTGCAAGGAGGGGTCACTTTTTACATCATTTTTGCAAGTCATCATACATCCAGCAATCTCAACATTTAAAGGACGTCATTTCAAAGATCTGCGATGTCATAAAAATTGTCGTGGGCAAGACGGCTAACACGGTTGCTTTTTTTTTTTTTTTACCTTTTCCTCTTGTGTTACAGGTCCGAGCCTGACTACTGCAGCTAATTTGAGAGGAGGGGGGAGGGGAAGCTCTCACGGATACTCACTATTTTCATTGAAACAATTCATTTATTTTTTTTTTTTAGGCTTACTGTACCAATTCTCTCCAGCCAAGCAACGGAAAAACAAAAATTTATACAATCTCTTTAAAATTTCAATGGTAAAAGGGAGATAATCTCTTAAAACTTTATTAAAGTTACTTCCCCTCGTCAACCAAATGTTTTTTACCCATACGAAACTATGGTGGGAAGAAAAAAATCCCAGAATACGAAACCATCTTCTGTGCAAATTTCTACTCTTTCTTTACATGGCAACTGAAGCGTCATTGTTTTATTTTTTGGGCAAATAAATTGAATTAAATTGTTAGCGGTAGAAGCAAGGGACATAAATAAAATGGCGGTTTTTTACATTTTGTGGCAGCAACAGCATCCTTAAGTGGGTAATACTTGAAGACAAGTGTGTGGAGGAGGTAGAAAGGAAATAAATTCTTAGAGTCTTTAGATGAATGATTTTTAAGTGGATAGAAATTTGTGACTATTTTTATCGACCAATTAAAAACATCTTGCATTACGTGACAAAAAGCAAATTAATATATTAGGTTGATTAAAAAGTTCTTACAGAATTTTTTATTTTGATTTCAAATGATGTATTTTCAAATAAGTTTTCATTAGACTACCTTTACTTTATATATCATTTTAAAGAGCGTTTTTCCCCTCTAATCGTTTAAATTACAATCGTTTTAAAACACTTTTCTTTTCAGAGCATTGAATACATGATGGAATAAGCAAATTCACACAATTTTCAAGTTAAGCTGAAAAGCTGCTGAAACAGCTTGTAATATCAACAAAGCATTTGGCCCAGGAACCACTACTAAACGCAGAGCACAACGGTGGTTTAAAAAAGTTTGTGGCGTTGATGAGAGTCTTGAAGACGATCGTAGTGGTCGGCCATCAGATGCTGACAACAATCAAATAAGAGCCTTAGTCGAAGCCAATTCATGCACAATTGTTCTGAATTAGATATAACGTATACAAAGATTTCCAATTACTTGAGACTCGATAAATGGGTGCCTCACAAATTGAACAAAAACCAAAAGAAACACCGTTATGAAATGTCATCTTTCCTTTTACGCAACAAGAAAGTTGGCTGTTTTTGTTTTACTGCATATCAACCCTTTTCAGGTTATTTAATGTCGAACCCAGTGATTTGGAAGAATAGAGTATATTTGTTTTTTTAAAGTTAGTTTCTATTTAACTCATAGTTGAGACCCTAACAGGTACTACCACTCCGGGTCAGAGTGGATCTGGGAGCAATGGCAATTAAAGGGTGGCTCCACATTCCCCAAAGCCCGCAAGTTGGGGCCTCACCATCGGATATAATTTAAGGTCATACTTAGGACTGCAACAAGGGTCCATTTCCCAACTGGGTTGTGACTCACGATGAAGAGTTCTTTATGAGAACCAGCGATGCTCAGCTCAGTGGTTAGATGCCGACAAAACTCCACAACACTTCCAAGCCAGAGTTGCACTAAAAGGTCATGTTGACTGTTTGGTGGTCTGTGACTGGTCTCATCCATTAGTTTTGTTGAATGCAGGTGAAACCATTATGACAGAATTACGGTCAACAAATGGATGAAATGCATCAGAAACTTCGACAACAACACCCAGCATTAGTCAACAGAAAAAGCCCAATTCTCCTCCATGACAATGCCTAACCATATGTTGCTAAACTGACCCTGCAGTAGTTGGAGAAATTGGACCACGAAACTGCCTCATTTGCCATACTCTCCAGACCACTCACCTGCCGACTACCACTTTTTCAAGCGTCTCTACAACTTTCTGCATGAGAAATATTTAAAAAACCTAAGCTACATAAAAAACGCCTTCAGTGGCTTCGACTTTAGTAAGTAACGTGGCATAAATACCCTCGTTTTGCAATGGTAAAAGCGTTGATTTGATCAATGAATTTTTGTTTGAGCCAAGATATGTTCATCTGAATTTAAAAGTTAAAAACCGCAATAACTTCTTGTTAACCCGATGGATATTTATTGATAAAGTAAGAGTGTAAAATTATACAATCTTATTACAAAATTAAATCCACTGGAATGCATTTCAGTTTCTTTGTAAACAAGTCATTTCAATAATTGTTGGAAAAAAAAAAAAAAAAAAAAATTATTTTCTGATTCTTCAAAGTTCCGATAGGTTCATAAGAGTAGTGGTTGATGGGCAGAAATCAGAGGCCCACAGTATTAATGCTGGAGTCCCTCAGGGGAACATCCTGGGCCCAACTCTCTTCCTGATCTACATCAATGATCTCCCAAAACACATACTTAAATCATTCGTTGACATCTATGCTGATGACACGACCATCTATGGCAACACATCAAAGGCTGTAAATGATAAAGTTCTCTCTAATTCTCTCTCCTCTGATCTTGAGTGCATGGTACAGTTGGGGAAGAGGTGGCTGGTCACTTTTAATGCATCCAAAACCAAGCTTCTATCTTTACATCATCAACGCTCTGATCCCCATCTGGCATCAATTGAAATGGATGGCTCTCGTCTTGGGAGGCTCCATGTTTTGACAAGCTTCTGAGTTTGACCTTTACTCCTAATCTGAAATGGAACACATACATCAGGTCTGTTGCCAAGGATACTGGAAGATGGTGGGATCCTTCTACTGCTCCAGAAGATATCTCACTACTGATGCAATTCTCTATCTGTATAAAAGCAAAGTACATCCAAGGATGGAGTACTGCTGCCACATCTGGGCAGGAGCTGCTAAAAACAGCCTATCCTGCCTTGACCAGAGTACAAAATAGATTTCGTAGCTTAGTGGGGGATGCCTTTTTCTCCTCCCTGCAGCCTCTCTCCTACAGAAGAGACATTGTGAGCCTGTCTTTGTTTTATCATTACTTCCATGGCAAGTGCTCGTCTGAGCTCCAATCTTGTCCCCCCTCGCCAATCTTTCACGAGAAACACCAGTCTGGCGGAAACTAGTCAATAGTTTTCCCCACTCTTTATCCGTGCCTAAATCCAAACGTAGATTTCATGAGCAGAGCTTTCTTAGAAGTGCATGATTGTGGAACTCTTCCGTTTACCCGTTTCTCACCTGACTACAACTTGGATGTCTTCAAGACCACCATAAACAAATTCCTGACAAACCACCCCCTTAATTAAGACATTATCAAAACGCCCAATACTAATGATTACTACAATACTATCTCATTGATTACTGTACACGCAATAACCCTTACCCAGAGTGGCCTCTGGGCCTTGATAAGTGGTGACCTCCATGTAAAAAAAAAAAAGTTTGAAAGGAATTTAAAAGCATATAGACCATTTGAAATCCATAGATTCTCATGTATTAAAAAATTGGGTACTTGTATGGAATGAGCTCCCAGAGGACATAAGTTTTTATGGAGTCAGTTCCGAGTATTGGCACAGAATCCAGAGTCCCGGAAATGACCAAAGCAGTTTACAATTTGAAATTTGTGAAACAAAGGTAAAGGAGTCCAAGCATATGAAGGTTAGACTATAGTTTAAATAAATTAAGAAACAAAAAGATCCTGGCAATGCCAATACGGTATAATTTCTCTTGAAAAAAATTGTAATAAAAAAATCTCTAAATTTTAATCGATTAAATTAACAAGTTTACTCGTTTCTTAAGTGTTTGAGATGAAGATTAATAATTTGGATTAATTCGGACTACTGTTCTCATCTCAAGCGATATTTTCGCAACATTTTCACCAATGTAACCTCCATCAGGTATCGTGTGTCAAAGTCAGAATCCTTTCTGTCCAACTTGAGATTCTGCACTCAATTTTGAACAGAAAATTTTATTTAATTCTTGTTCGCTAAGTCATGACTGGATAAAAGTCCTTAGTCATTCACAATTGTTTTTCGAGTATCGCCCGCACTGAGGATTGAACCGTACACCTCCAGAAAAAGTTGAACAATTAAATTTTATGTAATTACACTTTTCTTTGATGGAGATGATGCTCAGAATACAATTGCAAATTACTCAAGATTTTACTTAGTCGTGATTGACAGAACGAGAGCACACTACCCCTGGGAATTAAATCCAGGGTTTTGTTTAATTATGTGCAGATTCCCAAGTTCGACAAGAGACGCATGAAGACGGTCAGAGATTAAATCAGCCAAAACGTAAACGTAAGATGAGAAGATAGTCTTAACCTTTATCTGTTTTTAAATGAATGAAGACTGCGGATTTCTAATTTAAAGGGAATAAAAGAAACAATTCCGGAAGATTTTAGGACAATTGCGCAAGATTGAAGGACAACTGCGGAAGATTGAAGGACAATTGCGGAAGATTGAAGGACAATTGTGGAAGATTGAAGGACAATTGTTCGGATTGTGTTGTAAAATAGGATTCAACGTTTGATAGAAAAAATTTGATTAAAATCTATATGTACTTATATATAAAAGGCACTGTGTGTCAGTTCGTTCCTTATGGACTCAAACAGCTGGGTCGATTTTTTTTTTTAAATATCGCACAGATACACTTTGTGTCTGGGGGTGTTCTTAGATATGTTTTGTATCAAAATACCCCCTCCCGATAAGTATAAAAAAATCAAAAAGAAATATGATTAAAGAAGAAATAGTTCAATTTTACCCAAAGTAAACACCCTTATACAGCCTAATATCACACGTGTATTTGAGAAGCTTTATCACCGCACAAGCAAAAGGGTCCAGCATATGAAATCAGCGGTCGGTTCTTTGATAAAACAGTTTGAAATGAATATTTCTGTTTAGAGCACAATTGAACCATGGTACTTGACTTGTATGTTTACATTGTTGAATTGTCTTTGTCATTTCATAAATTGGTGTTTTAATTTTAGTTAAATGCTTTCTAGCTTTGATTTTAAGGTAAAAGTGCAGAATAGTTAACAGTTGAGAAATCGTAATAAAAGAAAACCTGTTCTTTGATAATTTCTCTTTTACGGCTTATCAATCTTTGCAGGTTATTTTTAATGTCAAATCCAATAATTCTGGAAAAATTTTATGCTTCATATATTTAATTCATGGTGTTTAGTTTGGTTGTTTTGTAGAGGAAGATTGTTTGACTTTGCAGAACATGAGTTTTATAAAAGCAAAGGAAAAACAATAACATCAATGTCTGGCATATTTTAGGTCAGGATTGGTTGGTTGGTTGTTTTTGCTTACGGCATATCAACCTTTTTCCAATGCTGAATCTAGCTATTTTGAGGAATGATTTTTTGAATGGAGTATATTTTTTTTAAGTCAGATTCTATTTAACCCATAGTTGGGACCCTAACAGGTACTACTGCTCTGGGTTAGAGTGGACCTGGGAGCAATGGCAATTAAAGGGTGGCTTCACACTCCCCAAGGCCCGCAAGGTGGGACCTCACGATCGGATATAGTTTTAGGTCATATCCAGGACCTTTAGGTCAGGATTGGTTGGTTGGTTGGTTGGTTGTTTTTGTTTTACGGCATATCAACCCTTTTCAGGTTATTTAATGCCGAATCCAAAGATTTTGAAGAAAAAATTTTTTAAATGGAATATATTTGATGTTTTCAAGCCGGTTTCTATTTAACCCATAGTTGGGACTGTAACAGGTACTACCACTCCGGGTCAGAGTGGACCTGGGAGCAATGGTAATTAAAGGGTGGCTCCACACTCCCCAAAGCCCACAAGTTGGGGCCTCACCACTGGATATAGTTTAAGGTCATATCCAGGACCCCCATTGAGGGACTTTTACCCTCTGCAGGGGGGCAGTCGGCGTATTCTATTGCTCCACCGACAGGGCCTTTAGGTCAGGAAGCCGGTATCTTCAGACAGCCTGATCTGGTAGCACCAGAGGTTCTATAGAGAAACTTTTACCAGAAGGCAGTCGGTTAAAAGTAAACAGATCGGTAGATAATTAAATTTTATTATTTTATTTTTTTGTTTTTTTAAGATCAACTTTTAATTATTTTGCACTTACCGTTTTTCAGTCAAGCTGACAATTTACTCGATTGGATATTTGACAGTGTTGAAAAGTTTCTGCGTTTACGTAAAGTGGTTCTCTTAGGCCTTGTTCTCGTCTAAAGAGTAGCAAAAATACTCGTTCGGCACTTTCTTCAAAGTAGCCACTCACACACCCACCCTTTTCACTCATTCCGATTTTGCCTTGGAGTACAATAAAAAAAAGAGCCATTAAGTGAGCCCCAGTTCCTCACATTTTGGGGCTTTATACAAGACTTTCTTCGTACTTTTAGGGAATGTGTGATCTGCATTCCTAAATTAATTGATAGTCGAATACGTCGCACAGAAATAAACAAAACCTTTTTAAAACAAAATGAAAAGTTTATTTTAGTGGCCGAACATTAGACTGTGTCCAGTTAATAAAAAAAGGAGTAGAAAGTTGTTTTGGTAGTTTTTTTTTTTGTTTTTTTTTTGTTTTTTATTACATTTTCACCCCAAACAAGGCAAATTGCCACTTTGGTGTAGGGGGCTACTATCAGGGGAAACAACTACTGGGGTACTATGTAGGGATTTGGGCAGCAAGGTGTCGGTTCACGTTACACTTGAACTTCTGCACGTCAGTACTGTTGGGGAAGCAGGGATCTGGAATGGAATTCCAGAGTCTTGCGGTTCTGGGGAAGAAACTATTGGAGTAAAAAGATCTTTTACATCTAGGGATCTCTACAGTGTGGGGGTGGGATCTAGTAGCCTGTCGGGTTTGTCGAGGGTGCTCGCGTCGTGGGGGCACAAGTGATTGCAGTTCGTCAGAGCATTCACCACTAAAATACTTGTAGAAAAGGCAGAGGGATGCAACATTTCGTCGATGGGACAGAGGCTGAAGCTTAGATGCCAGTTCAGGGCCTATCAGGTTTGCGACTCTTTTGAACCTTGTCAAGGAGCGAGAGACTAGTAGCAGATGCACCAGCCCAGATGTGGCAGCAATACTCCATACATGGGCGAATGGTGGCCTTATAGAGGTACAGGATACTTTCGGGTGTTAGTAGTTTTCTAGCACGGTAGAGAGAGCCTACCTTTCTTGCAGCGGCCCTGGCAATGCCTTCAATGTAATTGTTCCAGCTCATGTTTCCTGTGAACGTTAGGCCAAGGAGTTTGAAAGATGGACTCTCAGATAAAGAGTCGTTGGCCATTGCTATGGGTGGTAGAGAGGGTTTCTTGTAATTATTGAATGAAACTAGTTTAGTCTTGGCAGCATTGAACGCGACCAACCACTTTTGTCCCCATTCCACTACAGATTGGAGGTCTTCCTCTAGTGTTTCTGCCATTTCTTTAGAAATGTGTTCATTCGTCTTCCTGTCGTGTCTGCCATAGAGTGTAGTGTCATCAGCATATATACCCATCTCAGAGGCAATGTTGTCGGGGAGGTCATTTATGAATATCAGGAACAATAGAGGTCCAAGGATAGAACCCTGGGGCACTCCCGCATTTATATCATATTGTTTAGATGTGCGACCGTCGAGGACTACCTGGATTTTTCTCTTATCTAAGAAGGATTTAATTATGTTAAGTATTCTACCAGTGATACCGTATGATCTGATTTTACTGAGGAGACCCTCATGCCATACCCTGTCAAAAGCCTTAGATATATCTAGAGCTACCGCTCTGCCTTCCCCCGCTTTGTCCAGTGAATGGTATATACGTTCAGAGATCACAGTGAGGATGTCTGCTGTGGAATGGGCTTGTCTAAATCCATATTGTTTGTCAGTCAGTAGTTTAGCATCTGTAAGATGATGGACTAGAGCATGGTTAATTATGGTCTCAAATATTTTGGCAAAAAGTGGGAGGAGGCTAATGGGGCGATAATTTGATGGGTCTGTCCTTTCGCCAGAATTCTTGAATACTGGTACAACAGAAGCAGTTTTCCAACAGCCCGGAAAGCAAGCTTCATTAAGACATTTGTTGTAGAGTTTGGAGAGAACTGGAGCTACTTCGGCTGAGCACTTTTTTAATAGCACAGCTGGGATAAGATCGGGTCCACATGCTTTTGAGGTGTCAAGGTTTTTTATGATAGCATGCACCTGAGCAGGGGTGGTTTTCAGATCGTCTAGTGTGGCGTCTGTCCGCATAGGAAAGTCAGGTAGGGGGTGGTTAGAAGGGTCCAGTGTGGAGTTTGAGGCAAACCGACTGGCAAGCATGTTAGCCTTGTCGGTTGCTGAGGAGACAACCTCGTGATTGTTGGTTAGTGGGGGAATTGTTGATTGCCCATTATTTACTACACTGTTGTAGATTTTCCAGAAGTCTCGAGTTCCTAGTTTTTGTGCTTCGATGCGCTTTTTAGTGGTTTCCGTAAATTCTCTCTTAGCTGTCGCTATTTCTTTCTTAACGTTATTTCTAGCTTCTATATACTTCAGTCTGTTTGAACTGGACTTATGTCGGTTAAACCTACGGTATGCATGCTGCTTTTGAGTAATGGCAGTGGCACAAGTCGACGTAAACTATTGGGGAGAGTGGGGCTTACTATAAAATTTCCGCATGGGAACATGCGCTTCGATTGCAGTTTTGAACCAGTCAGTGGTCTCGTTTGCACATTGTTCAGCAGGGAGAGAGAAAATATTTTTCCATGGAGCATCTCTAATTAGTTCCCTGATGGCTTCCCAGTCAGCCTTATTATAATATCTCGTTGTTTTGAGCACTGGCTCTTCAGTTTTGGGTCTAGAGTTTAGGGCGATTTCAACCATTATCACTGCATGATCAGCGTTCCCGAGTGGGCTGTGGGCCTTCGTTATGCAGTCATCGGGAACTGTGGTCAAAAACAGATCTAGAAGTGATGCGTGTTGTTCTTCCTGGTCAGGGAAACGGGTTGGAAACGTAACAATTTGTGATAGGGAGTGAGATATAGCGAAGCTATGGGTTGTGCTGCCCGCTGCATCTGTGTGAGTAGAGAATCCAAGCCAGTTTTTGTGGTGGACATTAAAGTCACCAAACACATGTATTTGTGCGCTAGTGTCGAGGGACAGTGCCGTGTCTATGCTGTCAGATACTTTGTTTATTATGGAGCAGTCCTGAGTCGAGGGAGAGCGGTAGAGAAAATAATAGTAGCTAATACTGTGTTGCACGTTTAGTCTAAAGCACATAAAGGCTTGATCATCTGTTTCTAGGTTTGTTTCTCTAGTCAAGGGAAGGGTATTACGAATGTAAACTCCAAGTCCGTGCATATGTCAGGTCAGCCAGCAGTTATCTTAGAGCGCTACAGACAAATTGACCTTTACTTGACCTTTGATAGCTAAATATTTTTGCTTATTGGCCAAGCAAAAAGTTACTAGCCAAACGCACATGGTTTTTGGAATATGAAATTTTCGTTCTGTGAAAAGTACATACAGCATAAGGATTTTTCTGTATTTTTTAAAAATAAGTGTAATTCTAAATATGCAAATTTTATGTTAACGTCTAAACATTTTAATTTCTTCAAATGTTTTTTTTTTTTTTAAACAGCCTTCAGTAATATATATATATATATATATATATGTATGTATATTATATTATATATATATTGTTTTATTAAACTTTTGTTGTTTAAATAAAACAAGAAAATTCAAATTATTTAAACAAAAATGGTTGAAAAGACCTTTTACACTCAGCAATAATTTTGGAAGATTGTCTGAAAAAGCAGTCGTTAAAAAAGATGAGCGTTTCATTATTGAGAGTCACCACTTTAAAAAAAAAATAAATAAATAAAATAACTTGCAAATGTGACTGTTTCACGCAATGTAAAGGTCTATCTTCCAAGTGAAAACTGTCTATGTTGGAGTAAATAGACAGAAGAGAGAGTGGAGAGGATTCCGTTTTGGATGCTTATGTTCTATTTGCTGACTGAGGTTTCCTAAAAATGTTCATTAGGGGGCAAAGGAATCAATGTGCTCTGCCAGCTGATTGGTCAGTATGTGGACAAATCACCTGACAGGTTGGGGATAGAGGGCATTGATTTGCAAGAGAAAAATCAAAGCTTTTTTGTGATTACTACATCCTCAAATGGTTACCAGTATCATTAAAAATGTGTGATCGAAAATGGCAGATTCAGCTTGATAGATGTTTATAAAATTTCAGGACTTTCTGGACTGCCAGCAACCACTGTAAAAGAGTAATAAAGAACGCGAGAGAGTTGTATGCTCAGTCCGTTAAGTTCAAAGTAGCTGAGCAGTGACTTGGTTTCCACCAGTTTTGGCAAATAGGATCCTGAACACAAGTGTGTGCTCTATCCCAACTATCATCAATGGACCTAAGGTAATCTTGTCAGCATCAGACAAAACCAAACTCTTTGCCAAGAACTTTGCAGCTAATTCTACCCTTTGCGACCAAGGCCGCCAACCCCCAATATTTCCTCCTGTATCAGAAAACACGCTATGCGACATACAAATATCTGTGCATGATGGCCTAAATAAACGTGCATGTATAACGCCAAAAAGTCCAACCTTTGGGGCCCATGGCACAGCGGATAGAGACGTTGAATCTCTATGGTTCCAGGTGAGAATTGTCTGAAGATAGTGGTTTCAATCCTACCCAAAGCCGGCCAGATACTTACTTGGCCAAAACGTGGTGAGACGACAACTATGGATGGCAGTAAATGCTGAGAATGCAGTTAGGAGATTCAGAGTTCCTATCCCGTCGCAGTTACCATCGGATAAAGGCCAGAGGAATAGTTGGCCGAAATGTCATTAAAAAACAACTAAGATGAGGATAATAGGCCGCAATAAATAAGACTGATCTCAATGATGAATTATAAGAAGGTATACGATTAAAGTTTTTCTTCATGTTTTGTTTATCGCTATGATTGCCATTAGACCAAATGTCAAGATCTCATGTATGATATGAAAAGAAAATGGAATCTTAAGGAGATATCAATCATACCAGTTATTATAGGTGTCACAGGGCTTATGAAGAAGAACCTGAAGTCCTACCTAACTAATATTCCTGGTGAACCAAGTACAAAAGAGATTAAGATACTTGCATTTAAGGGAACAGCGAGGATACTAAAAAGAGCTCTCGGTTGGTTTCAATAAAAAGCAGGGTAATGTTGGTAGCTGGTTTGGCTGCTCCACACACAGCATAACAATCTTCAAAGAAAGAAAATAAGCACTTTTGTATTATTCGCACTTTCATAACATTTTGATCGATGTAACCTGTGACCTTCAGGTGATTCTTGTCCAACTCGGAAGCACCAATACGAATTATCAATCCTTATTCCAAAAATTCAAAGGAGGGGTGGTAAAAATAAACAAAATTCAATTTTGGTGTTCAATCATATTCTAGCCGAAAATTACTTTTTATTTGGCAATTTAAGGCTTTCAAATCACATTTATGTTCAATATTTTGGTTCATTTGCATCTCAAAAATAAAAAAATAAAAACTTTTGGTTTATTTTCATGCAACAAATGAAAACCAACAGTAAGCAACGTCTTTATGAGATGAGCCCCAACCTCTACCCGTCCTCTTTTGATGAAAATAAAACAAAGTGTTGGGGGGGGGGGGGTATTTTGGTAAATTTTTCCATTAGGTCCACCTCCACGATTTTCTTTAAAATAATGACCCTTTTAGGTTTCCAACTATGCTGAATAAGAAAACCATTTAAATTTTGCAGAAAGTAGTTTTCCAGATATAAAAACCTGCATTATGCTGCACTGTAATTCACTGGCTGCCATGTTTGTACGCATAGGCGATAAATAAATCTACATTTCTGCAACCGACACTGCCAGCTAGTGAAAACAAATCCACTTTTTATTTTAAACCGAGAAATTAGTAACGTGCATACGTGTAAAACAAAACAATTACGACTTTTCACTTCCTTGAGTAGTTTCATGTTAAGAACGGTTTTCGGAATAAATACCCCATTCGGGGTGGGATGAAAAAATATTTGCTCCAAATTTAACTGTTGGCATACCCGAAAACCTAGAAAAGTTAACATTTCAAATGTGAACGGTGAGTTAGCGTGCGCGTATGAACATGGCGACCAGTGAATTACAGTGCAGCATAATGCAGGTCTTTATATCTCGACAACTACTTGTCTCTGCAAAATTTTTAATGAAATTTTCTTATTCAGTACAGTCGAAAACCTACAAAAGTCTAGATTAAGAAAATTGGAGTTGGACGTAATGTAAAAATTTACCAAAAAAAAAAAAAAAATTTTTTTTTTTTTTTTTTTTTTTTTTTTAAATCTTAAATTATCGTTTTATTTTTTATTCGAATTTTAATTTATTTTCCTTAAAAATATTTCTAAACATTCGTTAACGATAAAATTTAAGAAGTTCTTGCAATGAGTATCATGTCTTCGAATTGGAGCCACACCCAGTTTTTATTTAGGGTCGAGTACTTTTTATATTTATTTCCATTCATCAAAAATCGTCACATTAGCAGTTTTTTTGTTTTTTTTTTCTTCCCCTAAACTGTGTCTGGCTCAAGGGCAACATATTGGTTGCTCTTTCATCGAGATAGAGTTGCGAACTGAGTTGCGTTTAATATAAACCCTAAACAGACTTGTTGACATTGCAATGAAAGGACATTTTGATCATTTTTTTTTTTTTTTTTTTACATTCGATTCTTTTTAATAAAATTATTAGTTTCTTAAAAATAAATTAGTGCTTATATAAATCAGCCCCCATGGCTGCCGATATTGGGTCAAAAATCAGACGACACAAAACGAAAAAAAAATTATTTTTATTGGGATATTTACACTTTGGCATTTTTGGTGCTTGCAATTTTTTTTTCTTTACACTGGAGTCACCACTTATCAAGGTCAGGGGCCACTCGAGGATAAGGGTTATTGAGTGTACCGTAATCAATGGGATAATATCATGGCAATCATTAGTAATGGAAATTTGGTAGATTGGATTACTTAAGGGGCGGTTCAAGAATTTGTTTATGTTGGACTTGAAGACAACCAAGTTGTAGTCAGGTGGGAAACAGGCAAACGGAAGAGAGTTCCACAGGCGTGCAGCTAAACTGCAACTGCACTGCAACCACTGCTTTGTTCATGGAATATACGTAAATTTTATTATTATTATTATTACTATTATTATTAAAACCATATAAATTTATTCAATAAATAAAATTGTTAATAAGATGATTTTAAAAACGAATATGCAAATTATTTCATTTCTACATTTAGTTTTTTTTTGTTTGGTGGGGGTGACGTGGTTTGTAGAATGAGGATGTCTAAATATTTCAGCACGGTCCGTAAACTTCAACTACCAAAAAAATAAAAACAAACAAATTATCAGAGTAAAATGAAAATAAAAAATAAAACTAGCAAAAAAGTTAAAATACAAACAATGTAAATAGATCACTAAGCCCCCACCCACCCCATTTAAATTTTTTTTATATTATTATTCAGCCAATACCGACAGTCATGGGGGCTGATCTATATACGCACCAAATTCTTTGAGAAAATTAAAATTTTATTAAAAAGAACAAATCGAATGCCGGAATTTGAAAAAGTGATTATTTCATTTTATCCGTTGGCCAAAATGTCCGACTTCCACTGCAGCAAGCATCAAAAAGTCTTATTAAAATTCTTTGTTGAAAGAGCAACCAATATGTTGTCCTTGAGCCAGACAACGTTTTAGAGAAAATAAAAACACTAACAAAAAGGGGGGGGGAAGTGCTTTTCGATGAGTAAAAGTAAAAACAAATATAAAAAAAATTACCCAACACCAAATAAAACTGGGTGTGGTCCAATTCGAAGACTTGGATTTTCGTTTTGCAAAAACATTGCAAGAATTTCTTTATTTTTTTAATTTTTTTTTTTCTTTTTTTAAGAATGTTTAGAAATATTTCGTACCAATAAAAATCGACTTGTTCAAATTTAAAATAAACCTCATAAAAATAAATAACTTTAATCATTATTTGCATCATCAGAAGAGGACGGGTAAGGGTTGGGGCTCATCCCATAAAGACGTTGCTTTTACATAAAAAAATTAAACCGAACAAATAATTTTTTGTTTTGTAGTTTGTTTTTTAAATTTTTATTTATTTTTTATTTTAGCTTAGATCGCAAATGAATCATAATACTCAACTTTTTGCATTCAATATTTAATTCGAGTCAAAGTTTATTTTTTATTCGACAATTTAAAGGCTTCAAAACCACTATCGGTTTTCAATATTTTGAATAAAATAAGGCGAACATCTGTTGGTTGTTGGACATTCGAAAGTTATTTTGAAGTCTTTAAAATGTCGAATCAAAGA